>NC_089263.1:57826202-58150617 GCF_963930625.1 Muntiacus reevesi | reverse complement strand
TTGCCTTGCCCTCCTCCAGGGGATCTTCCTGACCCAGGGATTGAACCTATATCTTTCACATCCACCTGCATTGGCAGGCAGGTTCTTTACCACTAGTGCCACCTGCAAAGCCCACAATAATAGTAGCAGTCACTTAAATTGCACTAGGATGTCCAGTCCCTGATCTAAGAACTTCACACACATTGACACATTTAATTCTCACAAGTCTTCTACTGGGGGTAGCATTATCCCCATTGTAGAGGTAAAAAGACTGAGGCCCCAGATGTTCTAGGGCATCCCCAAGGAACACAGTGAAAGTGAAGGTGAGACTAACACCCAGGCAGCCTGTCTCCAGGGTCCGTATCCTCAGCTGTCCTCTTACCCTACATCCCCCACTAGATTCCATCTTGCCTAGTATCTTACACAGACGATACCTCCAAATGTTTGTCAATGAAAGAAATGCTCAACATAAAAAAAACATCCCAAGTTTTGAAAAGATATAAAGAATTGTAGCTTCTGCCAGTGCCTTGCTCATAACAGGCTCTTGGTAAATATTTGTTGTGTGAATGAGTGAGTTACTCAGAGAGCAGCATTCCTCCATTTCTTTATTAGTGAAAACTGTGACATCTGAAATTTATCGCCATTGGAGTTTTTTTATGAAGAATTTTAGCAAGCCAGAGTCTTCATGATAACATGCAAATCGCACAGAGTCAGCCTGCCCGGCCAGCTGCTAGCTCTTCCTGATTCTGCAGCAAGACCACAGAGCCTCTGTTATTTTTCTGTTACATGATCCTGTGTAAGACAACAGAGCGCTAAAAACCCTCCACTCTGGAGAACGAGGGGCCTGGCTTGGGTTTGGAAAATTGTTCTTGGACAATGCTTTAAATATTCTACTTCTCAATGTATGTTAGTGGTGTATATTGTGAAGTCTTCCTAAATGCCTCTATGCTAAACTAATAAATTGATTTAACTTCATTTTTAAAAAGAAAAGCTTAGTAGTCTACTTTCTCCCAATAGACATTCTGAGCTCAGAATTCCGGTCCCATCCCTTCATGGCAAATAGATGGAGAAACAATGGAAACTGTGACAGACTTTATTTTGGGGGCTTCAAAATCACTGCAAATGGTGACTGCAGCCATGAAATTTCACTTGCTCCTTGGAAGAAAAGCTCTGACCAACCTAGACAGCATATTAAAAAGCAGAGACATTACTTTACCAACAAAGGTCTGTCTAGTTAAAGCTATGGTTTTTCCAGTAGTCATGTGTGGATGTGAGAGTTGGACTATAAAGAAAGCTGAGCACCCAAGAATTGATGCTTTTGAACTTCGATGTTGGAGAAGACTCTTGAGAGTCACATGGACTGCAAGGAGATCCAACCAGTCAATCCTATAGGAAATCAGTCCTGAATGTTCATTGGAAGGACTGATGCTGAAGTTGAAACTCCAATACGTTGGCCAATACGATGCAAAGAACTGACTCATTGGAAAAGACCCTAATGGTGAAAAAGGTTGAAGGCGGGAGAAGAAGGGGATGATAGAAGATGAGATGGTTGGATGGCATCACCAATGAGATGGACATGAGTTTGAGCAAGCTCCAGGAGTTGGTGATGGACCGGAAAGCCTGGCATGCTGCAGTCCATGGGGTCACAAAGAGGTGGATGTGACTGAGCAACTGAACTGAACTGAACTAAAACCCAGAGGGGTGACCCTAATGTGGCTCGAATGGTAGGGAAAGGAGCTCAAACCAACTCAACTTTGAGTGAGATGTGCTAGCCACTTTTGGATCCAGCAAGGAATGTTTGAACCCCTTTTAGAGAAGCCTGTGTTGATGGCTGTCAGGTGTCTCCTGGAAAGGGCACTTTTAGACCTTGACACCCATTCTGTGGTTGCCTACCATCAACTGATAAAATCTTGGTCCAAGTGAACCAAGACACACCTATTTATAGAGTCCATCTTTGGCCCCCCCTTGCTTAAAATGCAAGCTCCATCATCCTTTTGCTCCTCAGCGTTTCAGGTCTTTAAAGCTAACACTCATGTCCCTTCCATCCTACTTCCTCCGAGAGATTTCACATTCTTTTCCCTTAGTTGCTTCTCCTAGGAAAGAATTTAGAGTTTTCTTTATCTGCTGCTCACAGCAGCCTAAATATTCTTTGTCATTATCCCTTGTAAGAAGTGTCGTGACCTCCAGGAGTCTCGCTGTGGGTCAATTCACAGAGTGGAGAATGAAATATCCCCCTCCTTTTATTCTGGCCAATATACAATCACTAATGCCATTTGAGACACCGCTAATTGAACCAGAAGTGGGGACCCCAGGGTCAATTCAAAGATCTCCTCCCTATGCATTAATTGGTACCTGAAGTGAAGTTGAGTCTCTCAGTCATGTCTGACTCTTTGCGACCCCATGGACTGTAGCCCACCAGCCTCCTCCATCCATGGAATTTTCTAGGCAAGAGTACTAGAGTGGGTTGCCATTTCCTTCTCCAGGGGATCTTCCCGACCCGGGGATCGAACCTGGATCTCCCGCATTGCAGGCAGACGCTTTACCGTCTGAGCCACCAGAATCCCAATTGGTACCTGAGATGCTCAATAAAACATTTTGCCTGAATTTGACTATGAAGATATTGATCTTTAACATAAATGGAGAAAACCAAACCTAGCAAAGAAGGGATTGATTTGACTGAATTAGAAGAAAATGCTAATGTATCAGTCTGTCCGAAGAATGTATCACTGCCCCAAGGCTGAGCAAGGGTCAGCCCTGTTTTTCCAGAAAGTGGGTGTTTCAGATTTTTTCGGCTGTAGAATCTCCATCGTGACCATGCTGCCCTGCTGCTGTAGCATAAAGTCAGCCCTAGATTTGCCGCAAACAAATGGGCATGGCTGTGTGCCGACGCCGCTACACAGGTACACAGATTTCAAATTTCACAGGTACAAAAATTTGAATCCCGTATAGTTTTCATGGATCTTTCTGATTTCTTTTATCATTTAAGAATGCAACAAATAAACTTGTGGGCCATATAAAAATAGGCAGCAGGCCAGATTTACGCAACAGGCTATAACTGGCAGATCCCCTTGGAATCTTCTTTGAATCAGCAAAGCCAGTCTCAGAGAAGAGTGACCTGAGCTGGGTTCTAGCCCCAGTTCAGACTCTCTCTAGAGACCTCGAGTAAACCACTTCCTCCCAGGACCTTCCTTTCGCTATCAGAAAGTGAAGAGCTGGAACACCGTGGGCTCATGTCACCTGCTCCCCTTATCCAAAGACTCAGATCTGAGAAGGGAGAGATTATTGGTAAGAGAATGTTATCATGAAAAACACTGACCTAGAACTTCCCTGCCTATTAAGGGAGGTCGTGGTGGGGGAGGGCAATCACCCTGGAAACATTCAGACAGAAGGAAAGAAGGGACACATTCCTGCATAGAAGATGCAATGGTTCACCAAAAAATAAAAGTAAAGGCTATTGAAAGTGCCCGGAGATGCCATTTCCAATAAAGAAAAAGAAAACCCGTGCTTTTTCTTCAAAGCGAACTAAAAACAGCAGGATTAATATTGATGCAGCGATGAGAAAAAGCAAACAGACAGGCAGGGACAAGACTGCATCCAGCCTCCAAAACACATGTAAAGTTGGAGCTAAAATGTCATATGCATATGTAATTTATATGCAAAACTCTCCTCTAACAGGGCCCCTGACTGCCAAGTCTCCTTTTGCTGCTTCCTCAATCCCCGCTGAAACGCTCTAATTTCATATGATCAGTCACCTACCAAGGGCAAGTCTGTCTCAGGAGCAGACTGAAACTTTCTTAAGGCCAGGGTATTAAATTCCTCTCGCACATCGCCCGCCTTCCCGGTATCTCAGCAGGTTTCGGCAGGAAGACCTATTTTTGCTCCTGTGCGGGCTCTGTCCCTGGCAGTGAGTGACTGGAACAGACTGCAGGCAGCTCTGCCAAGAATCTGAGGCTCTGTTGATGTGAGCCAACCTCAGACTAATAATTTTATATCTCAATATAAGCAAAAGAGTTCCATAAAAATAGACCGTTTTTAACAGGATGATATTCTGTGCTGAGTGAGGGCTGAAGGGAGCGGGTGCCATGCGAATATTCCTCCTATCTGTGGTACCTAACTTTAGCATCATCCATATGTCTATTTGTCTGATCGCTGAACTTGGGGGAAGAATGTTGAATGAGATGTGACTCTTCAGACTCCACGCCCGGGATCCTTCGGAGGTGAAATACCTATCAATGTGCGGATAACACTTCCTTCTTTGGAGTTCCCAGGAAACGGAAAACAAACAAACGCAAGGCTCAGACTACTATTCTTCACTAAACGTAGACACACAGGAGACCACGTGCTTGCATTTCTGTTTGTAAATTAACAAGAGAAACAGTGATGCCATGGAGGGTGAGGGTGGGAACGGCCTGGGAACTTTAAAGTTTCCTCTTTCAATGTTCAAAGTGGTGATAGAATTCACCAGGATCTCTCCGATGGCTGAATCCCACTGCATATAAGCCAACTCGCATGGTTTCTCTCTAGTAAGTTTCCCCAGGGGAAGGTGGGAGAGGTTCACCCCCAAGTGGAGCTCCAAGTCTGGATGCTACAGAGGAAGAAGCAGAAACCAAAGAATGGTCAGTCTTTTCTCTTGGTGGAAGAGGAAGCCCAAGAATCAGCCTCTGTAACCGTCAAGGACCTACTATATGGCCCAGGGAACTCCATTCAATATTCTTTGTTGTTGTTCAGTCCCAAGAATCAGCCTCTGAACCATCAGGGACCTACTACATGGCCCAGGGAACTCCGGTCAATATTCTTTGTTGCTGTTCAGTCGCTAGGTCATGTCTGAGTCTTGCGACCCCATGGACTGCAGCGTTCCAGGCTTCTCTGTCCTCCAGTATCGCCTGGAGTTTGCTCAGGTTCCTGTCCACTGAGTCAGTGATGCTATCTAACCATCACAGCCTCTGCCACCCTCTTCTCCTTTGGTCTTCAACCTTTCCCAGCATCAAGGTCTTTTCCAATGAGTCAGCCCTTCACATCAGGTGGCCAGAATATTGGAGCTTCAGCTTCAATCAGTATTCTATGATAACTTAGATGGATAAAGAATCTGAAAAAGAACGAATATATCTGTATGTACAAGTGAGTTACTTTGCTGTACACCTATCACTAACTCAACATTGTAAATCAAATACAATCCAATAAAACTAAAAAAAAAAAA
The DNA here is from genome assembly GCF_963930625.1 of Muntiacus reevesi. Taxonomy (NCBI): domain Eukaryota; kingdom Metazoa; phylum Chordata; class Mammalia; order Artiodactyla; family Cervidae; genus Muntiacus; species Muntiacus reevesi. The sequence continues at coordinate 58,145,441 of NC_089263.1, read as the reverse complement.
AAAAAAAGAATCAGCTGGAGAGCAAACCAGCTGCCCTGAATAGGTAGATGGACTAAAGGGAGGGAGTATCTTCTTTCAGGTCCTGTGGATCAGTCAGAGGTCTCCAGAGAAGCTGAACTTTTACACACAAATTTATACAAAGAGATTTATGTTAAGGGACTGAGTCATGGAACTGGCAAGTCCAAAATCCACCAGGCAGCTGGAAACATATCAGAAGCTGACCTTGAGAGGCTAAGTTTGAAATCTATAGGGCAGGCCAGCAGGCTGATGCCAGTTAGGGCTGAAGTCTTGAAGCAGAATTTCTCCTTCTTCTTCTGGAAGCCTCAGTTTGGGCTCTTAAGGCTTTCCCACAGCTTGGGGGAGGCCCACCCACATGGTGGAGGGTAACCTCCTTAAGACCACTGATTACAGATGTCAAGTGTATCTACAAAATACCTTCACAGCCGCACCTCCATTCATGTTTGATTAAATAACTGGCCGAGCCAAGTTGACACATAAAATTCCTCAGCACACCTTGTTTGAGGAAATGAAATTAGGCAAGGCTCGGGGAGAGGGTCCGTTCAGCCGGAAAGAAATGGGATGCACGTCTGAGATACGAGATGGCACCTGTTCTGAGACTTGATTGGCAGAGGTGGCTGAGATCTCTCCGTGTTCTAAGCACTGTTCTTGACTCGGGCTGTTGGAGGCGGAGAGCTGAGTGCCAGCAGAAGACAGACCAGGAGACAGCCGGTGACGAGCTGGATAAGGTGACTATAATGTTATCAGTCATTGTGTTTCCTGATAACAAATCATACCACTAGAAATGACCTCTCACATTTGCATAATACTGTTTCAATTTTAAAGTAGTTTTACAGCCACAATCTCTCTGAAACCTCACATCCCTGTCACACTGCACTAGGCTCTTAAAATAATGTTTTGACAAACTTATGATTACCAAAGGGGAAAGGGAGGGGTGATAAATTGGGAATCTGAGATTAACAGATACACACTGTAGATAAAATATATATATATGCAAAGCAGACAACCAGTAAAGAACACCACAGGGAACTCTATTCGACATCCTGTAATAACCTGAATGGGAAAAGAATCTGAAAAAGAATAGATATCCGGGCTTCCCTGGTGGCTCAGAAGGTGAAGAATCTGCCTGCCGTGCAGGAGACCTGGGTTCGATCCCTGGGTCAGGAAGATCCCCTGGAGAAGGGAATGGCTACCCACTCCAATATTCTTGCCTGGAGAATCCCATGAACAGAAGAGCCTGGCGGGCTACAGTCCATGGGGTCACAGAGAGTAGGACACAACTGAATGACTAAGTACCCACAGCACCGCACGTGTGTGTAACTGAATCTGTTTGCTATATACCTGAAACTAACACAATATTGCAAATTAGTTATATTCCAATATAAAATAAATAATGTTCTCTAAAATAGTGTTTTGAAGTTGAAAAGCATCTCATTGGACATAGTGAAGAACCTCAGGTTCTCTCACCTTGCATCTGGCATGGCCAGTGAGTGAGGAACAAGGGCTGAATACAAGCACGTGTGTGTGCGTGCTCAGTCATGTCTGACTCTTTCCGACCCCGTGGACTGTGGCCTGCCAGGTTCCTCTGTCCATGGGGTTCTCCGGACAAGAATACTGGAATGGGTTGCCATTTCCTTCTCCAGTGGATCTTCCTGACCCAGGGATCAAACCCGTCTTTCCTATATCTCCTGCACTGTAGGCAGTTTCTTTATCACTGGGCCACCTGGGAAGCCCAAGGCTGAACACAAGAGGGCAGATAGATGCAGGGTCCTCAGCCTCATCTTAACATCTTCCCCTGTTTTTTATATATGTGTGTTCTTTGGACTTAGGTGAGGAATGAGAAGGAAAGAGCTGACATATTGGAGGTAGGGAGTGATAGTCACTTGGGGATTCTGGAAACATCTTGGGAATCCAAATCTTTCTGGGAACACAAGTCCATATGTCCAGGACACCTACAGAATAGAAGCTAGACAGAGTTCCATGAGCATTTGCATAAAGCACAAATGCATTGTGTGATAAATTTGCATGAGAAGTTAAATGTGATGATTGAAACACCTCATACTCATCTAGGAAATCTATGGAAAGAAATAAACAGAAAAGAAGGAAAAAGTCAAACAGTACTGACGCTCATTTCTTCTTTCTTCCTTCCTAGGCTAAAAGATGTAATCCTTCCTCTTATTTCATTGCGTTCTCTGAACTTGGTGATTGGACATTATGCGAAATGTGACCTTGACATTTTTCCTGAGATTTCTTCAAGTTAGGACCTGTCCCTCCCAAAAATGCATTAAACGACACAGCCAAGAGCAGCCATTCCAACCTGACTGTGGAAAGGCCACAGAGTAGGGAGAGGAGAATAGGATGCAGAAACCGGAGATCTGAAGCAGAGCACCATCCTGGCCAGGGATGAGCCGTGCCCCCAGGGCGAGGCACACAGCCCAGAAAGCAGCGGGCACTGGTAGTTTCACACTTGGAGTTCTGGAACAAGCCTGCCTGTGCTCCAAGACCAGTCCTAGCATTTGCCAGCTGTGTGATCTCAGGCTAATTTCTCCAGTTCTCTGATCCTCAATTTCTTATCTGTTAAGTGGAAAAAAGTTGGTGCTTCTGCCTGGCATCATAGTGACGGTGACGTCATCCCAAAACAAAGCTTGATGCAGAAGATGTCCAGGAGTTAGTGGCTCCTTAAGTGGAAACAATTCCAGTAACACCTACTATAACTGTTTCCCAAATGTATTGGAGAATCAAAATTACATGATGTAATGCTGTAACATGGCTGAACTTTGAAGACAGTATAACTAAGTGAAGGCAACCAGCCAGAAAAGACCACACAGTGTGGGATTCCACTTATATGAAAGGTTCAGAATAGGCAACTCTTCAGAGATGGGGAGAAGATTAAAAGTAGATTTGCGTGTATATGTTAATCCCAATCTCCCAATTTATCACCTACTATAAATAAAATATATAAAATAAGAGCTTCCCTTGTAGCTCAATTGGTAAAGAATCTGTCTGCAGGGCAGGAGATCCCTGAGTTGGGAAGATCCCCTGGAGAAGGAAGTGGCAGCCCACTTCAGTATCCTTGCCTGGAAAATCTCATGGACAGAGGAGCCTGTTGGGCTGCAGTCCATGGGGTTGCAAAGAGTCAGGCATGACTGAGCAACTAACACTTACTTATATATAAAATAGATAATTAGTAAGGAGCGAACTCTACTCAATATTCTGTGGTGACCTATGTGGGAAAAGAAGCTGAAAAAGAATGTGTATATATATATATACATATATATATATATAAAATTTATTTTGCTGTACACCCAAAACTAACACAACATTGTAAATCAACTATACTTCAATAACAGAAGCTTTTTCAAGTAGATTAGTGACTGCCTAGAGCTGGAAGGTTGAGAAAGAATGGTGAGGAGGTGACTGCTGAAGGGTTTGGGGTTTTTGTGGGGTGATGAAAATATTTCAAAGTTGATAGTGATAATGGTTGCCCTTCTGTGACTAACTAGTGACTCTGTGAATACACTAATAACCGTTGAACTGTGCTTCCCAGGTAACACGTAGTAAAGAATCTGCCTGCCACTGCAGGAAACTTTAGAGATGTGGGTTTGATCCCTGGGTTGGGAAGATCCTCTGGAGGATAAAATGGTAACCCACTCCAGTATTCTTACCTGGAGAATCCCATGGACAGAGGAGCCTGGGGGCGGGGGGTGGTTATGGTCCATGGGGTCCCACAGAGTCAGACTGAGCACAAAGCCCAAGCACTGTACATTGTGAATAAATGGCCATTGGGAATGTGAATCGAATTTCAAATTTTGAACAGCAGAAAAGGAAAAAGAATAGGTGATGTGAGTGAGGGCTAAGCAAATGCAAGCTAGGCAGTATGCAAGCAAGGTTCAGTTCTGATTCTCTGGATAGAGTGTAATTGGTCTGCGTCTCTGAGACCAGTGCAGACCAACTTCATCCTGGGTAATGGTGGCAGTAGCATCCCCCACCCCGGCCCCAACAAGCCCTCTTCTCCCTTTTTCTGCCCCTTTTCCCAGCTGTTGCCAGGGGTCTAGGCAGCTGTCCTGCTACCTCTAGCAACTGAGACAGGTTGACCTCAGCGACATTAGCCTGGCTCCACCCCCCACCCCACCCCCCAGCCTTCTGCCGGCCTGAAAGCTGCCGGCATCACCAGCATGAGGAGGGTACTGAGGGGTCATGGGTTAGGAGGCCGGAAACCTGGTCCCAGCATTGTTTCCAACACCAGTGGGACCATGGGCTTGAAGCCACATATTGTGTGGCTGTTGGTTGACCAGTTGATTGGTTTTTTTGTATGTGATAATGCTTGCACAGCTTAGAAAACTTCCTTGGGAGAGCCTGCCCCTTGCTGGGCTAGCCAGTTCTTAAGGGTAGCAAAGAAGGCAGCCTAGAATATGCCTTTCGTGTGTAAACTAACCTGTCCAGAGCCCTGCCTTCTCTATTTGGTCTACACAGCCCAGGAGACAATAGTCCTCTATCTAATTTTCCCAGAGCCCGGTTCCAAGGAGAGAGCTCCTCTCTGGCTGAGCCCACTGAAATGACTCACACTGCCCAGTCCTAAACTGGTCACCCTGGCCCATCCTCACCTTTCTTGCAGAAATCCCAATAAAGGCCTCATCCTAAGTGCACTCTTGCCTCCCACCTTCAGTTTCCTGACATCCCTGGTATTTTTCACTGTGGCCCTATGCGCCTCCCCTCCCTAGGATCTGTGAGTGCAATAAACTAACCTCTGGGATTTTTTCCTGAGCCTCCCTTGTATGTGTGTATGCTCAGTCACTCAATCGTGCCTGACTCTCTATGACCCCATAGATCACAGTCCTCTAGGCTCCTCCGTCCATGGAACTTTCCAGGCAAGAGTACTGGAGTGGGTTGCCATTCCCTCCTCCAGGGGTTCTTCCTGACCCAAGGATCAAACCCATGTCTTAAGTCTCCTGCAGAGGCGGGCAGATTTTTTATCACTGCAGCAGAGCCACTCTTGATGATACCTGACTATCACCTAAAACAAAACAAAACAAAGCCATTCCCCCCACCAGGACCTCTGGTTTTTCCTTTCTGCTGAATGAAGTTTATCCTAGACAGTGGGATAGTGGTTCTCAATCTTTTATCTGACAAGATGCTTGGTGGGTCTGGGAGACCATCTAGCAAAAAAGGTTTCCAGCAGACAGATGTGGAGTCCCAGCTTCAGAGCTAACTAGGAAACGATTTCCTCATCTCTAACATGGAGATAATAATACTGAACTATCTCATTGGATTCTATGTGCTAAGGTTAACAACCTATTGTGTCCTAAGCTCTTAGAATAAATTCTGGCACATAAGGAACACTTATTAAATGTTAGCTAGCATAACAATTAAATATTAAAATGATTCCATATCATCTCATTTTGTCTCACATCCTAGAACTCATTTAATATCCTCAAGAACCTTATGAGTAGATTATTATTATTTTACAGATTTTAAAATTGAGACACAGAGAGGTTGAAAGATTTTTCCAAGGCCAGATAGTCAGTAAGTGATTAAAGTAGGAACCAAACCAGGTAATCTGGCTCCAGAGTCCACACTCTGAAGCTCACACTATACGCCTTTTGGTTCTTTGTCATACCTATGAACACATATGTATTCAACTGATGCTTTTGAACTGTGGTGCTGGAAAAGACTCTTGACAGTCCCTTGAATAGCAAGGAGATCAAACCAGTTAATTCTAAAGGAAATCAATCCTGAATATTCATTGGAAGGACTGATGCTGACACTGAAGCTCCAATCCTTTGGCCACCTTATGCGAAGAGCTGACTCATTGGAAAAGACCCTGATGCTGGGAAAGATTGAAGGCAGGAGGAAAAGGGGGCGAGTGACAGAGGATGAGATGGTTGGATGGCATCACTGACTTGATGAACATGAGTTTGAACAAACTCTGGAAGATGGTGAAAGACAGGGAAGCCTGGTGGGCTGTAGCCCATGTGGTCGCAAGGAGCTGGACATGACTTAGAGGCTGAACAACAGCAATGAACATATGGGAGACAAACAAAGGGTGACTATTATCCATGTTGGGTTGGGTTCCGAGAACATTCCAGTCCTAGGCATTAGTTGTTGATCTACAGAGTGCGGAGATTTTTAGGCTGTTTTTGCCCCCTTAGCCTGGCTCCCCTCACCCTCCCTTCAAACACTCTTTCCTTCCTCGATTACTCCATCAGTATCCATGCCATCAATGGGCAGCGGTAGTGATATTGGCCATTTTGGTTACTATGTGAATGGACAACCGCAACGACTCTGAGTGTCTCTAGACAGAGGCCGTATAAAATTGCATCAGATCTAATCCCAGGGATTTCTGGGTGAGTCAAGGAATTCCATCAGTGTCACCATTTTCCCATTTCAGTTCCCTTACGTGGGATACTGCCCCAAGTTATTACATACACACAAGGAAAGACAGACCTAAGGTGGTTGTTCAAGTCCTGTTCTCTAGAGGGCCCTTGGAATGGAAAAAGAAAATGGAAGTGAAAACAAAACAAAGTGAAAAGTAATAGCAATAATAATAACTTCTATCTCTAACACGGATTGAGCACCTACTGTCTTCTGGCGTGTCACTATATAAATTAAGCCACAGAGGAGTCAACCAGGTCAAGATCCCCAGGAGGACTGGATCAAGCTGAACTTCCCCAATTTCTACTCCCCAATTCACCAAGCAGGCACACAGTCTACCCACTTAAGACGAGCTGGGATAAGATGAGAGACCATGAGTATTATTCTAGTAGGTATCTCTTCACTGTGAAGGAAAATCAAGAGTGGATAATAAGTGCTAACACTTATAACCCATACAACATCTGATAACCTATTCCTGCTAATAATCCCTATCATGAAATCTTTCATAGTATATATTATAGACCTTTGAAAGAATTCATCTTGCCTCATCCCATCCCTCCATTCTCTATCTAAGCAAGAGCAGGAAAAAGATATTGGTCAACTTACTTATTACCTGCAAATAATCACTACTTAATTATGAAAAAAGAAAACTGGGTTTTAAGGTGGTTTGCAACATTTGAGCAAAACTCACTGTTGATATGACAAAACTTCCACTTGTGGCTATGATGGAATTACTGGTACTAGGCAATCTCTCTTGTTGGAAACGCCAATAAAACTGGGTAACGTTTATGAAACAGCTGTCTTCAGATATTGCACAAGAGTCACCAGAGGATCATGACTCCTGAGAGAAGGGAAATACTTGCAGTAAATGCCACAATTTCTTTGGCTTTCTGCCTGAAGGCATTTTATGGTCTATACATAGCACGAGAAGGTGCAGCCCAAAAAGACATAGTAATGTTGCTGAATAGAGGAGGCAGAGATCGGAGCTTGAGGCTGTTGTGGGCACTGGTATTTGGGGGACAGCATACGAAAAGAGGAGGGAGTATCACAGACAAGGAAACTGAGGGATCTGTATAGAGGTCCTTGTAAGTCCTTGGCCAGATACTAAGCTGTACGTATGGAGGAAAAACTCCACGGTATGTGCTCATGTCCGACTCTTCTGTGACCTCACGGACTGTGAACTGTCCTCTGTCCATGGGATTTTTCAGGCAAGAATACTGGAGTGGGTTGCCATTTCCTATTCCAGGTAACAACTAGTAGGAAACTGTAAGGTGAATAGAGATTTTGAAGATTGCACAGTGCTAGCAGATATTAACACTCTGAACAGCCAAAGTAGAAAGACCTCAGTAAACCCTTCAGACATTTAGCTGAAGTTCCAGAAAGATAGTGCACCATGCCTTAGACACTGGGCTTCACTAACCCTTAAGTAAAGTCTACATAAAACCCACAACAGCAAAGTTTAAAAACAAGCCTCAAAAGGATCAAGCTAATCCGTCAGTAAATTCACTGATAGCCAAAATAAAACCCAGCAGTCTTTAAAGGAAGACAATAAAATCCAGATGTTCATCAACGTAACAGCTGCAATATCTAGCATGAAATCAAAATTTACTAGACATGAGAAGAAGCAGAAAAATATAACCGATATCCAACAGAAAAAAAGTCGGTTGACACAGACCCAAATATGATAAAGATCTTGGAAGTAGCAGAAAATGAGAAACACCCATATATTTAAGCATTTAGTTGAAAAAATAGACACAATGAGGAAATAGATGGGAAATGTAAGTAGAGAAACAAGCTATTTTTAAAAGAAGTAAATGGAAATTCTTGAACTGATATGCAAAATATCTGAATTGAAAATTTTGCTAGATGGTTTTATAGCAGAGTGGACAATACAATTTTTAAAAATAGTAAAAGTGAAGAAATGGCAGTAGAAACTGTTTAAGCTAATACTCAGAAAAAACTGTGATGGGGAAAAAATGAAAAAAAAAAAACTAAATGACCTACGAACAGTATAAACTAATCTAATATCACTACGGCTAGAATTCCCAAAAGAGAAGAGAGATTGCAGCAGAATAAATATTTGAAGATATAATGGCTCAAATTTTCTAAATTTGATTAAAAATATATATATATATCAACCCATACTTTAAGAAGTTCAGCAAATCCCAATCAGACTAAATCAAACCAACAACAATAATCACACTTCCAGGCACATCACAGTCAAACTGTTGAAAATAAAAGATAAAGAGAAAAATCCTTTAAAAAGCCAAAGGGAAAACTCATTACACAGAGAGAAACAATGGTAAGAGTGACTACCATCCTGATCTAAAATAATTCAAACCAAAATAAAGTTGAACATCCTGAAAATTCTAGGGAAGAGGATAGACTTGATCTGTTTGGAATTCTGTGTCTACAAAAATATTCTTCAAAATGAAGGTAAAGTAAAAACATATTCAGATAAACAAAATCTGAGAGAATGCATCACTAGCAGACCTGAGGCTCTAAGAATTGTTAACAAGACTTGTTTATGTTAAACAAAAATTATACCAGATGGAAGCCTGAATCTATTCAAAGGATAGACAAACCCAAGAAATAGCAAACATATGAATAATTTTTTAAGTTTTCTTGCTTCTTAATTTCTTTAAAAGATAATTATCTAAAGCAAAATTAATAACACTTTGTTAATTTGTAATTTGCAACATATGAAGAAGTACAATGTATGACAACAATAACACAAATTACAAAAAGAGAAAGAGAAAGTTTATTGTTACAAGGTTCTAACATTATATTTAAAGTGGTATATTATTAATTTGTGACATATTGTGGTAAATTAAAGACATATTATAGTTCCTAGAGCAACAATTTTTTTAAAATAACACAGAGAGTTATAGATTGAATCAACATAAGAGAGAAAATGAAATGCTAAAAAATACTCAAACCAAAAAGGAAAAAGGAACAGAAAATAGATGGAACAATGGGAAAATGAATAGCAAGATGGCAAACTTAAACTCAACCACAGCAAAAATTACATTAAATATAAAGTGACTATGTATTTCAAATATTGATAAAAGGCAGACATTTTTCAGACTGGACTAAGAAACATTTAGACCCATTTGTATGCTTTTCACAAGAGATGCACTTTAAACAGAAAAGAAGAACATGCCCTAAGCATGGAGTTTCTGAGCACCTCAGAAAATACAGAAAGTGAAAGTTGCTCAGTTGTGTCTGACTCTTAGCGATCCCCTGGACTTATACAGTCCATGGGATTCTCCAGGCCAGAATACTGGACTGGGTAGCCTTTCCCTTCTCCAGGGGACCTTCCCAACCCAGGGATCGAACCCAGGTCTCCTGCACTGCAGGCGGACTTTTTACCAGCTGAGCCACCAGGGAAGCCAATCAGAGAACCGCCTACACACAGCTGATGCAGACGGTCGGAAGGACACGGTGCGGTAACTGGGCAGACAACAGAGCAGGAATCTGAAGAGGGTCTTCGGGTGAGCATCATGAGCCACGCTGGTGCGCTGGGATGGGACTAAGGTCCTTTCTGGAACCCAGCATGTAACCTACTCTGATTCTTCAGTTCAGTCGCTCAGTCATGTCCGACTCTTGGCGACTCCATGAATCGCAGCATGCCAGGCCCCCCTGTCCATCACCAACTCCCGGAGTTTACTCAAACTCATGCCCATCGAGTCGGTGATGCCATCTAGCCATCTCATCCTCTGTCGTCCCCTTCTCCTCCTGCCCCCAATCCCTCCCAGCATCAGGGTCTTTTCCAATGAGTCAACTCTTCGCATGAGGTGGCCAAAATACTGGCGTTTCAGCTTCAGCATCAGTACTTCCAATGAATACCCAGGACTGATCTCATTTAGGATGGACTGGTTGAATCTCCTTGCTGTCCAAGGGACTCTCAAGAGTCTCCTCCAACATCACAGTTCAAAAGCGTCAATTTTTTGGTGCTCAGCTTTCTTCACAGTCCAACTCTCACATCCATACATGACCACTGGAAAAACCATAGCCTTGACCAGATGGACCTTTGTTGGCAAAGTGATGTCTCTGCTTTTTAATATGCTGTCTAGGTTGGTCATAACTTTCCTTCCAAGGAGTAAGCGTCTTTTAATTTCATGGCTGCAGTCACCATCTGCAGTGATTTTGGAGCCCAAAAAAATGAAGTCTGACACTGTTTCCACTGTCTCCCCATCTATTTCTCATGAGGTGATGGGACCAGATGCCATGATCTTCGTTTTCTGAATGTTAAGCTTTAATCCAACTTTTTCATTCTCCTCTTTCACTTTCATCAAGAGGCTTTTTAGTTCCTCTTCACTCTCTGCCATAAGGGTGGTGTCATCTGCATATCTGAGGTTATTGATATTTCTCCTGGCAATCTTGATTCCAACTTGTGCTTCTTCCAGCCCAGCGTTTCTCATGATGTACTCTGCTTCCTGACCTGCATACAGGTTTCTCAAGATTCTTAGCATGACTGTAAACTCAGGTTTTTATTTGTTCACTTACTTTACTATTTCACAGAGAATTGGGGGCAATATATAAAAACATGTTTGTTTTTGTTTAGTCTCTTAGTCATGTCTGACTCTTTTGTGACCCCATGGACTGTAGCCCACCAGGCTCCTCTGTCCATGGGATTCTCCATGCAAGAATACTGGAGTGGGCTGCCATGCCCTCCTCCAGGGGATCTTCCCAACCCAGAGAGTGAACCTGCATCTCTTCCATCTCCTGCACTGGCAGTCGTGTTCTTTACCTCCAGAACCACCTGGGAAGCCCACTACTTGGTGTACCTTCCACCAAAATAAGAGCTCCATGAAAGCAGGCATGTCCCTGCTCTGTTCACCGTGTCCACAACAGATGGTGCATGGTAGACATTCAAAACATAGTTCTTGAACAAATAAACTGTGTTCAAAAATCATGTCACCCATACTCACTGCTCAAGAAATAAAAGTTGTGAGTCTTTCGACAACACCAAAAGCAGTAACTTTAAAATGTGTCCTATAAATCCCTCTGTCATTCCAGGTTTCTGTTTGGAACTATTTCTTTCATCATAACTACTCTTTCTTGGTGGCCTATGCCTGTTAATTAAAATCATGAGTGACCTAACTTTTCCAGTTACAAAAGCAGAGCCCCACAGCATTCTAGGCTTACAGAAGGGCTACAGGCCAAGGCTTTGACTTCATTCGTTTGCCTCTCTCGGGATAACAACCTCGCAGAAGTCCCCACTTTCTATTAAACTGCCCCAAGGCCCACTGTAGAGTCATGGGGTTTACCTGAGGCTCGAGGCTGCATCTCAGCTGTTAAGTGATGCGTTATCTATTTATATATGCTGCCATTAAGTGGAAGGAGCTGGAATTAGAAAGAAGGTAAATAGGACATCTTGACTCTGAGTTACGTTTTCCTTAGCGCAATAGAAGCACCATTCATTCTATTCTTACTTCATTGATCGGTGATTTTCATTTTCTAATTTCAAGTAAAACCTTTCACAGCAGTCAAAGCGAGACGCTCCTGCGTGTAACTTCACAGTTCATTTTAGCCGCATAGCTTAAAGACGTTCAGTTACCATAAGTCTTAAGTGGTAATTCCACTTTTCCAATTAGATTGTGGGAACGCACCAGATAAATGGCCTCTTATCCCCCAAGCCATAGTCTCAGCCTAACCGTCAAGGCTGGAACAATGAGCCACCCAGAAGCTTTTCCCCATCGTTCTGCTCCAGAGCCATAACCTCCCCGCTTTAGCCCCTTCCAAACGAGCTATGCTTTGAGACACAGCAGCATTTTGGAAAGTTGACCCCAGTGACTGGAAGAGTTCCATACCCACTATGATATAGGCCTGGGCCAAGTATATCTGGATTTGTTGTCAGCATCATCTAAAAGTTCATCTTCTCTAACCTTCTTCCTCATCCCCTCCCCAGCACACACCCACCCCATCAACATCAGTACAAGCAGGGCATCAGTGATGTAGAAAAACCAACAGGCTGCGTGGCAGTAGGCATGAATTGGGCATGATGCTTTCACATTGTGGTGCTGGAGAAGACTCTTGAGGGTCCCATGGACTGCAAGGAGAACAAACCAGTCAATCCTAAGGGGAATGAACCTTTAATACTCATTGGAAGGACTGATGCTGAAGCTCCAATATTTTGGTCACCTGATGTGAAGAGCCAACTCATTGGAAAAGACCCTGATGCTGGGAAAGATCAAAGGCAAAAGGAGAAGAGGGTGACAGAGGATGAGATGGTTGGATGGCATCACTGATTCAGTGGCCATGAACTTGGGCAAACTCCAGCAGATGGTGAGGGACAGGGAGGCCTGGTGTGCTGCAGTCCTTGGGGTTGCAAAGAGTTGGACACGACCTAGCGACTAAACAAAAACAGACATGAATGTAGGCTCTGGTTCCACCAGGGAACTTTGAGTCATCTCCTCTTTTTATGTGTTGGTTTTCTATATTCCTCAAATGGACAGACATAAGACATAGGTACGACATAGGGCTATGGGGACAGGAAAGTGACAGGACATGTGAAAGCATCTTGAAAACACGAGGTGAGAAGGCAACCTGGCGGGAGGCAAAAGTTTGGCCCTGAGAACTCGGTGGACCTCTGAGTGACATTTCATCCCATGTCGTTTCTCCAGCGCCACTGAGACTTTGGTTCTGCAAGGGCAAGATGGAGATAGTCATCCTTGTCCTCAGTATCTCCACAGTCTGCTGCCTAGACTAAGTGACATTTGTATGTGAAATAACATTAAAAACAAATGGCATGTGAATACACTACGGTTGTGTCAATATTGGCTTCCCTGGAGGCTCAGCAGGCAAAGAATCCATCTGCAATGCGGGAGCCACAAGAGACATGGGTTAAGTCCCTGGGTGGGGAAGATCCCCTGGAGGAGGGCATGGCAACCCACTCTGGTATTCTCACCTGGAGAATCCCAAGGACAGAGGAGCCTGGTGGGTTACAGTCCATGGGGTCACAAAGAGTCGGACAGGACTGAGCGACTGAACTGAACTTCAGGGAAGATGCCGAGGCTGAAGCCCCCCGCTCCACCCCAAGGCCATGGTCCCCTCTCCAGACCCCTCTGCCTTAGGCACACTTTTGATGGCACTGCTCAGAGTCTCAATTCTGACTGCACTCTGGGATACAAAGGAACTTTCTGGAAAGACAACTCTTTAAAGGGTGAGGGTCTCCTGGCTGCTCGGAGGACAAAGGGGAGGGGGCTGGGCGGGGAGGGGAGCCTGGGGACAAGAGGCAGGCGTTTCGCAGGCCGGAACTGCTTCTGTCTCCGTTTGACTCAGGGGGCAGCCCACTGGAGGCTGGGCCCAGGGACACCATGGCAGTCATGTGCATTGCGGCATTAACACTTAGCAGTATGCAAATCAGCATCGGGGACGGACCCTCCTCCATTAGCCCGGTCAGTGGTCCCCCGTGGAGATGATAACGGGATGCTCTGCTCAGGCAGAGGGGATCTGTGCTGAGGAGGTGACGCAGAGACAGCCGGAGTCCTCCCCTTCTCCCAGCCCAGGGTGAGCCCAGTGGCCAGGTCGGGGGTGCAGCAGGGAGCATTTAGGGCTCTGTGCTGTCTGGAAGGCAGGGGCCAGGAAGAACTCTGCATGACTCTCAGCCTCTCGAATTTGGCAAGAGCCACACATAGGGCCTCCCAGGTGGGACTAGGGGTAAAGAACCCACCTGCTGATGCAGAAGACATAAGAAACGTGGATTCCATCCCTGGGTCGGGAAGATGCCCTGGAGGAGGGCATGGCAACCCACTCCAGTATTCTTGCCTGGAGAGTCCCATGGACAGAGGAGCTTAGCAGGCTACCGTCCACGGGGTCGCAGAGTCAACATGACTGAATTGACTTAACACACATGCAAAGATACAGAGTAGCGGACTCAGGCCAGAGCTGGTGGGCACGTGGGTGCCCGGGGAAGGGCAGACAGCTCTTCCTGCTCCGCCCTCATGACTTGATTGTATGATTCCAAAGCAAGAGAGGTTGGACCACACCTTGGGGACTGAGGAGGCTAAGCAGAGGCCCACCGGCAGGCAGCTTGCCTCACCAGCTACCGTGCCAAGCCACGGGGAGATGGGGGAACCTGGAGGAAGAGGAGAGGGGATGCCCAGGGTCTGCCAGGAGCTGGCGACTTTGGAGGGGTGAGAGTCTGCACCCGATGGGGCCAGCGTGAGGTGGCCCTGCACCTCCTCACCCTTCATCGGAAAGGGAGGGTGTGCTGCCCGAGGGGAGGGTGGGTGGCACCTGGACACCCAGCAGCTGAGGCTCCGAGCTCCGGGTTGTCAGGGGCCTTGCTGTACTCAGCTCACAGGGAGAAGAAGGCTGCATGCAGAACTTTGGGGTTGCATCCGAACACCCCCAAAGTCACAGTGGCCTGAGAGTCAGGGAGACATTCCTAGCCCCTAAGACGAAAGGGGTTGACCAGTTCTCAGTTTGCTGACAATCCTGAGCTGGCATTGGCTGGAGCTGGTCTTCCAGCTGGGCACTCAGGAGGACAGTGGTCCCCGAAGCCTCCTCTTCCAGGGGCCAGAGCCTATTCTCAGCATCTCAACCCCCACATCACACTCTCAGGGAGCCTCCTGACATCCCAGTCAGACCAGCTCGCCAGCTCCAAGCTCCCCAGCTCATTGAAATTACAGGCGCATGAGATAAAATTCACATACCATAAAATCCACCATTTTAACCATTTCACAGTATATAAGCCAGTGGCTGTTAGTACATACACATGGTCATGCAACCATGCCCACCATCCAGTTCCAGAACGTTCATCTCCCCAAAGAGAAACCAGAGAGCAGTCTCTCCCTTTCCCCACCCTCCCCAGCCCCTGTAACCAGGAATCTGCTCTCTGTCTCAGGGATTCGACTCCTCTGGACATTTCGTTTCTACTGAACCACACACTGTGTGGTTCCTGCTTTTCTCCCTCGGCGCAGGGCTCTCAGGGTTCATCCGTGCTGGAGCCTGGATCTGCATTCATTCCCTTGTTTTGGCTAAAGAGCATCCCGTTGTGTGGATATATGCTTCTTTGTTTACCTATTGATCGGTGCTGGACATCTGAGTTGTGTCCACATTTTGCCTCCTGTGACTCCAGCTGCAAGGAACACTTGTGGGCAAGTGTTGGTCTGAGCACAGGTCCTCAAGATTTGGGCTGGATCCTCCTTGAAGAAGATTCCCTGGGTCACACAGAAACTCTGGGTTTAACTTATGGAAGAACTACCCAGCTATTCCGCGGTGGTGGAGAACTTATTTTTTAAATAGCGCTTGCCGTCATGTGTAACACACATTTAAGTGTGATCAATATCCGTCTCGCTTCGGGAGAATACAAGCTCCATGGGGTAGGGACCGTCTCAATCTGTTTGATTTCTGCCTCTCTAGCATCTAACACAGTGCGCCCAGGATGGGTGCCAATCAAAACTCATGGAGATGGGGGAGGAAGGGGAAGGGGCAGGGGGAGAGGGAAGGAAGAAGGAGGGAAGGAGGAGGGTGGGGAGGAAGAAGAAAGTAAAGAGGGAGGGGGCAGAGGGAAGGGGGAGGGAAGGAGGGAGGGAGAGAGAATTATTTGCAGAAACAGCCATAGTCATTCCATTTCCTCCAACCACTCCACCTTGCATCTTCCCATCAAGAGGTGGAATCTCTCAGGGTCATGATCACTTGAGCCAGGCGGGCCTTGTGACTCACTCTGACCACTAGAATGAGCTGGGAGTGACCATGCACCCGTTCTAAGCTTTGGCTTCAACAGGCTGGGGTGCTTGCATCCTGTCCCCCTACGCAACTGCATCGTGGACAGGCCAGGGCCAGTCGAATGGGTGGAAACCTGTGACTCATCCACCTCCATCACTCCAGTCCGTAGCCAGATATGGCAGAGCCATCCTAGACAACCCACCAGCCTCCCCAGCCCCACCGCTGATAGACCAGCTGACCACCAAGGATCCTAGCACATGAGGTCAGCAGAGACTGACCCAAGCCAGAAGAACACCTCAGATGACCCATGAACTTCTGAGCCCTAATAAATGCAGATTATTTTGAGCCAGACTCATCGGAAAAGACCCTGATGCTGGGAAAGATTGAGGGCATGAGGAGAAGGGGACGACAGAGGGTGAGATGGTTGGATGGCATCAGTGACTTCATCCACATGAGCTTGAGCAAACTCCAGGAGATAACGAAGGACAGGGAAGCCTGGCATGCTGCAGTAATCTATGGGGTCACAAAGAGTCAGACGCAACCGAGCAAGTGAACAACAAGAAGGTTTAGGGGTGGTCTGTTACACAGTAGATAGTAGACACAGACATTTTTCTTGAAAATGCTCCGGTGTTCATACATTCCCTCACTTTTAAGGCCTCCTCCCAATCTCCAGTCTCCTCCGAGCCCTATCTATTCCTCACTGTTCCATTTAGTCCCCCTCATCCCGGCAGCCTTCCCTGACTTCCCCAGCTCACACTGCACTTTTCTAAACTCCTACAGTATCCAGTGGCCGAGTCCCCTGCTCCAAACTCGCTCCCAAACTGTCTTGGTTTGTGCTTTAAGGTGATGGATGAGCCACTGGCTTTAAACTCTGAGAGGGCCAGGAACTGAGTTCTCTCTCATTTAAACATGACCCAGAGTCCTAAAGGTTGAGTTTGAATTTGGCCTCCTTTCCTCTCGCCTTAAGGAGGTCGTACGTCTGTATTTGGGTACAGAGAACTGTGGGAAGCAGAAGGTCTGGGTTTGAATCTTGGTTCTGCCCCTTCCTACCTGGGGACATCAGTTCACTCACATGATGACTTGGGTTCTCTGTCTGCTGTATGTCTGAGCTCACTCAGTCATGTCTGACTCTCTGCAACCCCATGGACTGTAGCGCTCCAGGCTCCACTGTCCAGGGAATTTTCCAGGCAAGAATACCAAAGACGTTTGCCGTTTCCTCCTCCAGGGGATCTTCCCGACCCAGGGATGGAACCCATGTCTCTTGCACCTCCTGCATTGGCAGGCAGATTCTTTATCACGGCACCACCTGGGAAGCCCTCTCCCAGAGTGCCCTGCCATCTAGATGGGTTTGCATATTAATATACAGCAAGAGAGAAGCTCTGAACAGATGGAAGTCTTTGTTCTCAGCCTCACATCACTTCCTCTGCCACTTTGACCTGACTCCTCGGTAAAATTGTCTTGCAAGAGAAGGCAGGAGCAGGGGGCCAGTGGCGCAATGGATAACGCGTCTGACTACGGATCAGAAGAGAAGGCAGGAGCCACAAAACCTGGCCCCACACACACCAGTTATCCCAGGCACCAAGGCACAGGGGAGGAAAAAGCGTACCTGGAACTGCAAGGGCTGCAGACACCCAGGCCTCTGCCCTGCAGGATGGCCAACCTTCCAGTGGGCACTTTGCCATCTGCTGCTTCCAAGCCTCTCACCTGGGGAGGCCAGTTCACTTAGTCTGCATGGGGCCCAGGCACAGATATCGTGAAAAGCGCCCAGAGTTGAGAAACACAGCTTCAGAGCAAGCATTGCTTCACCAATGCATTCCTTGTTTCATTGGTCAAATATTTATTGAGCGTGTCTCATATGCCGTCAAGTGTAGGTGCAGGAATCCCAACCTGCAAAAAAGTGAAAAGTCCGTGATAGATGCTCAATAAATATCCATGAAGGGAGAGGAGGGTGGAGGAAGAAAGGAAGGAAGGAATGTGGAAAGGAAGGAAAGAGGGAAAAAAGGAAAAAAAGGAGGGAGGGAGAAGAGATGAGAAGGAGGGGGGGCAAGCGAGGAAGGAAGGAAGCCACCATGATCAGAGAGGTCAAGTTCCTTGCTGGCGAGGAGTAGCAATGTCAGAATCTCCGGGTGCCAAGTCAATATTCTTTCTGGGGTACCTGCCGCAAAAAGTGCCTCACCTTTTCCTTCCTTCCAAGCATCATGCTCATAAGAGCTTTCCATGCACAATCCCTTTTAATCCTCCTTGCTGTAGACAGAATGTCTGTGTCCCTCTCAAAGTCGTATGTCAAAATCCTAACCCACCGTGTGTTGGTATTAGGAGGTGGGGCATTTGGGGGATGATCAGGTCATGATGTGGGGGGGATCCTCATGAATGGAATTAGTGCCCTTATCTAAGAGACCCTGGAGAGCTCTCATGTCCCCTCACATGTGAGGACACAGCAAGAAGATAGCCATCTATGACAAAGGAAGTGGACACCGAATCTGCTGGTGCCTTCATCTCGGACTCCAGCCTCCAGAAACGTGAGAAATAAATGTCTGTTGCTTCCAAGTCCCCCAGTCTGTGCTGTTCTTTTATAGCCACTGGAGTTGGCTAAGACATTCATCCAGAAAGTAAAAATGTTAGTGGCTTAGTCATGTCCAACTCTTTGCGACCTCATGGACTGTAGCCCACCAGGTTCCTCTGTCCGTAGGACTCTCCAGACAAGAATACTGGAGCAGGTTGCCATTCCCTTCCCCTGGGGATCTTCCTGACGTGGGGATTAAACTCAGGTCTTCAGCTTTGCAGGCAGATTTTTTTACCATCTGAGCCACCAGGGAAGCCCAAAATAGAAAGGTGGCTTTAAGAATACTGGAGTGGGTTGCCATTCCCTTCTCCAGGGGGATGTTCCTGACTCAAAGATCAAAACTGGGTGTCCTGCATTGCAGGTGGATTCTTCACTGTCTGAGCCGCAAGGCAAGAGCTCTTATATCTAGAGGTGGGTGTTGTTGTCCACTTGTAGGACCCAGGAAATGAAGCTTCCAGAAATAGTCTACCTGAGCCACCCTGAGAAGTGGGGGGGCTCCTGGAGGTAGGGTGAGGGTGTTTCCCTGTAGTCCAAGGCCACACATTTTCCCTTGCATAGACATCTCCTTCGACGTGGCTTGCTACCTTATTATCTTTGAGATCCCAGCAACTTGCACCCTCTCTGGCCACAGACAGGCACTTACTAAGTCTTGGCTGAACTTGGCTAGCACTTCCCACTACTGATCACTATATATCATTGGGGTTTTGTTTCACACTGATCTCTGTCACCAGCCTTTAAATCCCACATGGACAAGGAACAACTCTGTCTTCTCTACCTGGTGCATCGAGCATCTGCCCACCAGGCCCCCAGCAGACAGTTGCTGAATGGATGGACGCGTGGCTCCACGGAGACTGGGATGTAAAGGCTGAACACAGGCCATACCTGCTGTTGCACTCAATAGCTGCCTTCAGCCACCATAGAGATCGAGGCCCCCCAAGTAAAGGAGTAACAGAGACCCCCGAGGGCAGGGACCTCCTGCCACAGCCAGAGAGGAATCAGGGCTGGAAGCAGAAATGGCTTTCCTGGTTCTGGGTGTCACTCTGGACACCCAGGATATTGGCAACCAGGCAGCTCACTCCTACCTCGAGAGCAAGCAGTCCCTGGCTCCAGGATGTGGCCCACACTGTTTGTATTAAATGTTCTTTGCCCTTTACTCACCAGGTTTCAAGGTTACACTTAAGTCCGTGGAGAGAAAAATGCACTAACCAATGAACACCCTCTCCTTGCCCTTTTCATGGAGATTACAGGTACGTGACCCTCCCCGGCACAAAAAGCTGTTGCCATGGGAACCACATCCGATGCCAACTTGACAACAAGTGACATTCAAACCAAGAGGGACATTGACCTCACCCCATTACACACACACACACTTAATTGCCAGGGGAAAAGGTACAAAAGAGTGTCCTTTCCGTTACCTAAAGCACTGGTCTATTCATATTCATTAAACGAGAATGACAAAGACATAACTTTCATTACAGTTTTCTACCAGAGCTGGGGGGCGGGATCAGAGGAGGGCTGGGGAGTGTCCTTGTTCTAAGCCTCCTCCTTGGATCCCGGCAGGCGAGAGCAGGCAGTCCTTCTCATCGTCAGCCCTGGGTGTGTAAAGAACCAGCTCCCGCAAAATCAGACCATCCCTAATCAATACAGGAAAACCCACCTAGTTACTTCTCTCCTGTTATCCCGTCCAACCTCCTGGTGCTTTTGCCCAGGAATCCTATGTGGCCTGGGCAGGGGGCTGTACTATTTCCTTGAGCAAGCCTGGTTTTTACAAAAGCTAAAAAGAAACCAAAAGGAGAAGATTTTTGTGACACCTGAGAATAATAGGAACCGTCCATTTCCGTGCCCATCAATAAGGAATTCGTTAGACACAGCAGGCCCATGCATTTCTGCGTGGCCCATGACCTCTTCTGCCCTGTGACCGAGCAGGGAGACCCCTTGTGATTTCCAGAGGCCCCCAGAAACAGTTCAATTTTAAAATCAGAAGAAAAGCATGAGCATAAAAATAATGAATCCAGCCTGGGCTATATTCATCTTGATATCCACACAGTTGTAAAATGTAAGTTTTAACATTTCCTTATGGAGGAGAAGACCCAAGAGGCCAAAGTGCCTGGGGCTCATAGAGGTCTTAATGAGACCCTAGTGCAAGCTTCTTGTTTCTGCTTTCTGCATCTTTACAAAAGTCTGCCGGCCCCCAGCCCAGTAAATCGGTCTTCAGCTGGGACTCCAGAAACCAAGGCCGTGGCCATCTCTGACACGCTGGTTGACTTGGAGCAACTGGCTTGCCCTTTCTGGCCGTCTGAGAACGGATCCCTACCCCAGCAGAGCGCTGGTGAATTTTGACACGTGACTGGATCTGGGCAAAAGTGGGTGATGACCGTCCCACCTTACTGGGCTGGGGTGAGGCTGGGTCAGGATGACCTGCCAGGACTCCGTGGGGACCTGGCACTTATAGAGCAGTCAATTTGTGGAACCCAAGAAGAGTGACAAGCCTCTGCTTTGGGCAGGACCCAGAGATAGACCCTCTTATCCATTTGGAAAGCCTGTCTCCTAAAGGGATGGGGACTGGGAGGTCCTTCCACGCAGGGAAAGACCCCAGAATATCCCCAGTAGCTCCACAGGTTCAGGGGGACACCCCTGGGTGATGGGAGCCCCACATCCTCACCCCCCACCATCGCGCAGCCCCGCGGTGCGCCCCGGGACTGTGCAAGGTCCTCCTGCATCCGGAAGGCTCGCCTTGTAATCTCTACATAACCTTTGCAAGGAGCCTGCATATTTCACCCTTCCCAGCGAGCACTCCCATTTTTTTTTTGTCATTCCAATTTCATTTCCTGGGCTGTGTGGACTGCGGGCTCAGCAGTCGCTCGGTCTGAAGTGACTCCTGGGACCTCCTCACTGTTCTATATGCAAATGGGCTCGCACCTGGGCAGCCGAGCGGGCGCGCAGACAGTTTAGTTATGCAAATCTGATTGATCGGGAGCATATTGCCGGAGCGCGCAGGCCTGGGACACTGGCAGCTATATTTCACTGGCTAAATTCCCGAAGAAGGGGGGGAAAAATTAAATGCCAGGCGTTTTGATGCATATTCCCTCTCAACCCCTGTAGTGCAATAGCGTTTATTTCCGCGTGTGTTGAACACTCGGGTTACACGTTGCTAATGCAATTTTTGCGTGCGGGGTGCATTAGTGCTGGATTAACAGAAGGCTTGTTTTTGGTGTAAAAAAAAAGGCCCGTTGCTGTGATGTCACAGGCACAATAGGTCTGTCAGTTTATTTGAGATAATTCCCCAGGCAAATACAGTAAAAGACGGTGTTAAAAATAATTAGGTCCTTCCGCCTCTGAAAACTCGCTGGGGTGGAGGGAGTAGTGTGTAAGTTACATAAGTTAGGCAGACTTGAGTCTCTTCTGCAATAAAGGGTGAGATAAACCACTGATTAAACCACTGAAATAAAGACACTGATTACGCATGGTCATCCTAGGTCGAAGGCAGTTGTCTATTTCCCAAACCCAGGGTTTGAAGACAGAGATTGAGCAGCAGCGGCAACCTTCGAGGAAATCTTTTTATAAATTTTTTTTAAAAACTCAAATCTACCTGAATCTGCTTCAAATAATAAATTCTGCCTGACACATTGCATTCATACATGTTGACATCTGTAACTCTCCAGGCTTGGGAAGCCTGGCTGGCGGGTTTTTCGGCTTCTCCTTATTGATTTATAATCACTGATAAATAAGCTACACCTACCTGGCAGACTGTTGTTGCAGAAGGAAAAAGAAAGATATTTTTACCGTAGCCTTTCTCCACCACCCCACTGCCACCCACGGATCAAAATTAAAAATAAATCAGTGTTGGGGGGGAGGGGAAGGTGATGGGGGGGAAGCAGAGAAGAAGAGGAAATTTCTCCCTGCTTCTCTGGCATTATCTATGGGGCTCCACAAAGCAGGTCTTGAATGGCAAACCCCTGAGAGAAGAGAAGGTGGAGGGTGCAACTTGACTCAGGAGTTAAACTCACTGTGCAGAACGGCATTAAAGGCAAAGACAGCAATGCAAGTCGTCCTTCACTCACTCGCTGACGTCCATCACATTACCCTTCGCAGGCGCCCTAGGACCACGTAATTACGCGTGTGTACGTGGGCATTGAGCAGTTACCAGGCACCCATGTGGACACATCCTGCACACATGGATATTCACACCCAAGAAGCTTGTTGTTTAGTCCCTAAATTGTGTCCAACTCTTTGCGACCCCATGGACAGTAGCCCATCAGGTTCCTCTGCCCATGGAATCTCTTAGGCAAGAATACTGCAGTGGGTTGTCATTGCCTTCTCCAGGGGATCTTCCCCACCTGGGGCTCGAACCCACGTCTCCTCCTTGTCAGGAGGAAGAGTGCCTCAGTTCTTTATCACTGAACCACTTTGTATTGGCTGCAAAAAAGGCGGGCAGGGGAAGAAGATTGAAAGGCTTACTTGTGGCCAGGTTTTGTCTCTGGTGGGACAGTACAAATCCTTTGTTTGCCCCAAACTCCTGTTTTCTCACTGCCTGGCATTCCACACACACACTCACATGCACACATGCATATTCACACACCCACATACACAGGTTATCACACGTCTGTGTGCACCCGTAAACACCCCACCTAGACACACCCACACCCCCTCATGCTCACATACAGATGTGCACACATTTGCACACACAAGTGCATGCACACACATGGGCACCTGTGTACCCAGATGTACACACACCTTTTTTAAAAAAACCAGCCATCTATCTGACAGGCAAAGCCCATTCAGAGGGTCAGAAGTGAAGAGCCTGGGAAAGGTCAGGTTTAATCTCTCCCCACATTGGCCCTGCCCGCCCCTCCCACCGCCGACTAACAAAAGGGCCTCGGCACTGTGACTGACAGAATTCTTAATTGTATCCACTCACTCATGACAATTTGATTAAAATATTACGCCAAAGTCTCACCCCCTGTTTGCTTCGATCCTCCAAATCTAATTTTGAATTTTCAGAAAGGAGATTACCTCCACAAGCATGACTGGGATGCTATTAACTTCTACTTAATCTTTATTACTGATGTGAATTTAACATATGTACGGCTTCGCTCTGCTCCTGTTGTTTGCCTCTTGAAAGTAACGTCTAGGAGATATACCAGGGACAGGCATTCATTTTCACTCTGCTATTCGGTCACAGGGCCAGCTGTCTCCCATCTCCACGGCAGGACCAGAGCAGGCCTTCCACTCTCTCCCAAAGACCATCTCTGGGCAGCCGAACCCGGGGCCGGCCGTGCTGTAGATCTCCAGGTTTTGTAAAACAGGAAACAAGAGGCTAGCAGGCCTCCCCTCTCTGCGTGGATGAAAATTAGCAGATTTTGATGAGCATCAGTGTGGTAAGGGCCAGTGGGTCTTGAACTCTCCAAAGAGTGGGTCTCACAGTCCAGATACTTGTTTCTGAGTTTCTCCGGAGCAGAGCTCACCCTTGTCTCCCTGGCCATGAAAGAAAAGCAAATCAACAAAGAAACAAAATTAAAACTAAAACTAAAACATTAACAATGAGACTTTGATTTTTAAAGGATTTCTCTTTTTTTTTCCCTTCCACTTTTAATTTGTTTTTGAAGATTTTTAATGTGGACCATTTTAAGGTCTTTATTGAATTTGTTACAACATTGCTTCTGTTCTATGTTTTGGCTTTTTGGTCTAAGAGGTATGTGGAATCTTAGCTCTGCAACCAGGGATCAATCAAACCCACACTCCCTGCATTAGAAGGTAAAGTCTTAACCACTGGACTGCCAGGGAAGCCCCTCTTCCTCTTTTTTGGATGTATGTTTGTTCTTAATTTTGTTTCTTATAGTATATGAGTATGTGTGGGATATCATCAAGGTTTGGAGAACCATAGCAAAATCTGGCATTCCTAGAAACTGTTTCGTAGAGGGGTTGGCCAGAAGGGGACAAAGGTCACCAGCTGGCAAAGGAAGCTTCTTCTACTCTGCTTCTTACTCGATGTTATGAGTAAAATTGTGTCCCCCACAAATTCACATGTTGAAGTCCTAGCCCCCAGGACTCCAGAAATGGCCTTTGGAAATAGCTGGTTGTAGGTGTAATTAGTTAGATTTGGATGAGCCAACCTGGGCTAGGATGGACCCTCATCCGATGTGGCCGGCATCCTTACAAAAGGGAGAAATGTGGCTACAGACAGGGACCACGAGGAGAACACTGTGTGAAGATCCGAGGTAAACCGACACAGGGCTGGAAACTGCCAGGAACTTGAAGCGGGCCGAGCACATCCTCCCCGAGGGCCTGCAGAAGGGCGTGCTCTCAGACCTCTGAGAGAGTGTATATTCTGAGTGTATAGTCTGAGCCGCTCACTGTATAGTGCTCTGTGACAACAGCCCCCGGAACCTAATGCCCCATCCCCTCCTATGTGCTTAAGCCAGGTTCCTCAGTATTGCTCTTGGGATCTTAAAAACAAATACATTTATTTTGACTCCCATAAGAATGGATGCTTTTGAACTGTGGTGCTAAAGAATACTCTGGAGGATTCCTTGGACAGCAAAGAGATCACACCGGTCAATCCTAAAGGAAATCAACCCTGAATATACATTGGAAGGACTGATGCTAAAGCTGAAACTCCAGTCCTTCAGCCACCTGATGGAAAGAGCTGACTCATTAGAAAAGACCCTGATGCTGGGAAAGATTGAAGGCGGGAGGAGAAGGGGACGATAGAGAATGATATGGTTGGATGGCATCACCAACTCGATGGACATGAGTTTGAGCAAGCTCTGGGAGATAGTGCAGGACGGAAGAGACTGGCGTGCTGCAGTCCGTGGGGTCACAGAGAGTCGGACACGACTTAGCGACTGAACAACAGCAACAATTACAAGCCTGACTTCGTGTGTACATTGCCTCCGAGTCGGGAGGACTCTGCCAGGAAGGATGGAGCAGGCACTCAGCCTATGTTCTCAGGCGCCTGAATCTGTGCCTCTGACCTGCCTCTTTCCAAGCAGGTGAATCAGGGGAGTCTTTCCCCGGCCCTTGCCTGCTGTGTTCCCCCCTGAAAACAAGGATGGAAGGCTTGCCCTGCCCTCATCAGGCGGCCACGGTGAAGGCGATCAGGCGCCCCCGATCCATTCTGAGCATTAGCATTTTGTTCACTGTGTCCACACATCGCCCACAAAGTATTTACTAGACACTGGGCCCTGCAGACACCGGGTCTCAGAGAAGCCCCAGATGTGCTCTTGTCCATCAGGAGGTCACAGTTTGGGACCAAAGAGACCGTAAGCCAATCAACACTCGAGAGAGAGAGAGCAAGGGACCTAAAGCCTCAGCACAGGGCTCGTGGGGCTCCAGGGAGACAAAGGGATCCTTCCCCTGGAGAACTGGGTGGCTTCAGGAAGGAGGAGAGTGCCCCGGGCAGAGGAGGGTTGTCAGTGGACAGGACGAGTGCTTCCAGCCAAAGGTGGGACGGCAGAGCAGGGAGGGGAGGCCAGACAGCGAAGCACCTGGAAACAGGTGTGAGTCATCAGGGGCAGGGACTTGGGACCCCAGAATGCAGAGACGGTGCCTGGCTCCATCACTGTCAGATCCTCGACCCTAGAACAGCGCCAGGCACACGGTTGGGGTTCACGAAATGTTTGCAGAGTGAATGAATGAATACAGCGGTGGGGGCAGGATGACCAGGAACGATGC
This sequence comes from Muntiacus reevesi, assembly GCF_963930625.1. Classification (NCBI taxonomy): domain Eukaryota; kingdom Metazoa; phylum Chordata; class Mammalia; order Artiodactyla; family Cervidae; genus Muntiacus; species Muntiacus reevesi. Next base: position 58,119,136 of record NC_089263.1, on the reverse strand, counting down.
TAGAGGAACAGGCAGGGGTTAAACCTCCACGGCCTTTGGGGGCTCTGGAAAGGAGCTACTGCTGAGCCCCTGGCAGGAGTTAGTATCATCCTGATCATGGCAGGAAACAGGTGGACCCTTAAGTGATTCATTTGTAAAGCGTTTGATTAAGAGACGCCTTAGAAAAGTGCAGCCAGAAAGACCAAGCAGTACGTGGCAGGACTCTAGGCTCGGAATGGGGAGCAACCCCTGAAGGCTGGTGGAAGGTGTGGTTCTCAAACTCGATGCAGGGAGGTCGTGAGCGAGGCCACCTGTAAGCTGTGACCTTCAGGGGGCAGAGCACGGCAGCCACAGCCAGGAGGGAGCCGGAGAGACGGCGCCCTCACCCCTGCTGTGTCCTCCGGAGCTCCCACTGGCCGGACCCAAGGAAGACCAGAGGGAAGGGAAGCCCTTGGTAAAATTCACAGTGCAGGTCACTCGGGTCGGCTCCCGGAGCTCTGAGCAGTGGAGAAGGGGCAAAAGGAAGACAGAGAATTTAAACTCGGGGGTCATTTGTCCACTAGAAAAATCACTTTGATGCTGAAGTGAACGGCAGTCTGTTACAGGACGGTGACTTGAAAATTGAGGAGATGGCCTGTAGACATAGATATTTATGTGCCAATCGGAAAGAAAAAAAAAGTGTAACCTTTAAAACTGTGAATCGCTATACTGTGCACCTGCAGGTTATATATTATACATCAAACATACTTCAATTTAAAAAATCTCACTCTCGGGCTTCCCTGGTGGTCCAGTTGTTAAGAATCTGCCTGCTGATGCAGGGGACACGAGTTCAATCCCTGCCCTGGGAAGAGTCCACATGCCAAGGGGCAGCTGAGCCCGTGGGCCTCGGCTACTGAATCCCTCGCGCCTAGAGACCACGCTCCACAACCAGAGAAGCCCCCACAATGAGAAGCCCGCACGCTGCAGCTAGAGAAAGCCTGTGTGCAGCGACAAAGACCCAGGGCGGCCAAAAACTACTTAATTAATTTAAAATCTCACTCTGTCTTATGCTTCCACGTAGGGCCCAAGTGAGAAGGCGAGGTCATGTCCCCATCTAGAGAGCCTTAACTTAATCACATCTTTGATGCCCCTTTCACCGTAGTAAGTGACAAACATCTCCAAGTCCCAGAGCTCAGGCTGCGACATCTGTGGGGTCATTATTCAGTCTTCCAAGGCAAGTGACTTCTCGTCTCTGCTTTTTCAGCATGCCCCTGCCTCAGGGCCTTTGCACAGCCACTTTGTCAATAAAGTATTTTCTCCAGCTACCGGCGCTCCCTGAAGGTGGACTGCCCCAGAGAGGCCTTTCTTGAGCATCTCTTCCCCGGCACTGAACAAAACAAATAGCTGTGCCTGGTGTTTCTGTCACGGGTGCCTCATAGTGTTAACTGTGTGAAGAACTTTTTCACTTTTTTTTTTCCAGCTTTTTCACTCTCCTCTTTCACCTGCCTTCTACTAAGTGGACTTAGCACATGTTAGCTTATTGGAAAAAAGGGATCTTGGACCCAATTCCAGTGTGTGTGTGTGTGTGTGTGTGTGTGTGTGTGTGTGGTCTTTCCCACCCGAGCAAGCAATTCTTGGACCCCAGCAGGGTGTGTAAGAATTCAACTCAACTCTGACACTACATACAAAGAGATGGAATCAGAGTTACTCAATCCCACAAGCCTGCACTTCACTTCAGACACCTGTCAAAAACCCAGATTTTACCTGTACTTCTGATCAACTGGCTATAAGTCAGAGGTTCCACGATTTCCTCTCCTTGAGTTCAGTTAACTCCCTAAGAAGGTTCGCAGAACTCAGGAAAACCCATTTGCTCACTAGGTTATGGATTTATTACAAAGGATGTTGAAAAGATTCAAATCCACAACCATATGCAGAGATGTATGGGGCTTAGGGTGTATGGGGGAAGTATGTGAGCTTCCGTGCTCTCTCCCGGACTTCTGACCACTCCCTATCCTCACATGGAAGCACTCTGAACCCATTCTTTTGGGGTTTTATGGAGTTTTCTTTACATAGTCATGATTGATTAAACCACTGGCCTTTAGTGATTGATTCCACCTCCAACCCCTCTCCCCTTTCCTGGAGGGGGGCTGAAATTCCATCCTTCTAATCATCTCGTTGATTCTCTTGGAAACCAGTCCCCACTTCACAGTGAGATCCAAAAACCACCATCCCTAAAAAGTTCAGTAACAGAGGACAAAAGACCAAATACCCCACCACTCAGGAAATTGCAAGGTTTTTAGAAGCCGTGAGTCAGAAATTGTGGACAAATATCGAATGTATATTTCTCATGTATATTTGCATATCTGAATGACCAAATATGCGATTTTCCTGTAAATCATGATCTTGCTCTGCTGTTATTACTACCTGGAGGTTTTTAAGATTCCTCAGCTACTGCTCTCTGCAGGAAAGGGATTAAAAGAGAGCTCTGGTCTGGCAAGTCTTCCCAGGTGGCATTGGTAGGAAAGAAGCTGCTTGCCAATGCAGGAAACATAAGAGACAGGTTTGATCCCTGGGCCAGGAAAATCTCCTGGAGGAGAGCATGACAACCCACTCCAGTATTACCTGGAGAATCCCACGGACAGAGGAGCCTGGAAGGCTACAGTCCGTGGTGTCACAAAGAGCTGGACATGACTGAGAACCTGAGCGTGCACGCTGTAGGCACCTAAAACGATGGGTAGCATTTCATGTGTTTTTCTTCTGTCTCATGTGTTTTTGTGTCTTTGGGCACACACACTTTCATGACTTCTTTGAGTGTTTCATTTGCTCTGACCTGTTTGCATAGAAGGACCTTTTGCACATCCTCTCTAGATGCCCTGTCATCTGCCATCCGCTCACAGGGTGCTTTGGGCAAGAGAGACCCAAAACACACCAACCCAGCAATTACAATGCATAGACTGACTTCACCTGCATTTGTCTTTTGTTATATTATCGGCCACTCTGTGAGGCTTGCTGCTGCTGCTTAATCACTTCAGTTGTGTCCGACTCTTGTGTCCGACCCTTGTGGTAGCCCTCCAGGTTCCTCTGTCCATGGGATTCTCTAGGCTTACGGGATCTTAATTCCCCCACCAGGGATTGAACCCAGGCCTATGGCAGTAAAAGGGTAGGATTCTAACCACTGAACCACCAGGGAATTCCCTGCATTCGTCATTTTTGATTCTTCCTCAAACCCCTCAGAGGTGGGAAGGGGAAGGACTCTTAGCCTCATTTTGCAGATGAAAAAACTGAGAAGCGAGGAGAGAGAAACAAACCTAACCAAGGACACACAGCTAGTAAATGGCCAGGATGTGAACGTGGATTTTACGATGCGCAGTTGACCTGATGGTTGAGTTTGCCCGAGCAGTCAAGAATTCCCAAGGAACAAAGAGCACGCATCTTGAGTTGAGTCATTAGACGATTCAGTGAGACGATTCAGCGAGGTCTCTGTGGCTGGTCTGCTTGGAAAGTCTCACTGGTCCAGATGTGGGGACGATCCGCAGCAGTCCAACCCAGCTCTGCAAGTACCCCAAGGGTGGGGCCAATCCAGGCACTGTGTTCATTTCATAAGTCTTCTCAAACAATACGCTCTTAGGTTCATTTTAGACCTTGATACATTACTAAGTGGAAAAATGCAAGTTACAGAAGGGTATGCATAGCATCATGATATCTGTTTTAAAGTGTAAAGATACATAGTCCCTTGTGAGAGCTGCGTGAGCACTGAACTACTAGAAGGATGTGCAGGGTTCTATAAACTTATATAATTTTCACCTTATATACTATATATATATAAGTATATATACTTATATACTCAGCCTAAGCTGAGACAGGGAGGGTCTTCACAGAGATGAGGAGTTCCCAGATTGAAATCTAGATCATTGTTCCTGATATTAAGGAAGAGCCAAGAAAATGAAAGATGGCTTGAAGATGGCATCAATTTCTCAGTCATTCCTGCTGTGGACAGGTGGGTTCTGTGTCTACTCCCTTTGAATCAGAGCAGCCCCTCTGATGACTTGGACCAATCAAATATGGCAGAAGTGATGCTCAGCTGGTGTCCAAGCTCAGGCCTTCCCAGACCAGCAGCTTCTGCACTTTCCCTCCAGTACCCGGAGCTACCACGTCATGACAAGTTCAGACTCCATGGAGAGACCAGGGTTTAGCTGAGCTCAGGCTTCCTGTTGAGGTAGCAGATACCTTAGACCCTCCAAAGCAGCTTGTCCACCAGCTGAGTACCACCAGGGGACCCCCACCCAATACCTCATGGAGCAGACCAATTGCCCTGTGGTCAGCTGAGACCTGCCTACATTCCTGACCCACAGAAGCATAGAAGAAGGAAAAAATCAAACAGTTGCTAAGTTGTTTTTTTTTATTGAAGTATAGTTGATTAACAATCTTGCAATAATTCCTGCTGTATGGCAAACTGACTCAGTCAAATATTCTTTTCTAAATATCCTTTTCTATTATGGTTACAGGGTATTTTTCAAGGTAGGCATAGATACTTGGACAGCAAGGCCTCCTATGTGAATCCATGGCGGGCAGGAGAGACTTGAGTCTCTACTCATACTTGGGGGGGCTTACGCATCTAGTTGGGAAGAATGGACATTGTTGAGGACATTGAATATTTGTTCCCTGGATTATCAGCACCTCAAGGGCAGAGCTCGTGGTCTGTTTCATTCACTTATGCATCTCAAGTGCCTAGAACTCTACCTGCCACATAGTAAACGCCCAGTGTTCACCAGTGGAACCGTGGATGAAGGCCCAGCTCTCCTGGCTCTGCTGCCCTGGGGCCTGGCTGCTCTCCTTACCCGCCCTCTGCAGGGACATCCCAACTAAATCAAGTGGGATGGAGGACACAGACAATGCTAAAGTATTTCCACGGTGTGGGGACTTAAGGAAGATTCTTTTTTTTCTATAACATTTGCAAATCCATAGCTTGATTGAGGTACAATTTACATACCATAAAATTCACTTGTCATAACTCTACAATTGGACGAATTTTAGTTTATTTACAGAACTGTGCCAGCCCCATCACACTCCAGTGGCTGAACTTAATAGGACTCCACGTGGGTAAGACATAGAGAAGGTGACTGGGGTCAAGGTCGGTTGGAAATGTCCTTTGGAAAAGGAGTTTGGCAAAATGGAGCAAAGCTCAATTCCACCCCTGAAAAAATGAAAACCTTTCAAGATGATAAAATTCTACTGGAAGAAAAAGCTATAGGCACTAGGTTGTTCATTTTAGAATTGACTATCACTGAGATTTGAAAAGATTCTAAATCCTGCCAAATCCAGACATCCTTGCCTAAATTTGTCATTTCCCCATCACAGAATATTATATCGTCACCAATGATAATTGGTATCACGTTACCAAGGCCTACATAAAGCCTTCTAGAATGTAAAGCTGGAAAGAAGTTTTATGATATAATATTAGAAGGAAGGCAGGATGCAAAATTCAACACAACAGATGAGAAGACTCCATTCCAAGCTGAGAATAGTCAGTAGAGACTATAGAATTACGAGTATGTGTCTTGTTTTCGATTGTTATTCATTCATTCATTCACTCAGCAGGCTGTTACTCAAAGCTCACACCATGTGCTACACACACAGACAACTGGTCACCCAGGGAGTGCCTGCCCCACGGGTACTGCCTGCCCCCACCACAACCTAAACTCACACCTTAATTTTTTGCATAATTTAGGGTTTCATGGAATACATCCATATTTTGCAGAGAGAGCTATGAACACTAACTGGCCAGAAAATTAAAGGAAAAAAATTAAAAGGCATCTGATTGGGCCCAACTGTACACAAAGAATGGGAGTCAGATGTACGCTCACATGTTCACCATCACCACCACCACACACACACACACACACACACACACACACACACACACACCCCTAGTACCCAATAAGAATGCTGTTAGTGTGTAAGCAATAAGGCTTTTGACTCAAGGTATGTTGAATGGTTCCTGACTATTTTAAGCAGTGGGAAGGGCCAGTTCATAAATCCCTTCTACTGTCAATTGAATGATGAGCCAGTGTAGATTTCAAGTCACTGGGGGTCACCTGCATTGTCTCAGGTCTGGGCTCAATGAGCGGAGGCGTGGTCACGTCCTGTGTACAGAACACAGCCTACCACCTCAACATCCCTCCGCTCCCTGTCACCCCTGATCCCAAGACGGGCCTGCCTGGGTGACAGCCACGGTGAACTCAGCCAAAAAAGCAAGTTCAACTGTCAGATGCCACAGCAGACACAAAGGATGGGGAAGCCCCAGCCACGTTCCACGAGCAGGCAGCTGAGAAAAGGGTAGCTTCCAACCTGCCCAACGAGATTCTCGGCAACACACAGCCTCCTCCAACACAATTCCCAAGGAGCTGCTTCCCACCCAGGCTTGGAGAAGGAAGATGACAACTTGGAATTGAAATCCCCTGTGTTTTAGAGGCAGGAACGTGCCGTGATGTAAATGAGATGTTGGCTGTGCTGGAGTTTCCCATGATTCCTGTGATTTTCCAGAAAGTATACATTGAAACCTAAGTATGCTTAAGCTTCCTGAAAAGTTTAAAGACAGGAAGACAGTGCCCTTGCTTCTTTCTTCTTCTCTGTGGGCCCCCAGCCCTGGCTCCCTCTTCCTGGTTCTGGTTCCTTCCACAAACACTTCCTGAGCCCCTGGTAGGGCATGAGAAGATTGCAGAGGAGATGGGCGAAGACAAGACGGTAAAGACAGTCAGGAGCGGGTTCTGGGATCACATGGATCCTCCCACAGTATTTTAGTTAAAGTCATTGGCTATGTAGACTCACACCCAGCAGATTTGTAGGTTTCCTGGGGGTAGGAACCGTGATGGCTATCCCATGCCTGGTAACCTGAAGCACCTGCTGGGCAGAAAGTAAGGGCTCAGGAAAAACTGCAGGGGTCTACTGAGCGATGGAGTTGATGCTGGCATTCGTCAGACTTGTCGGGAACCCATCCTTGCTTCTGGGAAGGAGTGAGTGAGTGCAAGTTTTGCTCTGTGGCCAGCCCAGTTCCTTCCAGAATAAATCTTCGTTGGATGGAGACGGCAGTTCTTCCACTGGAGAATCATTCCGTTCCGTGCCCTCAGCCTGGTTAGCCTCCAAACCCGTGGCTCACTCTTCACATTGCCTTCCATGGAGCATGTAAGCCTCATGGTTTCCCACCCGCACCCCTCCACTAGGTCAGCCTTTGGGAGACACGGGACTGGGTAAGCCCAGAATGGAAGACCACCCCCTCCCCTTTCAGAACCACATCTGGGAAGTTCCCCTTTGGTAAATTTGTCCTGATTCTGATGAGTAAGTCATGCTGAGAAAAGATCTAAGAGAGAAATCTGAGCACTGGAGAGACCCCAGGAGGAAGCCTAGAATTTTCCACTTGTGGTGAGTGGTCCTGATAAAGCCGCAGGTGAGACCCCTTTTTGAGAATGGTTTATGTGCCGATGGGTGAGGCAGCCCACCTGTCAGTAAATGGACAAGCGCTGCCAAAGGGCTCAGAGTCAGGTCTGCAGACAGCATTTGTTCATTTATTCATTTAATTCTGAGTCGCCCTGTCGGGAAGGACAAGGCGGACACTGCACAACTGTGAACCAGTTCACGGAGGTATCACTCGGCCTCCCTTCCTGTTCCTGGCCTCTTCTCCCTCCTGTCCTCCAAATCACCTCTGGGGTCATGAAGAGGGGCTCAGGCTGGTCCTTGGCAGCTTCATGCCCTGAGGACGTTCTGTCTGGCTCCATCCCTGGGCATTTTTACTGGCTGTCACTGCTCACAACCGAGGCTAAGGGATCGTAGTCTTTCCTGGCTAGATCAGAACTGGTATCCTCACTCTGCTCCTTCAGCCCAATTTCACCCTTTCCCAGGTCCTTCTGGAACCATTGGAACCTCCCACCTTTGTGACTCCCCCACACCATCACTTCATCTCTGCCACTGCAGACCACAAGGCACACACCCTCATCCCCATCATAGTCCAGCCTCACCCACTCGGCTCTCATTCTACTCAACACAGTTCCTGGGGGCCTACCTGTTTCCCCTGGCCACTTATCCCATAAGTCTTCCAAACTGGAATCTGAATAAAGACTCCCTACTGGCAGCAAGAACAGGTGCCCAACACCTCTGGTACCCACAGCCCTAAGAGGCAGCGGAAGTGTGTCTCTTCATCAAGCCTGCTTCCTGCTACCTGACCTTGTGAATGGTGCACCCACCTAGCTGTCCAAGGGTTCAATTTAGGGGGATGTTCCCCCACGTCCCACACATCCCAACAGTCACAGAGCCCTGCAAGTCCTGCCTCTGATATTCCTCTTGAATCTGTCTCATCTTAGACACTTCCTTCTCCACCAAGCGTCTCTCCCTTCTCCTACATGGGTATATCCTTCACTCACCTGGGAGCTGGGTGAGGGCAGGGATGGGGCTTGTTCAAGGTTCACCCCCAGCACCCAGCATCCACACCTGGGTGGAAATGGAGCGCAAATGAATACATGCTTCTCCAACGCAGGAGGCAATGCTTGGGTGAATCTGTACCGAGTACTCTCTGGCTGAAAGCTTATCTACTCCATGTGGGTGAAGAGCCTGAAATCCTGGGTGCTGGTCATGGTCCGTTTGCATTAAAAGTCCTACAGGAGTAGTTGGCTTCGTTTCCATCTTCCACAGGGGAAACGCGGGGTGGGGGCAGAGGGCGGCTGTGGGAACTTCGTACTTGCTGCTCAGTTTGTAAACCTACAACTGCTCCACCAATGAGGTTCATTCATTTTTGTAAACATTACTTTGAGAACAAGAGCAATGAAGCAGACACCTCAACCAATCATCCCCTCACAAGCACACGCCCTTCCTCTGCACACACACACACACACACACACACACACACACACACACACACAGAGGCACACATGGGCAACAGGAAATGCCTTTTTGCTTAAAACGTTTCACTAATGAAGGAAAATCAACCTCCAGGACTGGAATTTGTTTTCTCACGGCTTCCGTTCTTCACGTGATAACCAAATCGGGGCAAATTTAAGTCTCCCCGTCTTGAATTCTCCAAATGCATGGACACTGCTTCAGGAAAGAGCAGAAGAGTGTCCACCAAAAATTCTTTCAGTTCACGACAGTCTCTCCTCCCAGGAAGCCGCGGAGGACCTAGGACTCAGCAGCTGGACGGGGATATTCTTAGACGTGGAAGCTGTTAAGTCTTGGGTCCAGGCGCGAAGCATCCTCTATCCTGTAATTCCTTAGCAGCTCTCCCGAGTGCCTCCTGCCAGACCGTCATGGGGAGAGACACTTGGGTGGGAGTGAGTCACCCTTCATCCCTGCTCTCACCTGAGTCCAACTAATAATCACTTCACTCTGGGCAACGAATGGCGTAAACCCTTCAGAGAGAGGGGCTTAGCTCTGCCCGGGAGAAGATGGGGGCACAATAGAGGCCCCCCACATCCCAGGGCGCAATAGACTTGCAAAGTACCTGGTTGCCTTGCAAGCAGCTCTCAGCCCGACAACAAGGAAGCGTCCTCATTTTCCATGCGGATCCCTTGGTGCCCCAGACAGCCTGTCTGTAAGACGTGGGGCAGTCCTGTCCGTCCCCGCTCCTTTCCCAGACAGGTGGGTCTGGAGAAGGATCCTGGTCATTGCTGACCATCTGCAAGATGAGATGATGGGCCAGGAGGGAGCAGGAACTTTCACACCTCCTTTCACAACTTCACACCCAGGCATCCCCCACTCGATGACTTCAAACCCTTCATAACTCCTGGGTAAATGAAGCAGAATGTCAGACATCTTATATGGGTCCCAGAAGTTGTCTAAAAGTTCTAAATACAGAAAAACCCCTTTCTTCCATTTCGGGCTATTTGCCCGCAAATTTCTGACCCACTGGGCATTGACCCATATAGGGAGCTCTCTCCCTCAGCTGGAGCAGGCTCTTCACCACGGAAATGGGAGTATCTCCCATGACTGTGCCGTTCTGTGATTTCTCAGGGGGAAAATATAAGCTCCGTTTTTCTCAAACCAGATTCCCCAACAGGCAGACTAATGCAGGCACTGGAAAATCAAGTAAACAGGATCACCCTCAAAATGAGGGAAAACTTAAAGAACTTTATCTTTTACTATTTCTTTTTAATACATATGTGTTTGTTTATTTATTTGGCTGTGTTGGATCTTAGTTGCAGCATGCAGGGTCTTTCGTTGCAGTGTGTCGACTCACTAGCTGTGATGCATGGGCTCCAGAGCGCACAGGCTTCAGTCACTCTGAATGCGGGAGCTGTTGCTCTGAGGCATAAGGAATCTCAGCTCCCCGACCAGGAATCAAACCCGTGTCCCCTGCATTGCAAAGTGGAGTCTTAACCACTGAGTCACTCGGGAAGTCCCTAAGAACTTTATACTTGATATTAGTCTCCAAAATCATCAAAGTAAACCTCTGAGGATAAACCAGGACTTTCTGACATGACTTACCCTTCTTTTGCGTATTTATCTTTTTGTTGTTGTTTTTAATGACATTTTGGAGTGTAGGGAAGAGCCATCGTAGTCTTTTTGATGCTTAAGGCCTCTAAAGTTTTTCTCTGATCCTCCACCTATCATGTCTCAAAGAGGAGGCAAAGAATCCTCTGAAAGATTCGGGGCATCCGGGCTGGGGCAGGAGCTGTAAAATGAGCACAGAGAAGAGAAGGGGCATCTGGAGGGGGTGCTGGTGGGAGAACAGACCTGGGCGAGGTTCCACAGCCAGTCTGGGAGGCCGTGTAGCCCAGCGGTCAAGCATGTGGACCCTGGGGTTCAAACCCCAGCTCCGTCACTGGCTAGATGGGTGACGATCGGCAAGTCACACCTTCCTCTCCCCAACTCATAAAGTCGTCAGGCTGAGTTACTGCAGGTAGAATGAAGAGAATGGGGCCTGGCACACAGGCAGGCTGTTTGGATGCGGAGAAGGTGGGGAGGGGGTCATCAACGAGTCTATTTCCTTCCTGCGGTGTCCAAGCAGACACTGCAGCCACCCCAGACCTGGCCGTGATCTCCCTGGAGAGATGCACTCTTGCCCTCAGGGGGCTGTTCAGGGTCCACCATGGTCTCGGGGTGGGGGTCCCGGCCTCTTGCCTCAACCTTGTGCTGGCTGTTCTTCCTTTGCTGCCCAACATCCAACCCTTTCCCCCAGTCTGCGTCTTAGAGCCTCACTTCAGGTGGAGTCTGGCCAGTGGGAGGGACGGGTTGACTGTGGTCGCAGAGGTTCCATCTTCCACCAGTGGCCTGAAGGAGCAGCCATTCCCCAGGTCTGGGCATCACCCCTCTTTGCGCCTTCAGCCTTGTGAAGGGTAAAGCCTCCCAGCTGCTGCTGGCCCAAATGTGCATTCCCATCCCAGGCCAGTTCCCTTCACCTCTGTAAATAGTCCCTTTATCAAACTCCCCTGATGACCCCTACCCACCCCCAACACATCTTCCTGTCATGCCTGGAGCTCCGTGCTATTCCACAGGAGGAACAGACCATCAGGACCCCGCCAAGCGACTCTGTAACCAAAGAGAGAGCTTCCAGCTTACAGCACGGTAGAGGCTCAGGAGAAGGAAGAGATGGCCGTGCCCCAGAGCCCAGGGCCCCCGGCCACAGCTCTGCAGGAGTGAGGACCCAGGTAACCGATGAGAGGAGAGGAGACAGCTTCTCCTGGGGCTGCTCTGGGTCCTGGAGCTGCCATGGCAGTAGCCATAAGAGGGCCATCAAGGAGCTGGCTTGGGAGAGCATCCCCAAGGCTCACAGAGAACCTGAGGGAGAAGGGCCCCAGGGCAGGGAGGGGGGACATGAAATGGAAGATCTGGGGCAAATGTGACCCTTCGCTTAGAATGAGAAGTGTGGGGGGATCTATGAAGTCCAGGCTTGGGGTGGTAGCCCCCACGTGATGGGAACTCTCCCTTGGAAGGGCACGATTGTCCTCCTTGGGGCATGACACCTCTGGATAAGCACTGAGCAGGGTTTCTAAGGCCTAAGGGAGGTATTTTAGGACTTCCCTGGTGACTCAGTGGTAAAGAATCCGCCTGCCAATGCAGGAGACAGAGGTTAGATCCCTGAGTCGGGAAGATCCCCTGGAAAAGGAAATGGCAACCCGCTCCAATATTCTTGCCTGGAGAATCGCCATGGACCGATGAGTCTGGCGGACTACAGTCCATGAGGTCGCAAAGAGTCAAACACGACTTAGCGACTAAACAACCACCACCCTGCATCCTTGGGAAGGATGTCCCAGAGTCAGGAAGAGCGATAGGACCCAAGGTGGAGCCGCTGCTCCCGGCTAAGCTCCCGTCCTGGGCTGTTCCCCAGGTCCCTCCATGCTTCCCTAGCATTGCAGGGAGCAGAGCTGTCCTGCCCTTGGCACTCATCTCCCCTTATTCACTCCCCACCACCCTCTTCTCTGCCGGGGCTTCCAGTTGCTCATCAGGCAGCTGTTTCTCCCATTTCCAGTCTTGCCTCCTCCCTTGCCATGAGAACTGCTTTCCCAGCCATGACCTTGACCTCTCTCCCGGGCAGATCTCATCCCCCACTCAACCCATCCAGTCTGACCCAGGAGCCTCCTCCCACCAGGCTGACCCCAAGCCCCTGAACGAAAAGCCAGACAAACCAGCCCCATCCCGTGTGTCAGCTTCACTCCCTGGAAGCACAAGTGATGAGTTAAAAGCCCGACCGTGCTCAGCTACCCCCCAAAGAATGACTCCCTTTCTTCCCTGTCCCTGGAAGGATCAGCCCATTATATTTAATGGAGGTTGATACTTCTTACTGTAGCACATAAAAGCTATTATTAAAATGAAGCATTGTTACAGTTAAGTATCCCATCCTTGGTACTTGTCTTTTTTTAAGCTCTCTGAAGCAATTGGTATCAGGGCTCCTTGTAAGTTTCCCTGATTATCCATTGACATGGGTCTCCTAAGGAGTTGTTTTAAAGGTTTTATTGACCTCATTTGTTCCCTGGGCTGGGAAGGTGCAGGAGGCCACGGCCGCAGGCAAGGGAAGGGATGGTGGGCCCATCCCCCTGCCGAGTGACTAGGCAGCACCCTTATAAGCATATTTATGAAATAAGACCGGTGACTCGAGCTTGGCAGCTTGGAATCTAACACCGTGCTGTATCTACCTTATTTGCAGGATTAGCAGCCATTAATTCCCGGAATTGTTCTCCGGAGCATAAGTGACAACAGCTGGAACTATCTGCTCCCTGTCTTTCCACATGGGCTGCCCTGTACAAGAGACGCATGAACACATACAGCAAATGGGGTGCGGCCGCGGAGCTCCTGCGGGCTGGAGCCAAGACGGAGCCTGCCTCCAACAGACAGGCTGTCCCCAGAGCCAGCGCTTGGCGGCTCGAGAAGAGGGGCTCACACCTGCTCCCCACCCCTCCAGCCTGTCTCCCAGACAGGTGCAGGCTACGAGAGAACCTTCCCAAGTGTCCTCAACACGCCGAGGTGCTCTCCTCCCCTCCCTCTGCCCTCCTCAGGGCCAAGCATCCCAGGCTCCGTCTCCTCCCCTTAAAGGAGGGGCTGCATCGACCATCCCGAGGGGGTCTTTGGGGGCCCTTAAAGCACAGAGCAAACTCACAAACAAAATCTCCTCTATCATCAGGACTAAGCTTTGCCAAAAGTCACAGTGCCAGTTTGTCAGGAAAGAATTCTAAATTTCTATTAAAATAGCAATGCTACATAACTATTGTGTTTAAATAACACTTTCCTGGTAGCTCAGCTGGTAAAGAATCCACCTGCAGAGGGGGGCCCCGGTTCAATTCCTGGCTTGGGAAAGATCTCCTGGAGAAGGGATAGGATACCCACTCCAGTATTCTTGGGCTTCCCTGGTGGTTCAGATAGTAAAGAATCACCTGCAATTTGGGAGACCTGGGTTCGATTCCTGGGTTGGGAAGATCCCCTGCAGAAGGGAATGGCGACCCATTCCAGTATTCTTACCTGGAGAATCCCATGAACGGAGGAGTCTGGCAGGTCACAAAGAGTCGGGCACAACTGAGCAAATAACACTTTCACTTTCAGGCTTCTAATCAGAGAAATTTAAAGGAGAGAACAAAACTGGCTTATAATCCCAACATCCTGATAACTCCTATTAGGAGCAGACATGGCAATGGATGCATGGATAATAGGCTGGACAGGAAGTAAGGTACACACATCTTTAAATTGTCAAATAGGAACTTCCCTGGCCATCCAGTGGTTGAATCTTTGTGCTTCTAATGCAGGGGGTGGTGGGTCAATCCCTGGCTGGGAAACTAAGACCCCACATGCCAAAAGGTGTGACCCCCAAAAATTGTTAATTGTCAAATGGCACAGAAAGAAATTAAATGAAGGCAAACCTCTCTCTCTCTCTCTATCCCTCCCCTTAAAGTGACATTTTGCTAACAGTTCCATGTGTATCTCACCAAGAAAACAAAATTTTTTACACTGATACCAGCATCTATACTAACATATGCTTACTCAAGAGGGAAACATATCTGGCTTTCGGCAAAATTCTTCAAACATACCGAAAATAATATAACAGACATCCATGTATGTACCATCCAGGTTTAAGCAATGTTCGCCTTATTTTAGGGCTTCCCTGGTGGCTCAGATGGGTTCAATCCCTGGGTCAGGAAGATCCCCTAGAGGAGGGCATGGCAACCCACTCCAGTATTCTTGACTGGAGAACCCCAAGGACTGGTAGGCTACCATCCGAAGGTTCACAAAGAGTCAGATGCAACTAAGCATGCACATGCCTTATTTTATTTGATTCAGATGAAAGAAAAGAAAGAAAGAAGGCAAGAAATGGAGAAGGGAGGAAGAGAAAGTGGGGGGAGAGGGAAGGGTGGGAGGAAAAACGAGCAACAGAGTTACAAGTAAAAGCTGCAAGTCCCATCGGGACCTCCTCTTCAGGAGCAGGCACTATCCTGAAGCCTGGTGTGTATGATTTTCATACACACTTTTGTAATTTTACTACATGGTTTAATAGCCATAAAATTATATTGTAGCTTTATGTATATGTACTTGCTATTGCACAAATAGAATTATACTGAATGTACTTCCCAGAATTTGCTTTTCTCAATCGAGACGTTCATAATCATCAATGCTGATGCACACTAAGGGAGGATAATCATTTCAATTGCTTCAGTGTTCCATCCTGTGACTAAACTGTGGTCCTCAGTTCATCCATTCCTCTACTGGTCCTGATAGGCAATTAGGGTGTTCCCCATTTTGCTTTAGTTTGGGGTGTTTTGCAATCACAAAGCACATGATATTTGTTAGAACTCTTTTCATTCTATCCTCTGCATCTTTTTTGATCATCTGGAGAAATTGTATTGAGCAGATATACCATAATTTATCTAACCAGCCCCCTACTGGTGGTCATTGAGGTTGTTTTAAGGATTTTGTTTTATAGACAATGTCCCCAGGAAGAACTTTGTATCCATTTCTTGCATACTTCTGAAATTACATCTTTAGGGGAATTTTCTAAGCATAGAGGGGTTTCCCTTGTGGCTTAGCTGGTAAAGAATCTGCTTGCAGTGTGGGAAACCTGGGTTCAATCCCTGGGTTGGGAAGATCCCCTGGAGAAGGGAAAGGCTACCGCCTCCAGTATTCTGGCCTGGAGAATTCCATGGACTGTATAGTCATTAGGACCACAGAGAGTCGGACACAACTGAGCAACTTTCACTCTAAGCATAGAAGAACTGGGTCAAGGAACACATACATTCAAAATTTTCATAAAGCTAATAAAACACCTTCTGAAAATGATATCTCTAGCACCAATGTAAGCAAGAGACTGCTAACCTACAACCTAACCAACACTAGGTAATTTTGTGCACCTGAAAGGTGAAAATGGCATGCAAAATACTTCCAAATCACATCTTATTTCTTATTTTCATCCCTCATTCATTAGCCAGAGATGAGTTATGATAGTATGTTGTTATTTCAGACATTTTAGGCTTCAAACCAAGAAGAGTTTAGACTGAGAGTGGGATGTTTTCAGCCCATCAGAAATACATCTTTCAGAAATTTGGGCCCCTGACATGGTTGACACCAGTCGTCGCCAAGACCCCTAAGAAATGGATGCATGAAAGAATGGTGGATGATAAATGATAAGTAAATGAATGGGAAAATATAGCTTCGTGACAAAGCCAGCATTGCAGTCTTGAAAGACCATTCCCTTAAATCATGTCCAGACCTTTCCAAGGGAAGGTCTAGGACTCCACTGAGTCAGCCCCTCCACCTTCTCGCCCCATGAAATCTGTAGGTTTGATGTGGGTGATCTCTAAGGTAGCTCCAGTCTCCAAAGTCTTCAAGCAGCCAAAGACCAATGAGCTGTCTCCAGATTCCTCATGGTCTGGGAAGGTGAGCCCCAACCACGTTTTTCCGGTGGAGGCAGTGACTGAAGGTTAGATCGTTAGGATGCAACCGGGAAGGAATACCAACCTGGCTGGTGTAGGAAAAAGAAGTTGCCAACCGCACCTTCCAACTCTGAACTGATGGTGTAAAACATTATTTTGTCAACTAAATGTATCTCTAGAGAAAGGTTTCATTTCCCTATTGGTTCTGTTTTTCCAAAGAGACCTCTTCCTCCTGGCTCCTCCCCAGGCGGCCCCTGATGGCTGACTTCTCACTGCAGACACGGTTCTAGGCGGTGTTGTCGCTTCTCCACGGTGGGAGAACACACCTCAGCAGCATCAAACCAGTGGAACCTCGCCACGCGGGCGTCAGAGTTCCGCCACTGCCGTTTCCTTGAGAGATTTGGCCGGGTTTACACATCTAGGTGATAAATCCCTGCCAGGGCTTTAAAACGTCAAAACATCTCTTCCTCTTGTGTTATTCAGATCTGTTTCACTTGCAAGTGACAAACAGAACCTCAACTCAAATTAGCTTAAGGAAAAAGGA
Source organism: Muntiacus reevesi (assembly GCF_963930625.1). Classification (NCBI taxonomy): domain Eukaryota; kingdom Metazoa; phylum Chordata; class Mammalia; order Artiodactyla; family Cervidae; genus Muntiacus; species Muntiacus reevesi. The sequence continues at coordinate 58,102,297 of NC_089263.1, read as the reverse complement.
GTCGGTTGATTCACAAGGCGAGTTTCCAGGCCTGGCTGGATCCAAAGCCTTGAAGAATGTCCTGGGTCTTTCTTCCTGTTCTGGATCTCCCCTCTACTCCCTTCAGGCCAGTCTTGCTCCTTCTCTCTGGAAACACAGCCTCTGGCAGTCCCAACAGCACCAAAAACTACATTCCATGGGAAGAAGGAGGCTGTCCCACTAGATTCAACAGAAAAGGCCAGAGAAGGGCTCTAGCTTTCCAGGAAGATCCCTAAAGCTGTCACCGTGTCTAAGTGGATAAGACCCCTCCATTAGTCCTACAGAAATCGGGATCCTTACTCGTGGAGAGAAGAGGGTCAGAGCTGGGATTGTCAGGCCCACAAAGTCCATGCGGTGTTAGGATTGTTTTTCTCAGTCGCTAAGTCAGATACGACTCTTTGCCACCCCATGGACTGCAGCATGCCAGCCTTCCCCATCCTTCACTATCTCCCAGAGTTTGCTCAAACTCATGTTCACCAAGTCGGTGATGCCATCCAACCATCTAATCCTCTGTCACCCCCTTCTCCTTCTGCCCTTAATCTTCCCCAGCATCAGGGTCTTTTCCAATGAGTCAGCTCTTTGCATCAGGTGGCCAAAGTACTGGAGCTTCAGCTTCAGCGTCAGTCTTTCCAATGAAGATTTAGGGTTGATTTCCTTTAGGATGGACTGGTTGGATCTCCTTGCTGCCCAGAAGACTCTCAACAGTCTTCTCCAACACCATAATTTGAAAGCATCAGTTCTTCAGAGCTCAGCCTACTTTGTGGTCCAACTCTCACATCCATACATGACTAATGGAAAAACCATAGCTTTGACTAGATGGACCTTTGTCAGTAAAGTGATGTCTCTGCTTTTGAATATGCCGTCTAAGTTTGTCATAGCTTTCCTTCCAAGCAGCAAGCGTCTTTTAACTTTATGGCTGCCGGCACCATTGGTAGTGATTTTGGAGCCCAACAAAATAAAATCTGTCACCATTTCCACTTTTTCCCCTTCTATTTGCCATGAAGTGATGGGACTGGATGCTATGATCTTTATTTTTTGAACGTTGAGCTTTAAGCCAGTTTTTTCACTCTCCTCTTTCACCTTTATTCAGAGAAAAGAGTTAGATTTAATTCCCCCAAAAGGAAGAAACAGGATGGGAAAATACACTGCGCTGACCAAAAATACAAAAACAAACCAAAAAACAAAGCTGCCAGTGACGACCAGTTGGAATTGGGGAAATGAGAAGTCCATCTTGGAGGGAAGAAGTATTTTGTCAATCACAGGGTTCAAAAATGCAAGGGCACAAGAATGGCTTTGGCTTGGTTTTTCTGGACTGTTCTTCAATTCTCTGCAGAGAATGCATCTTTTATTGCCTGTACCAAGTGGGCCTCCCTGCTCCAGCCCACCATGATGGGCCACTGCTCTCATCCTATGCTGTGTGATGGTGCATCTATGCAGTCATTGGGCATTTTCCACAAGTTGGCTCTGTGATGGGCCTTGAAGATGTGGCTTCTGACCTCAGGGAGCTCACGTTTCTTGGAAGAGAGACAGTGGTAGCAGTGCTGTAATTGAGGACAGAGGGCTTGGTTTGGCTTGGGAGGAAGCATCATGGTCCATTCAAAGACTTCACGGAAAAGAGGGCGTTTGAGCTGGACCTACTGTTCAAGTAGACATTTTCCAGGAAGAAGAGAGGGAAGTTTCAGACAGAAAGAAGGCCTGGAGCAAATATGCAAAGACTAGAGGGCATAGCTGTTGATCATGGTTGGAGGAGTTAGTTCTTTCTCTAACTGTCAAGTGTGGGGTGAACACCAGGGGAGGCTCAAAGATGCTGGGAACTGTGAACATTCACAAGTATCTTTCCAAGAAAAGACCATCATGACCCCACCAGGATGACCAGGAGAGTTACTGGCCCAGGGTCCCAGAGGCATTGGAAAAGTCAAGTTTTGATGGCTAGACACATGCCCAGGGCTGGGAGAAGTCAAGCTGGATGTTGAGCACCCCAGAGCTCCCTCTGCTGGTGGATCTCAGTCCAGCCCCTCCCGCCCATCTGGGTCAGAGCTGCCCAGGGCCTGGGCAGGGACATCTCGCAGTTTGGAGGGATGAAGCCCTACGAGGCCCATGACCTGGCCTGCTGGCTCCAGGTGTGCGAGTCTGCTTTCTGTTCCTTGAAACGCCATGCCAGTACCTGCCTCAAGGCCTCTGCATTTGAGGTTCCCATGCCCCTAGCATTCCCTCCTCTGATCTTTGCTTGGCTGGCTCTCTCCCATCATTTACATCGTGGCCCAAATGCCATCTTCCAAAGAGATTTTCCCTGACAATCCTACATAAAGGGTTCCCTCTCACCCACAGTCACTTTCACAGGGTCCTGACTTATCTCATTGCCTGAAATGATCTTATTGGTTCATGCCATCGATTCGCTTGACAAGGCTAAGTGTGCCCTTACAGAGTGCCAGGCGCTAGTCTGATGCTGAGGGTATGACCTCAGCCTGACAAATCACTGCCCTCGGAGAGCTTTCATCCCACTGGTGCACACCAATAGAGACAAATAATATAGCATCCAGTGGCACTGAGCTATGAAGAAATCATTCCAAGTGGGGAAGTAAGGGCTGATTGGAAGCTGCTGTTGTAGTTAGATCAATCGGAGAAATTGTCTTTATGGCAGAGATGTGGATGAGTGAGGAGGCAAACCAGGCAAGTACCTGGGGAGGGCGTTCCTGGTAGAAGGCATAACCAGGGCAAAGACCCTGGGGCAGACAAGGCCAGAGGACAGGAAGTGTCAGGAGAGTTTGACTGGGGTGAGGGCGAATGGAAGGAGCTGGGCTGGGGGCCTCGAAGCCCGTGGGGAGGATCTTGAGTTGAATTCCATGTATGATGGGAAGCTGACGAGGGTTCCATCAGGGACTCCTCTCCACTGGAATGCGTGTTCCATGAGACACAGGGTCATCACTCAGCTGCCCCACATCCCTGGTCCAACAAGTGTCTGACCAGTCATAAATGTCCCACGAATCTCTATGGAAGGAATCAGTTCATTAAAATAGCATCCGTTCCATTCCCTGCAAACCCATACTAGTTGAACGTTGACACCACAGTTTGAACATTCAAATTACCTTTTGATCTGTCAGACCAAATCTATCTTTTCTTGGGGCCAACTCTGACATCTAAATAAACCAATATCTTCACAGGTCTGAAGCAGCGTAGAGAGACTCTTGTTTATTTTTACCAGATTGGATTTTTTTCTGTGGGAAGTTTGGGGAAGAGAGTGTATACACAGGAGATAAATGCAAAATCAAGTCTTAAAATGCAGTTCTGACACCTCCAGCCTGTCTGGTTGTCCTTGAAAACTCACTTCCATTCATTTAGCACAGAAAAGTATCTGGACTGTTTATGCTCTGTGGACCTCTTAAAGATGACCATCCTTGCCAGAAGACCTCCCACCAGGAATGGCAAGCAGGATTATCCAGAGGTTTCTGACTATTAGATTCCATAAATGTCATCCCCACTGCTGGCGCCTAAATGCCATTGAGTTCTCAGTAAACCTGAGAGGCAACGGCCTTTGCTAAATAAACCTTGCATCACCACCAGCATTGTAAATGTAACACTTAACTGGATATTTTAAAAGGGGGACTAGAGAAAAAAAAGACAACACAACAGCATTTTTCCACCCAATCAAAATCAAATTATACCTGAGCAACATAATTGGAGTTTAATGAGTAGTTTTATGTTTTGCTAATCAAATCACCATATTGATGGGGTTTATCAGCAGAAATACAATGTTAATTACTAAGGAATGATAAAAAATTAATGCAACTCTAAACACAGCATCCCACATTACACACAGAAAGGCCCGTGTGGACGGTCGAGAGGCTGGTCATTTTTCCTTTTAATGAGTCTTATAGCTGCTGGGCATAGGAACTCTGGCTGGGCAGTGTTTATTTGCCATCTTCAATTAAGCATGGTTCAAGGGCTGGAGGTCATCTGGGGATGCTAACGGGAAGTGTTTGGAAGTGAACATGCTCCATCCCTAGGCATTCATGCTGGGGAATAAAGCCATAGGTTTTTTAAAACATCACCAAATCCTTTCTCCTAGAGATTCAGGGTGTTAGGGCATCTGTCTGTCAAAAGCAAGAACAAGCCGAAATCAAAAATATAAATAAAATAAACACAAGTTGAAAGGTCAACTGTATTCATAGTCTCCATGCAGAGGAGATGTAAGAGTTCTCTTATTCCAAAGACTCAATCAATCAGGAATGATTAAATTGGCAGCAAAGCATTGCTCTGAAATTTTTTTTTTTTAAGAAATATGTACAAGGTTTTACAGGGCAAACTAAGAGAGTAATCAGGCACCCCAATCACCCCGCTTCTTTTGGGGCAGCCAAAAACACTCCATGATGCAGAGGTGATGGAATTCCAGTTGAGCTATTTCAAATCCTAAAGATGATGCTATGAAAGTGCTGTGCTCAATATGCCAGCAAATCTGGAAAACTCAGCAGTGACCACAGGACTGGAAAAGATCAGTTTTCATTCCAATCCCAAAGAAAGGCAATGCCAAAGAATATTCAAACTACTGCACAATTTCACTCATCTCACATGCTAGCAAAGTAATGCTCAAAGTTCTCCAAGCCAGGCTTCAACAGTGAACCATGAGCTTCCACATGTTCAAGCTGGATTTAGAAAAGGCAGAGGAACCAGAGATCAAATTGCCAGCATCCACTGAATCATAGAAAAAGCAAAAGAGTTCCAGAAAAAAATCTACTTCTGCTTTATTGACTACACCTAAGCCTTTGTGCAGATTACAACAAACTGTTGAATATTCTTCAAGAGATGGAATATCAGGCCACCTTACCTGCATCCTGAGAAATCTGTATGCAGGTCAAGAAGCAACAGTTAAAACTGGACATGGAACAACAGACTGGTTCCAAATTGAAAAAGGATTATGTCAAGGCTGTATATTGTCACCCTAGTTATTTAACTTATATGCAGAGTACATCATGCAAAATGCTGGGCTGGATGAAGGACAAGCTGGAATCAAGATTGACGAGAGAAATATCAATCAATAACCTCTGATATGCAAATGATGCCACCATTATGGCAGAAAGTGAAGAGGAACTAAAGAGCCTCTTGATGAAAGTGAAAGAGGAGAGTGAAAAAGTTGTCTTAAAACTCAACACCAAAAAACTAAGATCACTGCATCCAGTCCCATCACTTCATGGCAAAGAGATGGGGAAACAATGGAAACAGAGACAGATTTTATTTTCTTGGGCTCCCAAATCACTGCAGATGGTGATTGCAGCCATGAAATTAAAAGGCACTTGCTCCTTGGAAGAAAAGCTATGACCTACCTAGACAACATAATAAAAAGCAGAGACATTATTTTGTCGACAAAGGTCTGTGTAGTCATAGCTATAGTTCTTCCAGTAGTCATGTATGGATATGAGAGTTGGACCATAGAGAAAGCTGAGCACTAAAAAATTGATGCTTTTGAATTGTGGTATTGGAGAAGACTCTTGAGAGTCCCTTGGACTGCAAGGAGATCCAACCCGTCCATCCTAAAGGAAATCAGTCCTGAATATTCATTGGAAGGACTGAGGCTAAAGCTGAAACTCCAATAGTTTGGCCACCTGATATGAAGAACTGACTCACTGGAAAAGACCCTGATGCTGAGAAAGATTGAAGTCTGGAGAAAGGGATGACAGAGGATGAGATGGTTGGATGGGATCACCTACTCAATGGACTCAATGGACATGGGTTTGAGCAAGCTCCAGGAGTTGGTGATGGACAGGGAGGCCTGGTGTGCTGCAGTCCATGGGGTCACAAAGAGTCAGACACGACTAAGCTACTGAACTGAACTGATGATGCAGAAACATTTTACAGGAAATTAAGCCCAAGGAACTCACAATTGGGTTTTCCTGTTCCCTGCCAAGCCCTCGAGGTCTGGGTTTCTCTTCCCAGCTTTGACAGAGGGAACGGCATCATTAAAGATGAGAAGAGGGAATTCCCTGGTGATTTATTGGTTAGGACACTGTGCTTCCACAGCAGAGGACACAAGTTAAACCCCTAGTTGGGGAACTGAAGTCCCAGAAACGGTATGGCTAAAAGAGAGAGAGAAGAAAAGTTAAATAAAACAAAATGAAGTTCATTGAAACTCTGCTCAGCCTTTTTTTTTTTCTTCCTTAAACACTGAGGCATATTCTTCTTGCATTTTTTGAAAAATACCTTATGATGTCAAAAATAATGTATTACCCCAATGTCCAGACCTGCTCATGGAGTCAAGCTCTCTGCATCATACTGAGCTGGGTACGCCATGTCCTCTCCTTCCAAATATGAGGTTTCAGGGTCAGAAGTAACCTCAGGGGTTGCCTGCTTCATCCTTTCTTCCCAGGGACAACGAATTGTCCTTATAAGCAACTGCACACTTATATGTTCATTTAAATCTCACAGTAACCCTGTGAGTTGTGTGTCTCATCCCCGTTTTAGTGTTGAGAAAATTGAGGCTCACAAAGCGAGGTGACCCCCCTGAGTTTACATAGCTAGTGAGTGACAGAGTCAGAATTGCGGTTGCAATTGCCAGCTCCCATGGAGAGGAAATGTTCCATCTGATGCTGTCCCAGGATTTGGGGTGGGATCCATTAGCTTACAACATAAAGCCCACACTCGGCCCCACGTGTGAGGCCCACCACCACCTTTCCAGCTGTCACCCCTCTGCTCACCCTGATACACCCCCGCTCCCATCCACAGGTTCCCTGACAGATGTCAGAGTTGCAGTGGGTGTGGAATCATACAGTTGCGGTGGCTCTGAAGCACAAGGTCACGCCGCCCCCCACCAGCTTTCGACCAAATGCTCAGTGAGTCATGTTTATGTCAGTGCCCTGGGATGGGCACTGACTGCCCACTACAGGGGCAGTCTGGGGCAGAGGTGGCTTCTGTAGCCACAGGACTTTGCCCCTGGACCTCACCCACATGCCCTCATCCAGCTGAGCTCACAGGTGCCCATCATTCCGGTGGACCTTGATCCAGGTGATGTCTGCCTTTGAGGATGATGACGTCAGAGAGGATGAAAGAAGCAGAAGAGAAGGCTGGACTCAGTGTCTCTATGATTTTACAGGTGGGGAAACTGAGAACCAAAGACAGCTAGCCAATGAGTCAGGACACCAGACCAGAACTTAGTCCGCTGTCTTCTAGTTCAGTGCATTCCCTACTACCTACAAAAAAAAAAAAAAAATGTTCTCCAAATGCACGGCTCCTCATTTTTCACTACTGAAAAATAAGATCCTTGGAGGCAGGGAAAAGAACATTGTTGTTATTGTTCAGTCACTCATTCCTGTCTGACTCTTTATAACCCCATGGACTGCTACAAGCCAGGTTTCACTGTCCTTCACCATCTCCTGGAGCTTGCTCAAACTCATATCCATTGAGTCAGTGATGCCATCCAACCATCTCGTCCTCTGTCATTCACTTGTCCTCCTGCCTTCAATCTTTCCCAGCATCAGGGTCTTTTCAAATGAGTCAGCTCTTCGCATTAGGTGGCCAAAGTATTAGAGTTTCAGCATCAGTCCTTTCAATGAATATTCAGAACTGATTTCCTTTAGGATTGACTGGCTGGATCTCCTTGCAGTCCAAGGGACTCTCAAGAGTCTTCTCCAACACCACAGTTCAAAAGTATCAATTCTTTGGCACTCAAAGAGAACCTTTTTTATGGACCTGCTCTCATATCCATACATGACTATTGGAAAAACCATAGCTTTGACTAGACGGACTTTTGTTGGCAAAGTAATGTCTCTGCTTTTCAATATGCTGTCTAAGTTGGTCACAACTTTTCTTCCAGGGAGCAAGTGTCTTTTAATTTCATGGCTGTAGTCACCATCTGAAATGGTTTTGGAGCCCAAGAAAATAAAGTCTGTCACTTTTTCCATTGTTTCACCATTATTTACCATGAAGTGATAGGACTGGATGCCATGATCTTCATTTTTGAATGTTGAGATTTAAGCCAGCTCCTTCACTCTCCTCTTTCATCTACATCAACAGGGTTTTTAGTTCCTCTTTGTTTTCTGCCATAAGGGTGATGTTATTTGTATATCTGAGGTTATTGATATTTCTCCCAGCAGTCTCGATTCCAGCTTGTGCTTCATCCAGCCCAGCATTTCTCATTATGGACTCTGCATATAAGTTAAATAACCAGGGTGACAACATACAGCCTTGATGTATTCCTTTCCCAATTTGGAACCAGTCTGTTGTTCCATGTCCAGTTCTAACTGTTGCTTCTTGACCTGCATACAAATTTCTCAGGATGCATGTAAGGTGGTCTGATATTCCATCTCTTGAAGAATTTTCCACTGTTTATTGTAATCCACACAGTCAAAGGTTTTGCATAGTCAATGAAGCAGAAGTAAGTGTTTTTCTGGAATTCTCTGGCTTTTTCTATAATCCAATGGATGTTGGCAATTTGATCTCTGGTTCCTCTGCCTTTTCTAATTCAGTTTGAACATCTGAAGTTTCTCAATTCACATACTGTTGAAGCCTAGCATGGAGAATTTTCAGCATTACTTTGCTAGCATGTGAGATGAGTGCAATTGTGCAGTAGTTTGAACATTCTTTGGCATTGCCTTTTTTTGGGATTGGAGTGAAAACTGACCTTTTCCAGTCCTGTGGCCACTGCTGAGTTTTCCAAATTTTCTGGCATATTGAGTGCAGCACTTTCACAGCATCTTCTTTTAGGATTTGAAAGACCTCAGCTGGAATTCCATCATCTCCACTAGCTTTGTTCATAGTGATGCTTCCTAAGGCACACTTGACTTTGCTCTCCAAGATGTCTGGCTTTAGTTGAGTGATCACACCATTGTGACTATCTGGGTCATTAAAATCTGTTTTGTATAGTTCTTCTGTGTATTCTTGACACTTCATCTTAACATCTTCTGCTTCTGTTAAATCCATACCAAAGTCAACATTTTCTCACCATCTGTCCTTCTAGACTCTGTCCAGTGGAGCTCATCCAAACACCTGAGATCATCTGACATGGAGAGGAAGCCCAGCAGAAATGAGGCTACAGCCCAGATCTCAGTATCTTTCAGTCCATGAGAGACTGAGCCCCATGAGGGGAAGGATTTGAAGGTAGTTTTTGAGTTGAATATGTGCCAGGAGACCAGGACAGTGCCTGGCACAAAGGAAGCCCTCAGGAAGTAATTGTGAGTAAATGTATCTCTCACCCAATCAGGCAAACAGTTCATCTCAGGGCGGCTCTTTATTACAGTCACAGTCATTCATCAGTCTGTCTATGACCTGCCCTCTTGGGTCATCCACCCACTGAGTGTCCCTCTTCTCTTCCAAGATAGTAGAAGGTGTGAGTTCCAAGCAAACTCCTTTTTCCACGAGGAATCTGCTAAAAATGACCCTGAGTTGGTCATTCATTGGCCAGTCACACCTCCACGGAGTGTTTGGAAGTGCTTTGGAATCACAAACCACAGCATCAGAGTGCTCGGCAGAAAAGTCACCAAAACTAGAGAGAGAGATATAAAAGTCCTCTGAATTCTACCTTTTTCTCCCCTTCCATCTTAAACCAAGACCTGCAGTTACAAATCATTTTCCCACCCTTGACTGAATAAAGAGGATGCTGAGCCCCAAGAGAAAGCAGAGCTGAGATGGAAAAAGCCCAAATCTCTGACTCACTGCATGAGAGGCTGCCTGGTACACACACCATAGGACTTTCCTTGAGTCAGAAATAGATTTTACTGTGTTGAGCCACCAAGACTTTGGAGTTTATTTAGCACAGCTGCTATTGTGCCCTTAAAAAATACAGTAGGAAGATAGACAATCTATACTGCCCACTCAGCAATTCACTGGACATTTCATGTATATTATCTCATGCAGTCATCTGGTCAACCTTGTAAAGTCGGTTTCATTCTTTCATCTTATAGTTTAGAAAACTGGGGCTCTGGGAGATTAAATAACCTGCCCTTCTATGACCAATAAGAAATAGAGGCAGGATTAGAGGCAGGACTGTCTGACTCCCTAACCGATGGGATCTCTAAAAAGAACATGATGTGTGCCAAGTAGGAGACAAAGAAAAGGTGCTTTGGGACATCAAAGTGAAAACAACTCCATTTGATCAGGAAGATCAGTAAATGCTCTGGGAGTAGGGAGCCTTTGAGAGGGTCTTGAAGGATAGACAGAATTGAAGCCAATTAAAGCAAGAGATGCGTCTCTAGCAGAGGAAACAGCCTGGGCACATGGATGGAGTTTGAAAAGCATGGGTCCCACATAGAGGAGAGAGATAGAACCCAATTTCTCCAGTGTGTGGGGTTCAGTAGGAGATGGAGAGGGGCAAGGCTAGTGGGTTTAAATCACAGCAGATCTTAGACATCAAAAAATATTGACACATGAGGGAATTTGTACTTTCAACAGGAAAGTTCTTTGAGTAGAGTTCTATAATCATAACTATACATCCAAAGCCTAATTTAGCATAATCTTATGTAAACACAAATACTCTCTTTTAATGTTTATGTTGGTGAAAATAATAATACATAGTGTTTTCCCTTAGATGTGGAGAGGATTACCAGCAGTGATTTTAATAATAACTAAAGCACATGGAATGGAACTTCCCTGGTGATCCAGTGGTTAAGGTTTCACCTTCCAATGAAGGGATATGAGTTCAGTCCCTGGTCAGGGAGCTAAGCTCCCACATGCCTCACAGCCAAAATAGAGTAAAGACTTTAAAATGGTCCACATCATTTAAAAAAATAAAGCACTCTAAGTCAATAAAGACTTTAAAAGTGGCTCACGTTATTTTTAAATAAATAAAGCACGCTGCAGAATTTTGTTTCGTTCATTGATGTTGCTCACAGAGCCACACCTGTGACACGCATGTGTGCCCCTGAGTCTAAATGTGTCACTTGGACAGAAACACCGGTACAGCCTGCAGAGAAAGGATGCTTCATCCCCAGCCAGCAACGTCTCCATTGACACAGGATGGACGGTGGCGGCAAGACCTCTGGAAATGCTTGGGGAGCTCTTTTCCACATGACATGACCAGCAATCATCTCCTTTGCATTTCAGTCCCTGTCATCTCTCCAGACACCTGGAAGATTTCCTTTTCATAAATGGAAGCCCTGTGAGCCCACCCATGACCACAACAGCATCCCTCAATTTCAAGGCCGGAGAAGCAGCGAGGCCAGGCATCTAGAAGAATTCTGAGGGGAGTGGCAAATGCGGCTGCTGGGAGAGTTTTGTCTGGTTCCTCGGACACACATGGGCCCTGAAGGGGCTCTCGGGGGATATGGAGAGGACCACCCACTGTCTCCCACCTAAGTGGTTCAGGAGGAGGGGCGAGGCAAACCTGCAGGTGTTATAATAAAGAGCGACCACGGGCTGCTGTAGCAGACCCCTCTGTAGCAGGCAATACAGAGGTTTATTAGCCCAGGATCTTCAAGATAGCTACAAATTCCTGTGACCCGGTCTCTCCACCCTGCCTCCCCACCCCTGCCAGTTCCTATGTTCAAGTCCAGCCTCCTAGCAGGGAGAAGGGGCTGGAGCTGGGCTCATGACCCAGCAAAAGGAAGACACGTTTTGAACCCAGATGCCTGGGCTCCAATCCTGGTTTGTTTTCCCCCAAAGCTCCCTAGACTTTAAATAGGTGACTCACTCTCTCTGAACACTAGAAAATATTGGGAGAAGTCAACGTGAGGGGTCATTTATCAAGTACCCGGCACATAAAAGGGACTCTGTAAATAATGGCTATTATCAGCCACGGTTCCTTTCCTTAGTGAAAATGGTGTGTTTCCAAGGTGCTGCTGAGATGTGTGGGACTTTGTAGGCAGGTGTTTCAGGAGGCTAGGAGCTTCTGGGCAGTGTGTGATCCATCTTGAGAATGGACACAAGGCTAAGCAACAGAATGGTTTCAAGTCCAGAACTGGCAACAAATATATCAGCATTGCCTCCTCACTTTGCACCAGCTGCAAATCTGATGAGAAACTCAGTGTCCACATCCGAGTTGCCGAGAAAATGATCCAGACTTCCCAGGTGGTCCCGAGGCTAAGACTGTACTCCCAGTGAAGGGGGCTCAGGTTCAACCTCTGGTCAGGGAGCTAGAACCCACATGTTGCAACTTAAAAAAAAAAGAAGAAAAAGAAGATTCTGCATGCCACAATGAAGACAGAATATCCCATGTGACGCAACTAAGACCCAGTGCAGCCAAAATAAATCAATTAATTACAAAATAAAATGATCAACAGGACAAAAGTTGAGACAGAGCCCAGAGCACAATACAGAAAAACCCCAGGGGGCTGACATCACTCCTATCACTGATTCCATCCGGGCACAACTGTCAACAACAATCCCTAAAGACTGTGGAATTTTGCCCCCATATCCTCAACCTGTCTGCCAGGGCCTCCTGAGAAATTTGGTGTCATTCCTGGAGGACTCTGACATCAGATTTGACTGTGACATCCCCCGATGAACCAGGCCATGGGGCCCAAAAGTAGAAGATAGGTTTTTGCTGACCAGGAACCCACAGTGTTATAATTACAGACCACACTTGGAACCAGCTTGATGGTGATTTGAATCTTGAATCCACCATTTAGCACGTGGTATAATCTTGGGAACACTCCAGAAGTTTTCTGAGCCTCCAGTTTCCTTTTAAAAAAATAAAATAGAAACAAACCCAACTCACGGGTTTCCAGAGGCAGTTAAACAAAACGCAACATGACTCGCAGGGAGCTGCAGGCCTGGCTCTGGTCAAACAGGAGCCTCTTTGTTCCACACCGGAGAGTCTCTGGCCAAGAGCTTGAACGGGGGGTCATGCCTTCAGCCTTCCAAGCTCCGTATACTGGCTTGTCTGCTGCAACGAATCGAATCTCAGAAGGCAAGCACAATGGCGCTCAAGCTAGAGATTTCTCAACCCAGCGCTCACTAAATCGCCTCCACTTTTTGGCAAGACATTCCTGCTTCTTGACTGCTCCCTTTAGGATGACATTTGCCAAAGGACATGAGGATATTACTCATTAGTATATCTGAGACCCAAGACAATTCTGGCCAAGGCCAGAGTCCCCACTTTCTCTCTAGGGGTTCCTTTCTGAATGAACAAAAGGGTGTCAGGGCTTCATTTGAATATTCCAACCATTAATCCTGGGCTCTAGCTGCAGGGCTGTTCCAGCCCTTTGGGGGTTTTGAATACATTTTAAGGATCATTGCAAATTTGATTGCCATCAATAAAATTGCAAACAATATAATTATATTTGTTTGCTTATGTCTAAATAGATGCACATGTGTGAAATGTGAGGATGTTAATATAAGCAAAGACACCATCATATACGTATTTGTGCTTTGGGATGTATAGTGATTCTTACCTACACAGCACACAAATGCACTTATATAACTTGCAGAAATAATCTACTTTTTCTTCTATGCTACACCAAAAAAAAAAAAAAAAAATCAAATCTAAGCACGGAGGAACTGAAAAAAACTACATGTATCATTCACCTGATTTCAATTGTGCCTCCCTTTGAACCTCAGCCAAATCATTTTGTACATTAAAAATTGGTCAGGGATGATAAGATTCCATTTTCATGGTTGGTAATGCAGAACCAGGGAAAGAATACAATTACAGACCCCTGAGTAAACTCTGCGAATGTCAACTTGATGTAAATGATCAAGTGTCGACAAAGGGGCTGGGGGAGGGAGGGCTGGGAGAGGAGAGGAGAGCTGAACTCCTACAGAGAGCAAGAGACAGACAGACGGAATGAGCCAGAGATAAGGCTAGCATCATTGTCAGAACTTCACCGAGCTGGAACATAGACCTCCTGGGGCCAGGGACTATCTCCGCCTGGCTCTTGGGCTGGTCTTGAGCATGCTAAGGTTTATCAGCTAAATGCACTTATTCATTCCCCGAAGTTGTACTTAAGCACCCACTTGGGTTCTTGGGCTAGTAAGTGGAAGGACTTCCCTGGTGGCTCAGATGGTAAAGAGTCTGCCTGCAATGTGAGAGACCCAGGTTCAATCCCTGGGTTGGGAAGATCCCCTGGAGAAGGAAATGGCAACCCACCCCAGTATTCTTGCCTGGAAAATCTCATGGACAGAGGAGGCTGACAGGCTATAGTCCATGGGGTCACAAAGAGTCGGACATGACTGAGCAACTTCACTTTCTTTTTTTTTTCTTTCTTGGGCTAGTAAATGTCACATAATGGAAGTAAAATAGGATTGACCTCAGGCAGCTCAGATCAATCCTATGGGATGTTCTTACCCAGGTGGGAATGGGAGAGGTCCATATAGAGACATTTCACTGGTACCTGAGGCTTCCCTGCAGGGGGACACACAAAGGTCCTTCTGAGAGAGAGAAAATAAAATCAGCTCATCGACCCTTCCCGTGGTCATGTGAGTCAAGGGAAAGATACATGGGAAGGGACAAGGGAACTACAACCTGCTGTGAAGCTGTCCCTAGTGGAACATCATGGCAAATAAGGGGCGAAGGGTCTCAAGGCCACATCATCACCCAAGAAAGTCTGGAAAGGATGCTGACGGTTTGTCTTGAGAAGTGAAGTCTGGGGCATGATGTCTATTATCAAAAGCTTGAAGGACTACTGAGTTGGGACTAGGTAAATTAAGCTCCTGGAGGGTTTTGAACCTCAGACTCAGGACCAGTAGATAGAAATGGCCAGAAAGGATATCTGTGCATTGTAACAGAGGGGCGTCCAACATGAAACTAAGCTGCTTTATTAGGTCGTGAGCTCCCTGTCACTCTGGGTACAACAGAAGGCCAGACAAAATCCTTGTTCAGAACATTGTAGAGAGCATTTTTGCATTGGAGGAGAGGGAACATTGACAGGATGATATGGACAGAGGCTAACTAGACTACTAGTTAGACAGCATTCCCTGGGAGTTCAGATGGTAAAGAATCTGCCTGCAATGTAGGACCTGGGTTCGATCGCTGGGTTGGGAAGACCCCCCTGGAGAAGGAAATGGCAATCTCCTCCAGTAATCTTGCCTGGAGAATCCCACGGACAGAGGAGCCTGGCAGGCTACAGTCCATGGGGTTGAAAAGAGTTGAACAGAAGTGAGTGACAAAGACTCAGTGGACATGAGTTTGAGCAAACTCCAGGAAAGAGTGAAGGACAGGGGAGCCTGCTGCGCTCGCTGCAGTCCAGAGGGTTGCAAAGAGTAGGACGTGACTTAGTACCTGAACAACAGCAACACCTAGTTAGAATCTGGGTCAGTATTAGGTTTGGAGAAGGAGAAGAGGGAGAGAGTCTGAAGCCACAACCGGCCTCCCAGGCCTCTTACATTTTTTAATCCAGGTTGTGATCTCTCCCACCAGATACATCTGTTGAACAAGGCTGCACCATGGAACGTCTATGTCCTCTAGCCTTAGACTGCTTTTCCATCACGTTCCCCTAGTTGGCAGGTGCATTCACTCTCTGATTCAGCAGAACTCGGTTCCTAGATGGCAAGTACTTCCTCTAGGCTCTGAAGATACAAGTGTCTCAGCTGTGTGCCTGATCTATGATGCTGGACATAGGGGTGGTCATGCATGAACCCAAGGGTTAGCGATGAGGTCAGGATGGTGGGTGTACTCCCCTGCATCTTGAAATTCATTAGCACTCTTGAGGGATATTATATACCATATGATATCTGCAGTACAGCCAAAGATAAGCGTCACTGAACGGAAAGCAAAGTCATACCTTCATGGCTTCCTGCCACCTCTCTTGTTATGGGATGCTGGTTGATCAGTGAAGGGAAGAAGGGTGGCATCATGAAATAGGTATCGACTGAGATGGCAAGAAGCCAATGAGGGCTAACGCCATGAGAGATATCATCCACACATGCGCTTTGAGCCGAGCTTGGGAAGTCACACTGCTACTCCTTTGTGCTAGACCATCGATTCCAAGTTCTGAGCTTCCAGACGCCATGTTGGTTTCCATCTTCTCTCCATCACCATGAGAAGTCAGGGAACTGGAGGTGGTTTTCCACTTTAGACTCTATGTTTCTGGCTGTGCCTTGGATTTCTTCCCTTTTCCTGCTTTGGGCTTCTTCAACTATTTCTCCTTTGACTCCAGAAATGCAACGAGTACTCAACAGGCTACTTCCCAGTTGCATCTCTGAGGATAGGTTATCAAGACCCACTGAATTACCTTGTGGTTACATCTAGGGACACCCAGGCCATCTCCCAACAACGGTAGATTCAGAAGAATGTTGTTGCGCTTCTACCTTTCCATGGACTCTCTAGCTTGATTGGAATGAATGTTTGCTTACCCAATATAAGAAGAGTTGGGAGGCGAGTGGGAAGATAGAAAAAAGGGACCCCAGACTAAGACATCAGAGGAACATCAAGATCAGGCTTGAAGAGTAAGTGTGGTGAACAAAGTCACTTCTGAGGTCCTCCATATTACTAAAGGGACCTCAAATCACACCCACCACCTCATTATTTTTCTATCTCCCTGAAGTCTCCTCTAACCCTTGGGCAGTTGACTTGCCAAATAAATGTTTACCTAAACAGAACTGAAATATGATCCTAGGGACTTCTCTGGTGCTCCAGTGGTGAAGAGTCCACTTTGCAATGCAGGGGGCGTGCACTCGAATCCTGGGCAGGGAGCAAAGATCCCACATGCTGCAAAGCAACTAACCCCACGTGCTACAACTACTGAACCTGCACGCTGGAGTGTGTGTGCCCCAGCTAGAGAGTCCGTGCACCATCACAAAAGATCCTGCATGATGTAGTGAAGATGCCCTGTGCTGTAACTAAGATCTGACACAGCCAAATAAATAAATTAAATATTTTTTTAAGAAGAAAGAAATATGATTCTATATCTTTCCCAGAGTTGCTTCAAGACGATCTCAGTGCTGCCTTGGGAGGTGGGGGCAATCTGAAAAGTAGAGATTGCCAAATCCACTCTCCCCATGGCCAGTCGACCTTATCCACAGAGGAGTCCTGAGTAGTTCTATGAAATTCAAGCTCAGTGAGGCAGGACTTGGAGCTAAACATGCAAACATTGCACAAAGCAGTGAAGACAGGAGAAAAACTGACCAGGGATGGGACCCATGGTCATGGGTTGAGAAGGGTGTCCTTGAAGGGACACGAAAGAACAAGCACTTTCCAGGAGAAAGAACGCCCATCTTCCTACCACCCCATCATCATTCAAACTCTGAGAGCAAGACTGATTTTTCCAATTTATTTTAGAATTATCAACCGAACTGATTAAAGCAGCCATCAACTTCGGTTGTTCTTTATGTGTCGTCCTCATTTCACATTTCCAGTGTTTTCTCGCATGCAGGCTGCATAAATTATTGAAACATTATTTTATTTATCCATCCCCCTGTGACAGAAATAGGTTTTTCTGAAAGCAGATCTTTCCCTAATCAGTTTTGTTTTTCTTGGTTTTGCTTCCAAATAGCTCCATGAATTTTAGGCTGACAGATGTGTAGCACTGGTTTGCATCTTTAGGCTGAACCAAACCATGGTGGGAAGAGAAAGAAAGTGGCTCTGGATTCTAGAGTCCTTGGAAATATATTGGTGCCTGGGAAGTGAGGCTTTCAAAATTTGGCCACAGACCCTGCAAGAAGGAGATGGTGCCGTGAAGTGCTATTCTGTGAAAGGTGGCCAGGACTGCATCCGGGTTTAACCCCTGGATTAAGGACCTCCTCTTTCAGATGGTGGCCTTGGCCAATGGGAGGCCAGAAAGTACCAGGTCCCAAAGTGACCATAGATGGCTGTGGGTTTATATCTTGCATTCACCTCTACCCACATCACAACTACTTCTGAAGAATCAACTAAGAAGGGCCACTATGACAGCAAGGCATATTGAAAGTGTGGGGTCTGTTGTGTCTCAGTTCAATTCAGTTCAGTTGCTCAGTCATGTCGAAAGACTCTTTACAACCCCATGGACTGCAGCACTCCAGGCCTCCCTGTCCATCACCAACTCCTGGAGTTTACTCAAACTCATGTCCATTGAGTTGGTGATGCCATCCTACCATCTCATCCTCTGTCATCCCCTTCTCCTCCTGCCCTCAAACTTTCCCAGCATCAGGGTCTTTCAAATGAGTCAGCTCTTCGCATCAGGTAGACAAAGTATTGGAGTTTCAGCATCAATATCAGTCCTTCCAATGAACACCCAGGACTGATCTCCTTTAGGATGGACTGGTTGGATCTCCATGTCTACCTAAGAACATGATTTGGATTTGAAGTGTTCAGGAGATGAGGAGCCCTGTGCTTTGCCAAGAGAGGAAATGTGCTGGTGTAAAACCCAGATGTGCCAAAGAACAGCTGGTCACGTTCTCTGTGGTTTGCAAGACCAGCTCCGTGGGCAGGCACTCAGGCTCCTTCATGGCCTGGGTCCTGGGGATGCCTCCAGCCCTACTTCCCCCATTTCCCACCAAAGGAAATCACATGTTCCTTCTCTGAAAGAATCCTGGGCTCTCAGCATGATGAACAACAGTTCTTTTCTGATCTTGCTCCTTTGCATGACCTCACCCAGCCCCATTCTCTGCCTAGAACAGTCCTCAGATGACCATTCTCTTTTCTTTTTTAATTTTATTTTGTGGATCTTCATTGCTGTGCATGGGCTTTCTCTAGCTGTGGCAAAAGAGAGCTATTCTTCTTTGTCGCGTGCAGGCTTCTCATCACAGTGCCTTCTCTTGTTGCAGAGCACAGGCTCGAGGCACACAGGCTTCAGTAGTTGTGGCCCATGGGCTCTAGAGCTTGGGCTCAGTAGCTGTGGGGCCCAAGCTTAGCTGCTCTGTGACATATGAGATCTTCCTGGATCAGGGATCGAACCAATGTCCCCTGTACTGGCAAGTGGATTCTTAACCCCTGGACCCGCCAGGAAAGCCCTGTGATGCCTATTCTTGATAACAAGCTGTTTTCCTACCTCAAATTCCCAACTCAGATCTGAGATGACAATGATAATAATGATGGCTAGTGGTAACTGAGCAAGTGCTAGGTGATAGACAACATTCTAAGGACTTGTCTTATTTAATCTTCATGAGAACTTTAATATGGGAGTGATAGTAAGAATACATTTTTATTATATTATCCCCATTCTTTTCTTTAGTGACTGCAACTACAAAAAAGAAGACTTGCTACTTGGAAGAAAAGATATGACAAACCTAGACAGCGTATTTAAAAGCAATGGCATCACTTTGCAACCAAGGTCTGCAATGTCAAAGCTATGGGTTTTCCAGTAGTCATGTATGGATGTGAGAGGTGGTCCATAAAGAAGGCTGGGTGTCAAAGAATTGATGCTTTCAAACTGTGGTGCTAGAGAAGACTCTTGAGAATCCCTTGGACAGCAAGGAGATCAAACAAGTCAATCCTAAAGGAAATCCTCCCTGAACATTTATTGGAAGGACTGATGGTGGAGCTGAAGCTTCAATACTTTGGCCACCTGATACAAAGAGCTGACTCATTGGAAAAGACCCTGAGCTGGGAAAGATTGAGGGCAGGAGGAGAAGGGGGTAACAGAGGACAAGATGGTTGGATGGCATCACCGACTCAATGGACATGAGTTTGAGCAAACTCCAGGAGATAGTGAAGGACAGGGAAGCCTGGGAAGCTTTAGTCCATGGGGTCACAAAGAGTTGGACATGACTTAGTGATCGAACAACAACAAAAACATCCCCATTTTAGGAAGTGAGGCTAGAAAGATTATAAAACTTATCCAAGGTCCCGGAAACTCTTTAATAATAATAGCACCCAATAAGAAAAGAATAATCGTTTACTAAGCTCAGAATGCCCCAGAATGTACATCTGCTCATTAAACTTTCAAATCAAATGCTATCATTGCCCCACTATTACATGCATTCAAACAAGGAAGAAGTGAAAGTCGCTCAGTTGTGTCCGACTCTTTGCAACCCCATGGACTGTATATTTCATGGAATTCTCCAGGCCAGAACAAGGGAGTGGGTAGCCTTTCCCTTCTCCAGGGGATCTTCCCAAACCAGGGATCAAACCCAGATCTCCCATATTGCAGGCGGATTCTTTACCAGCTGAGCCACAAGGGAAGTCCTCAAACAGGGAAAACTATCAGGGTTTAAAAAAAAAAAATGTACATCTACAAAAGCCACAGCAAATTAACTATAATTACTAAGCTTTTGCAGCAAGGAAGCTGAGGCTTAAGAGAAGTGAAATCACTCCCCCAAGGTCCCACTCCTACCAGTGTTTGTAGAGAAGGAGTCTCCAGGCCTCTCTCGGGCCTCTGGCTCCAGAGTCCTCCAGGTCACTGCCTAGGGTCACCCTCTCCCGGCGGGTGCAACCACGGCGCAGCCCACAGCACTAGCCTGCAAACAATTGAGTGATGAGCACGACTCGGGAAGTTCCCGTGGGAGGAAAGAATACCCAGTGAAGACACCTTGGTAGAGGCTTCATTCTTCTGAACTTTGAAATTACTATTCCCCCTCCTAATAAGAAAACCCAGGGATGTTTGGAATGTGGCTACATCTTTGCTTTCCTTTCAAAGCAACAGCTAGAAATAAATGACTTGCCAGTCGACAGCTCTGGCTTCTCACCTGCACATGTGGCCCCTGGGACCCCAGATTTGTGCTTTCCCCCCCCCCCCCGAACTGCAGCTCCCAGGAAAGGGCAGGAACTAAAGGCAAGGGCAAGCAAGTCAGTCCAGGGCCTTTCCTGCACCTTTTCTCCTCCCAGACCCGACTTCCTCTTGCCCATCACCTTGAGATCACAGTTTTGCTTCTGGGAGCACCCCTCATGACTGGGGTTTGGGTCCTACCTAGGCCAAGATCAAACACAGGCGTGGTGTTTCTGTTGGACTGGCAGAGAGATGTGGCTGGGACTGCCAGACAGCCACAGGACTTTGTCCACACGGACTGAAGAGTTTGGGGTCGAGGGCTTAGCTCTATGAGAATCCTATGGGATTATGCAGGAAGGAGTCAGGGATTCAATATAGTTCCTCAGTGCCCCACCTCAGAAGTCTTCCCATGTCCCGCCATTCCTGACCGTTCCTCCATCATGGTATGGCATGCATGCTCAGTCATTTCCTACTCTGCGATCCTATGGACTGTGGCCGCCAGGTTTCTCTGTCCATGGGATTCTCCAGAAAAGAATACTGGAGAGGGTTGCCATTACCTACTCCAGGGGATCTTTCTGACCCAGGGATCTAACATGCATCTCCCGTGTCTTCTGCATTGGCAGGCAGATTCTTTACCCGTGAACCACCTGGGGAAGCCCCAATGTCAACTATTGTCCACAGTATCAGTTTATCCACCGTAAGGCACATTCTGATCCCAGGAGTCATAAAGAAGAGGGAAAGCTTTCATTTTATAATCAAAGAGCTGGGGTATCTTTGCATATGCTATTATCTCTCCTTAGAATGCTTTTCCTTGGCTGGACCGTCCCTTGTCCAGCTCATACTCATCGTGAAAGTCTTGAGTGGATGAATAGCTTCTCAGAAAAACTTTCAGACCTCGCTCAGGCAGCCTTTCTGTTGTTGCTATTCAGTCGCTAAGTTGTGTCCGACTCTTTGCAACCCTAGGGACTGCAGTGCACCAGACTCCTCCGTCCTACACTCTCCCCCAGAGTTTGCTCAAAGTTATGTCCACTGAGTTGGTATCACCATCCAACCATTTCATCCACTGTTGCCCCTTCTCCTCCCATTTTTCTGAAACTGATCCTATCCGAGGTCAGGTGTCCTTTAAAGCAGAGCCTGTGACAAGGATCCCGAGCCAGGTCAGGTGACCCGCTGGGACAGAGTTCTTCAGGAAGGATTCAGAACAGAGGGAAGGCTGCTCGCAGTACAGGGAAGGGAAAGAGCTAACAGATCCTGCCTCAGGTCAGGCCTGGTCCTGACTTATCCCATGGGTGGAGTGGGGGCTCTGAAAGATAAACACAGTCATAGAGTTGGTTCCACTGGAAGCAATGGAGCTGCATTTGTTAGCGTGAATCAATCGTTCATGAGCTGTCTAATGCCCCAGGCCGAATGGGCATCCATTGGCCAAGGGCAGTTCTCTGGAGAAGGCAGGCAACTGAGAATAGATGAACAGCCAACACTCACAGTAGCTAGGAGACAGGGATAAAGGCCCTCTGGGCTGGGTACCAACAGCCTCCTCTACGGACCCTCTCCCCAGGCACTTATACAGGGCGCCTGGGGGAAGGTTACCATTGTGATGGTAACCATCCCTTACTGGGCTCCTACAGAAGTGATGTTCTGTTTACTATTTCAGGCTTCCTTCATAGCTCAGAGATTCTGGTAGGATTCCTGGGTCAGGAAGATCCACTGGAGAAGGGATAGGCTACCCACTCCAGTATTCTTGGGCTTCCCTTGCGGCTCAGCTGGTAAAGAATCCGCCTGCGATGCAGGAGACTTGGGTTTGATCCCTGGGTTGGGAAGATCCTCTGGAAAAGGGAAAGGCTACCCACTCCAGTATTTTGGCCTGGAGAATCCCATGGACTGTATAGACCATGGGGTCACAAGGAGTCAGACACGACTGAGCGACTTTCACTTTCACTTTAACCCACAGCAACCCTAAACAGAAAGCAAAATTGGAGGCTCAGAGAGATCGTAAGACTTGCCCACAGGTACACAGCTGGTCTACAGCTGGTCAACTCAGTAGCAAGTATGTATTTGAATCTGGTTTATCAGACATCAGAGTCTGAGTTCTATGAACTGTATTCTTGACCTCATTCCATCAGGACAGTTACCACATCACAGCATGTTTGTTTGCACATCCCTCCTCCACTAAACTAAGACCCTGTTATGAATGAAGATTATCTTCCTCCTCTTCCCCATTCCACTTTCTTTTACATTTATTCTCATTGCTGCCATTTACTGAGCGTACATTGAGCCTGGCCCTTGCTGGGCCCTAGGGGTAGACTGTTATTTTACCTACTTTCCCTTGAGGATGATTTATAGGCTTTCATGGCCCAGTCTTCCCACTCCCAGTGGCATCAGGCTTGGCCATATGAGCTGCTTTGGCCAATGGAATATAAACAAAGAAAGATACACAGTACCACTTAGGAGTGAAACAGGAAGACCTGACCTGGGACAGGCGTTGAGGCCAAGACCTGCAGGCATCAGAGACTAACAAAGTGTTTAAAAAAAAAAAAAAGGACTCCACTGCTTGTGCAAAGGTCCTGTGGTAGGAGTGAGTGTGGTGTTGCCAAACATTTAAAACAAGACCAATGACTCAAGCGCAGAGAGCAGGCAAAGAGTTGTATAAGTGGAGACAGAACACTTAACTGAGGCTAGAACTGCAAAAGCTCAAAGGCCATCTTAAAGATTTAGGTTTTGCTTTTAGAACCATAGGGATACAAGGAAGTATTTGCTTCTGGGCTCGTTTTTAACAGTTGGGTGACATAGGCAGGACATATGACTTCTTCAAGCTTCCTTCCTTATTTGTAAACTAATAGTGTAGGACAAAGTGACTCCTCCCATTTTCAAGGGTCCCCTATATCTGGTTCTGTTTCGTGACTCTAGACCTGGGAAGGGATCACTCCTGCAGTGAGACACCAGTGTCCCGACCCACAGATTCTTGTCTTGGATGGGATTTGCCTGAACTGTGAGCGATATTCACACCCCCAACTCCGAGCTGTATTTTCAACCTCAGTCGATAAAAATTATAAAGCAATTTGGTTAATCTTCTTCAAACAAAAGGAGAACATAGAAATCTCTTAGTAAGAAGAAAACAGGCCTGTTTGTAATCAGACAGAGAAAACCACACCCACAATGTGTTTTGAGCCTCAAAACTAATTTCTTGAAAATTTTTAATTTGAGGCACACAAAATAACAATTTTTAAAAATATGCAATTGCAAGACTAATTCCATATTAATGAAACACAACATCTGTGGCTTTTCACATCTGATAGAGTTAAAATATTACCAAATTAAAGCAAGGGATTAATTTGTTTTGACTTATTAATATTGGTTAGCCATTAAAGTTTATTTTTCCCCATTTTATGATTTTTTTGTGGTCATTAAATAGCTATGTACTGGCCTTCAATGATTTTAGAATTACAGTAATCACCTTAAGCATCTTGCCATTCATGCAAGGTATCATTATTCATAAATATGCACTCTGCTCCTTTTTAGCTGAACAAAGTCAATAGTCGTAAAACATCATCATCATTTTTTTCATTCAACTCAGTTCCCAGCAACTTCATCTCTGAATTTTCCTTTACTTAGAATATCTGATGTCAAATGAAATTGGAGCAATTGCCAACACAAACATACATCCCTCTCCATTATATACGTGTGGCTTTTCTTCTCTGAATTTGCTGCACAACATTTGAGACATTTTCTAAATCTTCCTCCCCAGTCCTTCATGCATTTCATCACCTCCTCCACAACTGATTGATGCCCAGACACCCACTGGTTCCATCAACTAAACCAAAGTGCGATTAGCATCTCTTTATGTATAAAGCTCAGGGTTTAGCCCTACGTGGGGCACATAAGACAACACATCTCATCGTGTCCTCCTGGGGTTCACAGTCCAGGATATGACATGATCACAACACACATGGACAATGTATTTAAAAGCAGAGACATTACTTTGCCAACAAAGTTCTATACAGTCAAAGCTATGATTTTTCCAGTAGTCATGTACAGATATGAGAGTTCGACCATAACGAAGGCTGAGCACCAAAGAACTGATGCTTTCAAACTGTGGTGCTGGAGAAGACTTTTGAGAGTCCCTTGGACACCAAGGAAATCAAACCAGTCCATCCTAAAGGAAATCAACTCTGGATATTCACTGGAAGGACTGATGCTGAAGCTGAAGCTCCAATTCTTTGGCCACCTGATGCAAAGAGCTGACTCATTAGAAAAGACCCTGGCGCTGGGAAAGATTGAAGGCAGGAGGAGAAGGGGGTGACAGAGGATGAGATGGTTGGATGGTATCACTTACTCGATGGGCATGAGTTTAAGTGAGCTCCGGGAGCTGGTGATGGACAGGGAAGTCTGGCGTGCTGCAGTCCATGGGGTCGAAAATAGTCGAACACGACTGAGCTGAACTGAACTGAAGTATGACCAAATATCAAGGACTTATCGGCATGCACAAAATGTCTTATGGACACTTTGGACAGGATCAATGGTCCTGCAAATATCACTTTTTGGCATGGACCAAATGTTTTATGGACCATGTGTCTTATGGACCAGAAAGTCTTAGGGACTTTTTTACAGGACCAAATGTCTATTAACCATAAAGGAAATTGCAAGCTCCCTTATCAGGAAAGCTCACACTCTAGATGATGCTGCGGTGATTAATAATTTTATCAAATTACTAACGGGGGGAATGGAAGAGTCATGAAGTAGGGCAGAAGTGAGTCTCGAGCACATTGCTATGTGGCTAAAACAGTGTGCATATTAACCTTCTCTCTACTGATTTCTGTAATGATGCTAAAACATGAGATAATACATACGGATGTTCTTTGCACACTATGAAGTGCCTTCTAAGGCTTAGTTGTGAGACTGGTTATAGCATCTAAACAGATAAAAAACTTCTATTGCTTCTTGTATCTTGCAACTTTAACCTTAGATTAAAAAAAAAATGTTTTTATGAACACAAAAATTCCCTTTTGATTGCCACAACATGTCATGGCAAAGAATAGCATTGAGTTCTTCATCTAAAGTTTGCTGAAAATTTAGTTAGGTTGCCTTACTAAAAAAAAAAAAAATCAAACCAGCTTTGTAGAAAATTCAGTACTCAGATCTGTAGGGAATTCATAATTGGCATTTCTATAACCCAGCTGTCTGGCTGTTGAATGGAACCCTAGAATAAATAAATAAACTAACAAATGAAAAAGCAAACACTCAAGTTCTATGGTATTTACAAAAAGGAAAGACAATACAGAATGGAAATAAACTCTCTCATGAATGAGTTTACTTAAGATGGCTTGATTGAAAGCCTTCTAGTATTTTAAGGATTAAAAATGACTTTTACCAACTCAAAACTGAAGCAAATTGGGAAAGACACAGGATGGTCCCAATACCATTATTTTTTAAAGTCCATTTTTTTTCTGCTATGATTTAGAAAATATTCTATAACTCAGAATTTTCCAGGTTTCTTTTTTTTAATTTTTTCTGGACATTCTAAAGTGGGCTGCCTTGGGTGCAGAGTGAAAAGGCCATTTAATAAGAACAATTATCAAGAAACAAAAATGGGTTTCAATTTGCCATTTTATTCTGCATCACTGGAAAAGAAGAGAAAAGAAGGGTTGTGGAGGTTTGTGGCAGAGACTGCTAATAAATATTCAAAATCTATTTTTCCTTTCCTCCTCACTAACAAAACCACCATATTTTGGCAGGTAGGCAATTTGCCAACTTAAAAAAAAAAAAAAAAAAAAGCACACTTCCAATTTTCCCTTGCAATAGTGTGGTCCAAGACATGTAGGTAAAAAATGTTGAGTGAAGCTTCCTTAAAGGGAGCTGACTCAGCTGGGAGGAATATCCTTTAAACCTTGCCCCAGGTGATGTGGACCTCATAGCTGAAGATGCAGCAGCCATTTTGGTGCCATGAGGAAAATACCAAAACAATTGTAAACATCACGATCCTGACTTCCTTAAGCTGCTGAACCCATGCTAGCAGCCTCCTCCTTCCACAATTTCTTCTCAGATGGAACAATAAAATCTTACCTGTTTAAACCACCATGGTCTGTCCTTTGTGATCTGGAGTTCCTAATTGACACGGGTTGCCTTTTCAATGAGAGACCATGGATTTCCAAGTAAGATTACTCAAGAAAATCACAAAGCAAAAATCAGTAGGTATTTAACAGTGGATTTTTAACTTAGGCTTCTTCTAAGTCTCAGATTCACTTAATTTCAACCAAACACTCTGAAGACGGATTTAGAGTATATAAAAACTTTACATGAAATATGAATGTTGGCTCTGAAATATTTAACATATATGCAAAGTTAGAGGTAGTAAAACCATCATCTATATACCCACCAGTTTGAGAAACAAAACATTACCAATACAGTTGAAGTCCCCTATGTACATATCCTCATCAAATTCTCTTTTCCCCTCACTCTAAAGTAACCACTTTTCTAAACTGAGTGTTCATCATTCCTTTATGGGCTTCCAAGGTGGTGCTGGTGGTAAAGAACCCAGCTGCCAACTCAGGAAACGTAAGAGACTCAGTTCAATCCCTGGATGGAGAAGATCCCCTGGAGGAGGGCATGGCAGCCCACCCCAGTATTCTTGGCTGGAGAACCATGGACAGAGAACCATGAGACTGATGGGCTACAGTTCATGGGGTCACAAAGAGCTGGACACGACTGTAGTGACTTAGCATGCACGCATTGCTTTACACTTTATACTCTCCAAGCAACATACAATATCTCCACACGTGTCTGACTCATTGCAACCCCATGGACTGTAACCCACCAGTCTCATGGCTCCTCTGTCTATGGGGTTTTCCAGGCAAGAATACTGGAATGGGTTGCCATTTCCTCCTCCAGGGGAATCTTCCCAACCCAGGGATCAAACCAGGTTCTCTTGTATCTCTTGCACTGGCAGGCGTGTTCAGGCAAGTTTAAAAAAATAGAGGATCTGGACCCAACTTGTTAGGTTCAAATCCCAGCTCTGACAGAGGGAGTTACCAGCTAGGTGGACTTGAACAAGTTAGTTAACCCTCTGTGCCTCTGTTTTCTCACTAAAAAATGGGGATATAATATGGTACTTACCTCATAGGCATATGATGAGAATTAAATGATCTAATAAATGTAAAATCTGCTATCTATTATATAAGTATTAATTATTATTTTCATGGGAACACATATAGTTTTCTATGATCTTTACACATATTTTATTTAGATCCCCACATATTTTATTTAGGTTTTAAATTATAAACCATAATTTAATGTAAGTATTATTGCATTTATAATAAACTATACCCAGGTGGGGGTTTCCCTGGTGGCTCAGACGGTAAGGAATCTGCCCTCAGTTTGGGAGATCTGAGTTTGATCCCTGGGTTGGGAAGATCCCCTGAAGGAGGCATGGCAATCCACTCCAGTATTCTTACCTGGAGAATCCCTGTGGACAGAGGAGCCTGGCGGGTATAGGATCACAAGAGTCGGACACTACTGAAGTGATTTAGCATGCCTATGCAATCTGTAATTGTAACATTTGACATTATATATGATTAAAAATAGTTTTCTCACAAGTGTTTAGATTTCGCTCACTTCCTGTTCCCGTACTGTCTCTTCAAATAGCACCAGCACTCATCAGGTGCAGGAGCCAGAGATCCAGGTGCCCGCCACGTGCATGCGATTCTCCCTCGGAAACCTCTCCATCCTTCTCTGGTCCCCTCCGCCACTCCCTGCTCTCAGCCACTCATCATCTCTGGCCTTGTTTCCAAACGGCCTCCCCTACCAGTTCCCAATTAACTCTCCCCAAAGCAGTCAAGAGTGCTCTCTCATGGGGGAAAAGCTAACCGATTAGATTATGCTATTGGTTGCAGACCTCCAGTGGTTTCACACGGTCCAACAGGGGTTTTGCAATTCCAGTCCTGCTCAACCTCATCCCCTACCACCCTACCCCGCCATTACACTTCAATCACAACAAACCCCATGGCAGTTCATCCAAGAGGTCCTCTCCCCCACCCTGGGCCACTTCTCCTTCACTCCCTAGCTCCCTGCACTCTTTCCCATCTTGAAGGGATGGGATTCCTTCTCCAAAACTTCTCCCCACTTGCTCCCAGGCCCATGAAGGGCCACGCTATGAGCACCCACGGCACATCTGTGGGTGAAAGTCTCACTCTTTGCGACCTGGACTGTAGCCCCCCAGGCTCCTCTGTCCATGGACTTCTCCAGAATACTGGAGTGGGTAGACTTTCCCTTCTCAAGGGGATCTTGCCAACCCAGGGATCAAACCCAGGTCTCCCACATTGCAAGTGGATTCCTTATCATCTGAACCACCAGGGATACCCAAGAATATTGGAATGGGTAGACTGTCCCTTCTCCGGTGGATCTTCCTGACCCAGGAACGGAACCGGGGCCTCCTGCATTGCAGGGGGCTTCTTTAGCAGCTGAGCCACCAGGGAAGCCCCACAGCACCCGGCACATCCCCATTCTAGCCGCGGGAGCCATCACCCCGCCTCCGAGGGCAGGATGGAGCCTGCGCTGTTCCCACCGTGTGCTGCACCGTGATGTCCCCGTCGGAGAGGGGTCCCTGGGCCCTGCTGTGCTCCCCTCGGGCTGGGCTCTCGGCTGAGGACTGGGAGCCGGGGCTGTGCACCCCCCGCCGCATGGAGGAGTCCTCAGGCTGAGGGCCACATCCGACCCTCGGACTGGAAACTCCTGGAGGCGCGCCTTTCTCCGCCTTTCTCCAAGCACTCAGGCGGCGCTGTCCACAGGAGCCTTGGTCCAGAAGGGACAGGGCGCAGCTGGCGTGGTCGGGCCTTCCCTTCTCCCCCTTCTCCACTCGCGGTGGGCCATTTGACCCCAAACAGCCTCGCTTATGTTCCCTCCTCATCTACTCTGACTTTCCCTTTTATCATTGCCCCTCAGTGTCTGCCTCTCTTCTGCCCCCTTAATCTAATACATTCACTCTCCCAGAGAGTGACGAGGACAAGCATCTCAAAGGTAAATGAGCTCCACTATTGATGAGGGGAGGGGAAATTAGAACTCTGATAGACTGTTAATGCAACTGTAAGTACAGCTTCTGAGCGAAAGGAAATTCAGTCATATTCAGAAACTACTTTGACCTCAAAATTCCCCGTCTTAAATGGTATCTTACAAAAGTATTAGAATATACATTCTGAGGAGCATTTATAAGATTTTACATGTCAGCATTATCTATAATAGGGGATCTAGGATGCACCTAAATATCTTTTAATGTAGAAATAATTAGATGAACCGAGTCCTATTTGTGCTCTGAAGTATTGTGCAGTCGGTATAAGGAATGAGACACGTATATGTGTCCTGTTTGTGTGTGTCTTATTATAGAAAGACTCATTGCATATACTATTAACAGAACATTTGGAACGTATTATTACAGTTTAAATTATTACTATTGTTGTTCAGCCGCTGAGTCATGTCTGACTCTGCAACCTCATGGACTGCAGCCTGTCAGGCTTCCCTGTCCTTCACTATCTCCCAGTTTGCTCAGACTCATATCCATAGAGTCAGTGATGCTATCTAACCATCTCATCCTCTGTCCCCCACTTCTCCTGCCTTCCACCTTTCCCAGCATCAGGGTCTTTTCCACCGAGTTGGCTCTTCACTTCAGGTGGCCAAAGTATTGGAACTTGTTACAATTCATGTAAATAAAAATGTAAATATCAGTCTATAAATGAACACAGACAGATCTTAAAGAGACATCATTGTCAGTGATTGCCACTGAGCCAGGGTGAGCTTGCAGGAGAAATGCAAGAACTAAACAAAGATTTTATTTATAAAACATATTTTTGTATTGTTTAAATCTTGCATTGGCATATATGTGTTTTATTATCTGCTATTTTATCAAATGTGATAAATATTAATTTTAAAAGACAATAAAATATGTAGAAGTCATGGAATTCTAAAGCTAAAGAATGAAAAGGGGCGAAAGTGACCAAGATACTTTCTTTCTCATTTTCCTTCTTACTTCCAAAGATACCAATACAAATAATCCTATAATGTAAGAAGGATGATTTTTATCAAGCTCATTTAAAACCCAAGGGAAAATATAAAACAAGCTCAAAGAAGAAAAATTACCACACATGACCCCTTAACTGGCTCAGTTTTCCCATCTTTAAGATGGAAAAGCTATATTCTATGTAATGCTTTCAGGGTGAGAGAGAATGCTTCCCACTTGGAGCTTCCAACTTACTAATTCTCTCTCCAGCTGTCTCTAATCTCTTCTCCATTCAATCTTTTTTAAAATAACTATCTTTTATATCCACTATCTTCTATAGATTATTCCTTGTATTTAACAGCCCTCTCTTCACTTTAAGGCTGATACTATGACATTAATCTAGTTGAAAGTGTTTAAATCCTTTCCAATTTATCTATAGCAGTATAGATAACATAGCATAGTGATTGAGCACAAGGGATTCAAGGCCAGATTGTTCATGTCATTTCCAGCTTTTCCACTTACAGTTATATAATCTTGTGTTAACTTGACAGTACCTCTATTTACCTTCTATTTAATCGTGATAATTATAATGCAAACTGCATAGGTTTTTAAGGAAATTAAATGGGTTGATACATGCAAATCATTTGGAGCAGTGCCTAACACATCCTCAGCCTTCAATATAATAGCTATTATCATTATTTCTATTTTCTCAGATTGAATTATCACATATGAGGGGTATACTGACTATCTTTTGTTGCACTGAATTTTTTCATGGGGTTTTAAGTTTTTGTTCAAGCACTCAAATTGCATGGAATTTTTTCCATGAGGCTCTGTCTGTCAACTGGTTTCATTGGATGTGCTTCAGCCCAGACCTCCAGTTGCCCAACCTTAAAACAGGTCTCATAATAGGGGGTCTGTGCTAAGCTGCTTCAGTCGTGTCTGACTCTTTGTGACATTATGGACCACACCTCACCAGGCTCCTCTGTCCATGGGATGCTCGAGGCAAGAATACTGGAGTAGGTTGCCATGCCCTCCTCCAGGGGATCTTCCTGACCCAGGGATTGGACCCAGGTCTCTTACATCTCCTGCACTGGCAGGCGGGTACTTTACCACTAGCGCCACCTGGGAAGTCCATTAGGAGTCTAGGGTTTTTCAAATTCTGGATTCCATTGCTATCCCTCAGCAATATGCAGCCCTCTGGAAATGAATTTCAGACTCAAGGCTTCTGATTCCACATCCTAAGTTCCTGTCACTTATCAGCATGGCCTCCCTCACAACTATCTCAAGGATGCAAACCAGCATCAGCTTGCAGGAGATTGAGGAAGGTAATGGATAGAAAGTAACAAGTAAAACAGTCACCAGTTCAGGAAACGGAGCCACAGAAAATAAAAGTGATATGGGCCCAAAACAAAACTGGAAAATGAGGTCAGCAGACAGTATTGCCAAGACTAGGGAGATCTGCACACGAATAAAGATTAAACAATCAAAAATAGAGTGGTCTTCAAGGGCATAATTTTTGTCTTAACCATTTCTATATTTCCAGCATCCAACACAAGGCACCCAATAAGTGATTCTTGAATGATCACTAAATAAAGATATAAAGAAGGAAGGAAAGAAAAGAAGAAAGAAAAAAGAAAGGGAGAGAGGGAGGAAAAGAGGGAGGAAGAGAGAGGAAAGGAAAAGAAAGAAGGGAAAAGGAAAAAAGGAAGAAAGAAGCTGGCAAGAGGAAAATGAATGGCTTTTTTAAGAGTCAATATAAAATCATGGTTAAGATTTGGAGCTTTGGTGATACAGTCCTGGCTCTACTACTTACCAGCTTACGGGCTCAGACAAGTTTCTTGCAAGTTTGACTCTCAGTGCCCTTATTGGAAAGAAACTGCGATTGCAGAGAGGGTAATTTGGACAGTGCCAATCCCTTCCTTCATTCAGTAACAGTTTGTTGGATGTATGAATGGCTACAAAGATGAGTAAGAGAAAAAGCATGTGTTCTTCTCCTTTAGAATATATTTTCCTTAATGCAGAACTTGACACAATCGCAATACATGGAATATTTGAACAACTAAATGGGCCCATCCATATCAGGATATTAATAAAACATAAAATCTGGGCAACTGTAGGCAAAACTGTACTCTTTTGAGGTTGCTGTCATCATTATTGTTATTTTAAATTCCATGATTTGTTGGTATACTTAAGGTCAAATTAGATCTTTATGCAAACACCAAGCTTCCTACAAGGATTACAATTGAAAGGAATAAAGTGAAAGTGAGACATTGTCTTCTCCTCTAAAAAGGGTGGGGGTTGGAATTTAAAGTCTGTTTAGAGGACAACATGAATTGTAGCCAATGCTGATTATCCCCTAACATTATCGAATGTACACCTTCCAGAATGAAGCTGAAACTACGCTTATTTGGAGCCAAGAAACGGGAACAGTGGCTTCATGATCTGATTTTGTACTGATAGAATGATAAGGTTGAGCTGGGTTTATCGTGATCACACAGTCATTCACCTATGGTGCTGACAATGGTGTTGGGGCTGAGGACCTGGTCATGTGGCTTTAATCCAACTAATGATACAATAGAGCTCAATGTACCCAAAGAGCAGTTCATTTGAAGCCAAAAGACCTAGGGTGAAGATTAACTCTGCTGTTAATTTGCCATGTTGGCTCGGGAAATCACTTAATTTTTCCTCTCCTTAGTTTCCTTATTTGAAATAAATATGCAGTGATCCCTGCCATGACTTGCTGCTGCTAAGTCACTTCAGTCGTGTCCAACTCTGTGCAACCCCATAGATGGCAGCCCACCAGGCTCCCCTGTCCCTGGGATTCTCCAGGCAAGAACACTGGAGTGGGTTGCCATTTCCTTCTCCAATGCATGAGAGTGAAAAGTGTAAGTGAAGTCGCCATGTCGTGTCCAACTCTTAGCGACCCCATGGACTGCAGCCTACCAAGCTCCTCCATCCATGGGATTTTCCAGGCAAGAGTACTGGAGTGGGTGCCATTGCCTTCTCCTCTGCTTACTTACTCATAAGAACTAAGTCAACTAACAACAAGAATATCACCGTGTGAGGTTTTCAGCAACCCAGGCAGACAAAAGTCTAGCTCTTATCAAGGCTACAATTATCTTAGTGTTTTGTGAGAGAATTTCATTTTCGTGTCCCTAGACTCTTGGAAGTTGGGGCAGAGGGCGGGAAGAGAGGCTCGAGGTTAACTCATGTGTCCCCACGCAGAACGTGGTAAGGAAAGGCCTGCTGGAAATCCTCACAAGTCGTAGAGGGGTGCAGGTGGGGAGAAGAAAAGTTAAGGGCTTGGAGATGGACTCAGGGAGACTTTGAGGGCCACTGGCGACTCACGACCTACTGTTGGATCCAGGGACTTGGACCGAGAGATGCAGCTGATGCGAAATTGCCTTTCTTAGCCTTATAACTCCGGGCCTGCCAATCAAGCTGGCTGTATGGATGAGAACATCACCTGGTCGTAGAGCGTCAGAGTTGGAAGGAACCACACTGGCTAAGAGGTGAAGCCCGGTCACTCACTGGATGCCATCACTCCTCCAGGTCCTGGTGGGGTCTGCCAATTGGATTCTCACATGTGGAAGGTGATGGCCGCCTTCAGAGTGCAATGACCCTACCTGTTGGGTCACCAGACTTCTGAACAAGAAAGTGGCCCCAAACACACTGTTTTTGTGATTGCTTATCAAAAGATCGTAGTCCTGCTCATTAATTCAGTATTTCATCAAAGGTGAGGGACATATCTTTCTAGGGATAGAGCATGAGATGATTGAGGCGGTTACAGATACAGCATAAAAACATTAGTTCACTTGCTATTTATCTTTTGTCCTTTCTAATAGATCCAGCATAAAGTCTCTGGTAAGTGATGTGACTTTAACACCATTGTGGTGTTCGTAAATCTCCCTATGTAACAAAGAGACTAACTCCTACAGTAGGTAAAAACACATAATCTTGTATTCTCATGGTACATTTTACAGTTACCTTTAATTTATGGCACAAAATCATCCTGATTTTCCATTTAGGGTAGTATAATAAAAATTCCATTTTAAGTAAAAATATTTAAGTGTAAAAATAAAGAAAAAATTCACTATTAAAAGAACAGATAACACCCCACTATGGCAAAGAACAGTGATAAAAGTGAAAGTCACTCAGTCATGTCTGACTCTTTGTGACCCCAAGGATTATACAGTCCATGGAATTCTCCAGGCCAGAATACTGGAGTGGGTAGCTTTTCCCTTCTCTAGGTGATCTTCCCAACCCAGGAATGGAACCCAGGTCTCCTGCAGGTGGATTCTTTACCAGCTGAACCACCAGGGAAGCCCAAGAATAGTGGAGTGGGTAGCCTATCCCTTCTCAAGCGGATCGTCCCAACCCAGGAGTCGAACCAGGGTCTCCTGCATTGCAGGCGGATTCTTTACCTACTGAGCTACTAGGGAAGCCCAAGGAATAGTGATAACCTTGGTATAAAGATGATGACAGTCTGGAGAGTGAGTTAATCAAGCAGAGCCCCAGGAGGGTCAGACAGATAGGGAAGAGGGAAGGGAACTAGCATTTACAAGAAGCCTCGACATTGAGTGAGGCATTTCTTTTATACCTTGTTTGTTCAACTGATACACCTAGTGAATTTACAGAAGCACCATAGCAGAGAGAATTAACAGTACAGATTCCAAAGTCAGTAGCTATGGGGCTTGGGTAAGTGACCAACCCTCTCTGGGCCTTAATTTCGAGATCTCAGATTTAGCAAATAAAAATACAGGATGCTAAGTTCTGTTTAAACTTCAGGTAAGCAATGGGAAAAAAAATTTTAGTCTAAGTATGCCCCACTCAATATTTGGGTCATACTTAGACTTAAGAAAGCATTATTTATCTGAGACTTGGGTTTAACTGGGTGTTCTGTATTCAGTCCAGTAACCCTCTGTAATATGGGGTTAATAGTACTTCATCATCAGTAAGTTAATTTCGCATTCAGAACAGTATATGTAGTTAATGCTGATAATTGTTTGACTGTTATCTTTTGAATATACTCGCGAGGGGGCCATTACAACTCTGCCCCCGAGACACCTCCACGGAACCCCAGGGCTCTGTGGCACACAGGGTGGGAAAGAACTCACCTCCACTCAGCCTCTATTTTGAGCAAACCCAGAAAGTTCCCTGAGGGCAAGGACCAGGCCTGTCTTTCTCACCCATGAAGGCCTGGGATCTACACACAGTTCAATCTCAGTTAATATTTATCAAACACTAAGTAACCATCCTATAGATAAGAAAAAAAAAGACCAAAACAGATGAAAACTGTGTAGCCTGTAGCTGGCTTGATGCTTGAATTGTGCTAAGTTGGGCTTCCCAGGTAACTCAGTGGTAAAGAATCTCCCTGCCAATGCAGAAGATGTAGGAGACGCAGGTTCAATCCCTGGGTAGGGAAGATCTGCTGCAGAAGAAAATGGCAACCCACTCCAGTATTCTTACCTGGAGAATTCCATGCACAAAGGAGCCAGGCAGGCTACAGTCCACGGGGTTGCAAAGAGTCGGACATGACTGAGTGACTAAACAACAATAATAATGTATTAAAACAGGTCCAAATGTTCATTCGGGTTTTTAAACCTGAATGAAATTTTTGGCCAATCCAATATAAAGGATGTGGTTTAGACCTTAATGTGGAGAAGGAAATGTCAACCCACTCTAGTATTCTTGCCTAGAGAATCCCATGGACAGAGGAAGCTGCTGGACTACAGTCCACAGGGTGGCAAAGAGTCAGGTTTGACTTAGTGACTAAACAACTTAGACCTTAATGAGTTCATGGTGGTGGTGGTGGTTTGGTTGCCTCAGTCATGTCCCACTCTTTACAAGCCCAGTGACTGTAGCCCACCAGGCTCCTCTGTCCATGGGATTTCCCAGGCAAGAATACTGGAGTGGGTTGCCATTTCCTTCTCCAGGGCATCTTCCCAACCCAGGGATCGAACCCAAGTCTCTTTCATTGCCGGAAGATTATTTTAATGCTGAGCCACCAGGGAAGTCCCATGAGTTCATAGTCTGGCTAAAAAGATGAACACTGCAAACCTCCAGAAAACAAGAGAGGACAGCATAAAAGAGGTCTCCAATGACATTGTCCTTCTGGAACCTTTAAGATTGGGGCTGCCCCGTTCCTGGCTAACCCTGGCTCCATTCTGCGAGGCTGTGTCCTAACACTGCCTATTCCCACTGTCCTATTGAATTCTCTGGATTCACTTTCGCAATGAACGTATGTAAGTGCTTAAATAATAACCAGCCTGTTTTAGCCCCTACTGTGACATCAGCCCTCCACACAGTCTGAGGTCATTCAGAAGTGTGAGCCAGTGTGTGACCTCAAGGACAGCATGGTCTGGCTAAAAAGAAAAGTATGTAAACCTCTGAAATGCAAGAGATGGAGCATAACATTAGATGAGAAGGAAAAGTTTGGGGTGTGCTATGTGGCCCCTTGGGAGGAAAACAGGGCCAGTAGGGGAAAGTTAAAGGAAGCATATTTGAAAGAGATTTCTAACAAGCAGAACTATCTCAAGACAGGATCACAGAGGACAGCAGTAAGTCCCCCATCACTGGAGGTACGCAAAAGAAGTCTGGACATTTCTCCACGGGGATATAGTACAAAGGGACCAAAGAGAAGCCCTACAAGCTGGTCTTAGTGTTTCCTGCTACTCCAAAAGCTCCAAGCGTCTGTGCCTGGTATGGAATTTACTGAATTTGCATCCTCCATTTTGGAGTGGTTCACTTCCCCAAGATCAGACCTGCATCTGATAACGTGCTTGATGGTGAGTCCTGGGCCTGAACTCACAGGAGCAGCTCTGCCAGCATCTGCTCTGTGAGGAGGACATTCCTGCCAGCTGGAAGGCTGTACACAGGTCACCCCTGCCCCTGTTCCAGCCACACAGCCCCACACGAAGGCATGCTCCCTGCAAAGCTAAGCTGGTAAAAAAATTTGGCCATTTGCAGGACTGGTTTTGCATGAAAATTGCAACAAG
This sequence comes from Muntiacus reevesi, assembly GCF_963930625.1. Lineage (NCBI taxonomy): Eukaryota > Metazoa > Chordata > Mammalia > Artiodactyla > Cervidae > Muntiacus > Muntiacus reevesi. The sequence goes on along the minus strand of NC_089263.1, from coordinate 58,064,822 downwards.
ACTGAACAAAGAAAGTTTTTTTTTTACATCATTAGAAGATATTATCTGAGTTACACCAGAACCATCTGGAAAGGCAGGAAGTCAGTTGCCTGCAGCCTGGCTCTCTGCTCAGCTCAGCAGGCCTGGTGTGGACATGCAACAGCGCCCTCACCAGTCACGGCTGTCCATCCTCGGAACCTGTGTGTCTCTCTAACTTGACCGTGGACGCCAGCCCACCACATTTCAGCAAGCAGGGTGCACATAACTGCCATCCAAAGGCAACAGAAACTCATCCATCGGACTAGATGCCTGTGCTGGCCAGGCAGGCTGAGGAATGCCCAACCACAAGCCTGAATACCCTTTGGAGAAGACCTGCTCTGGGTCACCTCTGATGCATAGAAAGTCACCATCACCCAGAAAGGCTGCAAATGCAACCATTGATGGTTTTTTTTCTTTTCTTTCAAAGGAGAAAGAAAATACATATACCTTGTTTGTAAACAGCTAAAAAAAGGAGACAAAATACCTGGAAAATATATACTTACCAAAAAAAAAAAAAAGTATGGATCCTGGTGATTCTTTTTAATTGGGTTGGAAGGGGTTACTTCATTATGCAGCAAATTAGAAAATTCATAATTTATCATTGCACCCAGTCGAAATGCCACCCAACTGAGTCGCACCCCTGTGAAAACCATCACATAGTAGCAAACTGTCAAGCCTGCTGCAGCCGGCGGGCAAAATTAATATGCAAATGTATGCAAGAAATTAAAAAGCAGAATTACCCAGGCAAATGAGGTAGCTATACTTGAATTGTTAGAATTATGAATAATTACTGCGAATTTTCTGCTCCTAATATAACTTGTTTTTTGATAAACAAAGACTTAATTATCGAGATGCGCTGGAGAATTTCCGTGGCGCTCATTAATCTTGCAAAAAAAACAAGTCCCTGGTGCCCAAGCCGTAATGAAGAGCGCGTGCCCTGAATCTTCAGAAAGATCACAGGCACCAGGGTGCCAGGACTGGAGAAAAAAAATGACAGTCCCAATGTCCTCTCCCGTACCCTGGAGTGTCATAACGTCTTCCACTAACTATCAAAGGGACTTATTTATGCCAGCAGCTGAGCTATAAGTCCAATTTACGACGCCTTGAGCAGTGGTGAAATGATCTGTTGATGTGCGGTGGAAATGCCATCTTGCGCGGGTCTCGATGATGCCGGCGTGATGAGGGCCCCGCGCGCGGGGCGCTAATGGATGGCGCGCGGCAGACCGGAATCCACTAGAGGGCCCATCTTTTAGGACCGGTCTCGGCGGTTCTCCATTAATCTTGGTTGTGCCGTTCGCGGGTGTCCATGGGAACAAGCGCACGCTCATAAACACGGGTTGTAAATTTTCCCATGAAGGGTGGCAGCTCCCGGGGACGAGAGTGGGCAGCGGCCCGAGGATGGGTGGACCCGGAGAGGCGGTCCTGTCTGCGGGTTGGGGACCAGGAGGCAGAGGCGGCGGCAAGGGGCCCGTGGGGGGGCTGTCTGCAGCCCCGAAGAGCTGCGGGACCCCGGCAGGAGCCCAGCTCATTTACCAGAAGCTCACAGAGGGCCCATCGCCCCGGGTCCTCCCAGCGCACCGCCGAGGGGCCTGCTGAGCGCCTATTATTACTTAAAACCTGGCGTCTAAGTGGGACTGACTGAGTTCCCGTCATCATTAGGCCGATTAGCGCCATGATAAACCCTCACAGATCATAAGGCAAAATTACAAAACATCACTTCTGGAGCTCGGAAGCCACCGAGGGGCTCCGGGCTGCCTGCAATTTCTAATACCTCCTCTCTGAATTCAAGTCCCCAAGTACCCTGACGACTTGACAGGACCATTTCACTGGGTAGGCAAATTGTCACCCTTTACACCAGGGCATCTGTCATTTTTCTGCTCAACGGCGCTAGCCTTTCTCTCTGCCTTTGTACCCCCCTCTCTCTCCCCTCTCTCTCTCTCTCACTCACTGCCTCTCTACTTCCCTCCAGTTTCCATGCAAACCTCTTGGGAGCCCAGCACCCTCTCCAGGACAGGCTTAGACTTCACACAAAAAGGAAAACCTTTGCAACTCGGAAACTGTGCCTCTGACATCAGTATTTTGACGCAGAACTCAGAGCAGCTTCTCTCACGGTCTCTCCCCTTCCGTGAAATGAATTCTAACCGGGGGCTTATGAGGGGATCGTTGAGGGAATTTCCTCAACACTGCCCAGAGTCAGCTGCATCACTCTTCCCACTGTGCAGAGGAGAAAACGGAGGCTTAGCGAGCTTGAAGGGCCTGCCGAGCTAACAGAGGATACAGGGCAAGGATTTGAAGCTGGAGGGCTGGTACCGAAGCCCCATTCCACCCCTCTCCCAGCCCTGTGATCAGGGTGTGTGTGTGTGTGTGTTAATTGCTCAGTCGTGTCCAACTCTTTGAGACCCCATGAACTGTAGCCCGCCAGGCTCCTCTGTCCATGGAATTCTCCAGGCAAGAATACTGGAGTGGGTTGCCATTTTCTTCTCCAGGGGATCTTCCCAACCCAGGGATAGAACCTGGGTCTCCTGCATTGCAGGCAGATTCTTTACCATCTGAGCCACCAAGGGAGCCTGCGATTTTTTTTTTTTTCCAATTTTTTGGCTGCACTGCAAGCATATGGGATCTTAGTTTCCCGACCAGGAATCGAACACAAACCGCTTGCATTGGATATGTGACGTCTTAACAACTGGACCACCAGGGAAGTCCCATGACCAGGGTGGGGGTGGTTATGGGGAAGGCTGGGGTTGGAGGTGTCCAGGAAGGACCGTCCCCACAGCTGTTCGTCCAGGGGCAGCTGCAAGGAGCCGAGAGATGGATGCTGAGAACTCCCCAGCGACAGTTGCAGCCGCTGAGTTGACTTAGCGCTTCTACGGCAACACGTGGAGGCAGAGGCAGTAATTGGGAGAGACAGAGCGAGCCAGAGCCGGCAGAGCAGGCCTGTCAAAAGTCCTGAGCCAGGTAAGCGCTTTCTCTATTATTTTTCCTGCCTGTATTTATTATTTATTTGAGAATGTGTTTCCCCCCAAGCCCTTTCTGTGGGCAGGCAGCACGGGGTGTTAACTGGGGCAAACTGCACTCAGCCTGCACAAGCCTCCACACCAGCCTCCCCGTATTCGGGCCTGGGGTCACGGGCCCTGAGGATGGACCACTGCATGTGTTGGTCCATGACCCCTGCTCTGTGTCCAAGCAAGTGACAGAGGGCTGGCTGGCCCACAAGGTCAGGCTCCCCCAAAGCACAGGGCTCACTGCGACTCACCCAGTTCCGCTCTTCAGCTCAGGCCTCCCTGGGTTTTTAGATCAGGGTCTGCCTGAAAATTCAATGAAAGTCCCAGACCCTCTACTCAGGAAAAGGGACTGACTTACAGGTCTCTGTGGTTTATAACCACCCTCCAAAGCCATGTGGGCAGTATCTGGGTGCACAGGTAGTAGGTTTAAGGTCCCCTGATCTTGATGCCAAGCCTCCAAAGGGTAGGCAGGCCCTACTTCAAAGCCAAATCCCCAACACCCAGCACAGGGCTGTTTCATTGCTAGAATTCCACCTGTTTGTGGAATGATGCATGCTCCAGTCACTTCTGTCGTGTCCAACTCTTTGAGACCCCATGGACTATAGCCCACCCAGGCTCTTCTGTCCATGGGATTCTCCAGGCAAGAATACTGGAGCCGGCTGCCATGCCCTCCTCCAGGGGAGCTTCCCCACCCAGGGGTCGAACCCATGTCTCTCCTGTCTCCTGCACTGGCCAGGAGGTTCTTTACCACTAGTACCACCTGGGAAGCCCCTATGGAACAATATCAGGAGCGAATTCAGGTATTGTCTGATGCCCATTTTGCAGATGAGAAAACTGAGGCTCAGAGAGGGTAAGTGATTTCTGCAACAGCAGGGCTGTTGGAAAAGCCCAGCCCCATTCTCTCGACCTGAGACATTAGCACGTCTTGGGTATCCACATGCTTGGTTTCATCCAGTCCCCGTGAAGACCAGGGCAGTAGGTTGTAGCACTGCCATTTACCGCTGAGAAGACTGAGGCACAGAGAGCTTAAGCGGCTCACCTAAGGCTTTCAGCAGGTGAGTGGCAGAGCTGGGATTCCACCCAGACCGGCTGCCTCCAGGGGCTATAGCGCCTTGCCCAGGGCTTTGGCTTTGAGTCTTTGAGGGTGGAAAGCGTCCGATACCTACTGCCCAACGAGAGGGGCCTTGAAAGGGTCTTGAAGCCAGAGGGCAGGTACTGAAGCCAGGCCTCCCGGATGACACCTGGCTTTAGAGCTGGCCGACCGTGAGAGCCTTGGACCTTCGCTTACTACGGTGGGAGGGCGGGACGTCAGTTTGAGAACACCTCCTTTGAGATGTCCAAGAGCATCTGATACAGAGCTGCATGCACAACCCGGGTGGTCTCCGAAAGTGCTCAGACAGTGCTGGGCACAAAGGGAGTGGCCCTCAGTGCTCCAGGCTACTGCCTTGTCAATATCATGTCAGTGACTCCAGCCCACCCCTCCCTACCCAGCCAGATGAGGGAAAAACTGAAACTTCATGTGTTGGGAGGTGGGTGGGCCAGCAGAGAAGGTGGTGAGCAGGAGTCTGACATGCACAGCCGGTCTTCCCAGCCAGCCTCACGACCCGAGCGGGGTCTCATCCTCTCTGTGGGTCTCCCGCAGCCCCACCCACGAACCAGCGTGGCAATGACAGCTCCCAGGATTGCCGGCAGCACCCTCCCTGGTAGACTGATCAGCTGCTGGGGCCCGTTCTGTCTCACAAATTCAGGAGATGCCTTGTCGGGTCCAGTTGGTGTACTTTAGCCAGGCCCCAGGCTGGGTGCCTGCAAAGGGGGCGGGCGGTGTGAGACCCAGCTTTCAGGTTCAAGTTCACCATTCCACACGGACAGTAACTGCCCTTAGTTCCGCTATAAGAATGACTGAGCTGAGCCCCACAGAGTTAGAGTCGGTACCAGAAGACTTGGATGAGTTTAAGGAATTAGAGCAGGACCTCAGAGGGGACACAACGACAGAGAAAGGGCAACCCAGGCAGAATGAACTGCCCGTGTAAATGCCCAGAAACAGGATGCTTGCCACAATGAACACATGGAATGCCTTTGTGCAAACCAGACAAAGGCACCCTTAACCCACGTGCATGCCTCCTCAGTCTAAGGGGTCCAGCTTGGCGAGTGGGCACTGGGCTGGTTGCCCACTGCTCTCCTTGCCCCTTGGCTGGGAGCCCTTACGCAGCGAGCAGCCTGCTCAACTGCATACGGCACCCCTGGGCGTTCGAGAGAGCGAAGAGTCATTTGAAATCGCTGGAATGTGAAGCCCATGGGGAGAAGGGAACAATAATGAGTGACGCTGGCAAGATCAGCTGAGCCATCTCTTAGAGCAGGGAGAGCAAACTGGGTTAGGTTGGAGGCTGGCTCCAGCTCACTGGGATCATCTGCCTAGAGTAGGATGTGGGACACCTAAGAAAGACTCCCTGAGAAGGTACATTTGAAAGAGAGTGGAAACAGATTACTGATGCCTGACGGGGCCCTGGAAGGGAGAGAGAGCCGCCAAGATACTAGGTAATACATGTTCCCCTTCTCTTAGATGGGGCAGCAAGCTGAGGGGTTCCATCTCATTCTGGAGGGGACCGCTGGGAGAATTTTCCTCCCACGAGGCTTTTGTCAGGCAGAGATGGGCCAGAGCTGTGTGCACCTCTAGTCTCCCTTGCATTTAACTCCCTCCCAGATAAGCAAAGGAAGATGGGGGAAGGAGGAAAACTCCCCTGACTTGGGCAGAATGAAGCTGCAGGAGTTTTGCAGATAGAGCCTTGGGCGCCGACACTTGTCCCTGAGGAGTTTGTGAGATGGGAGCAACTCTCAAAATTAATTTTTAACTGACACGCCCTCACCATGTGAAGGAACAAAGGAAAGAAGGACCTGGTGGAGAGAAGTCTCTCTTGGTGCCCAGAACCCAACCTGGGTTCTGTTCTGGGGCCCTCTGAGCTGTGCTGGGCCATACACTAGCCCACAGGCTCCAGGAGGCTTGAACACTTGAAATACGGCCAATTCAAACCAAGATATGAGTGCTAAATACTCATCAGATTTCGAAGACGAAGACTTAATGCAAAAAAAAAAAAAAATGTAAAGCATCTCATTAATAATTTTTATACCAGTTCCATATATTGAAATGATGATATTTTGGATAATTGGATTAAATAAAATATATTGCTGATTTATTCCTCTTTTTTTATGTGGCTACTACAGATGGCTACAAGGTGACACTATTAGAAAAGAACACGCCTGCCAATGCAAGAGACATAGGTTTGATTCCTGGGTCAGGAAGATTCCCCCAAAGGAGGGTACAGCAACCCACTCCAGGATTCTTGCCTGGAGAATCCCATGGACAGAGGAGCCTAGCTACAGTCCATGGGGTTGCAAAGAGTGAGACAGTACTGAACGTACATAGCATGCATGCATGCACAAGAATTTACAATTCCATATGTGGCTCAATCCATGTCTCCACCGACCACACTGCTCTAAACTCTGCAGAGGACTCTGTCCAGGGCTGGTACTGGCCGCAGAACTCAGGACTCTGGCCACAAATGTATTAAGAATGTGATCCCATCTTCCACTGAATCCCTTCCATCAGCTCAAGAGTTCCAACCCAGAATCTCAAAAGAGGGCCCTCTGTGTCTCATTTCATGAGATTTGTGTTGTTCCAAGGGAATCTCTTTTTTTCTTTTAAACATTGAATTGATAGATCCTATTTTCTAAAAATTGAGTGAGAAGTACAGAGGGTTCCCATGAATCCCACTTAGATTCCCCTTTGATTAGAATTTTGCTTCAGTGTTACAACTGTACTTGTTAGAATTGTTGAACCAATATTGATACATTATTTTAGCTAAAATTCATAGTTTACATTCGGCTTCATGCTTGATGTTGTACCTTCTATGGGTTCGGCACAAATGTGTAACAACGTGAATCCACCAATATAACTTCGTACAGAATAGGTTTGTGTGTTGTGTCTCAAATCCATGGACTGGAGACCACCAGACTCCTCCATCCGTGGGATTCTCCAGGCCAGAATACTGGAGTGGGTTGCCATTTGCTTCACCAGGGCATCTTCCCAATTCAGGGATCGAACCTGGGTCTCCTGCATTGCAGGCAGATTCTCTACCGTCTGAACCACCGCAAAATAGATTTGCTCTCCTGAAAATCTCCTGTGGTTCGTCGACTCATACCACCCTTCCCTCAACTCCCTCGACCACTGATCTTTTTACTGTCTCCATAATTGTGCTTTTTCCAGAATGTCATACAGTCAGAATCCTGCAGTATATAGCCTTTTTCAGTCTAGCTTCTTTCACCTAGCAATATGCATTTAAAGGTTCTCTGTGTCTTTGTGGCTCAATAGGTCTTTTCTTTTTATCACTGTGTAGTATTCCATCGTACAATGAATCAGTTTGTTTGGCCCAATAGGTCTTTTCTTTTTATCACTGTAGTGTTCCATTGTACAATGAATCAGTTTGTTTAGCCATTCACCTACTAAAAAAATACCTCAGAGGCTTCTAGTTTGCAGTGTTTTTCTAAATCGAAGTATAGTGGATTTACAATGTTGTGTTAATTTCTTCTGTACAGCAAAGTGATTTGTATATTTATATATATATTCTTTTTTGTTACGGTTTATCTCAGAATAATGAATATATTTCCCTGTGCTATACAAGAGATCCTTGTTGTTTATCCATTCTTTTTGTAATAGTTTGCATCTATTAACCCCAAAATCCAAAAAAAAAAAAAATGGATTTTTTTTTTTAATTAATTTCAAAAGATTAAATTCTTCTGTTCTCACCCTATTATTAGTTTGGCAGGATAAAAGCACAGTTTGGGACACAGTGAGAGGGACTAGGCAACCTAGTACATGGATGGCAGGTTTGCAAATTGTTGCACCGTCCCCAAGGGTACGACTCAGATCCTCCCACAGCGGGAGGGGTGCAGACGCAGGCCCAGGGGGTGGGGCTCAGGAATGCCAGGCGATCACCTGCTGCCCTTGAACCAAACTGCAGACACAGGACTTGATGAAACCTGAGCTCAGAAGCAGGGAGGGGGAGGCAGTGAAGGGTCTTCCGTGAGCGGAACACAAACCAGTGCCACGTGACCGCTGACCCTTTCATCCCCCTGCAACCCTGTGGAGTCCAAGTCATCGACCTTGTTTTACAGCTCAGAGGAGCTCGGTTACCTGCCCAAGGGCACACAGCAAGTTAGCATCAGGGTTAATTTTGGAAGCCAGGCCACCTGACCCCAAGGCCATGCCTGTCCATTCCAAAGTGATGCATGTTCCTGCCCTGGGAGCCTCCTTCAGACGGAGTATCTATTTCCTCCTGGAACCTTGCCACAAATTTCCATTTCAACATCTAGTTCCAAACGTGATTTCCACGAGGGCATGGTTTCGTCTGTCCTTGTCGCTGCTGATTCCACAGTGCCCAGCACAGTGCCTGTCACACAGAAGGCGCTCAATAAATGCCTGTTAAATGAATCAGTGGAACCTGATCTACTTCCTCTGAGGAATCACAGTGTAGAGGAGGAAAAAGACGAGGAACGTGGCTGGTTGGAGAGCGCCCTGATAGAGAGTAACTGGTGCAGCTTGGGTGGAGCCCCTGATCCAACCTGGAGTGTGAGGGCGGAGGGTTTCCTGGAAGAGGTGCAAGACTCAGTGCTGAGTCTCAAGGAAGAGCAGGAATCAGAAGAAGTGAGGGAAGGAAGCCCAGAGCAGAAAGGCCAGGAACAGGAGCAGTAGAGTGGGTGGACAGAGGTGGAAGCCTGGGCTGACCATCGGTGGCCTTGTGAGCCATGGGAAGGATGCTGGAGGTGATCCCACAGACCAGGGCGGTCCATCCCCAAAGGGATGCAATCTATGTGCGGGCAGTGGGGCAGGTGCCCCACGCGGAGGGAGACCCCATGTCCTGGAGAGGAGTCAGGATGGGCGAGAGCACTAGAGAAGCTGAGGAACCCCAATCATGCTTAGTTCTGAGGCCACCATGGGACATCACCTCCAGCAAGACACATCCTCCCCTGAGATGTGGGAGGCACGTGAGGGTTAGGTGCATTGATGTAAGCACAGGGTCTGGCACACCAGAAGTGCTTGATAAATAGGAATCATCACTATTGATAAAGAGTAGATACTATCTATCATTATTTATCAAACCAGCACATGGGGAATTTGTTTTAAAGGTTGAGAAACACCGCCCTAGGGAGCCATCAAAAGAGTTTTAAGGACACTGGTGGGTTCTGATTTACCGTTTAGAAAGATCACTTGGACTGCCTCTCGGAAGATGGATGAGAGGAGGGGAGTCAGACAGGCCAGGAGGAGGTTTCCGTCCAGCAGGTGAGAGATAAGGAGTCAGGTGTAGGGAGGCTGGGGAAGAGGCGCCCAGATGGAGGCAGCTCAGGCAGGAGACTCAGCGGCGCTGATGACTGATGGGTCTCCAGCGAGGATGGAGGTGAGCACGAGACAGACACATCTGGAGTGTCAGTGGAGAGAGCCAGACCAGCATCCTTTTTTCTTTTTTTTAATATTTTTATTTTATTGGCACATTGCTGATTTACAGAGCTGTGTTAGTTTCAGGTGTAGAGCAAAGTGATTCAGCGATACACATCCACAATCCATTTTCAAGTGAACAGTGAAGCAAGGGGAAGGGCTGGTGCCCTTGAGGAGGGTCTGGTGGGACAGCATGACCTCTGAGAAGGTTGTGGCCATCCAGGAAGCAAAACAACCATGGTCACATCCCCTAAGCACTGTCTTTGGAGATGGGGTGGACGCCTCTCACCATGGTTGGTTGAGGGTTAGCATCACCGACCGACTCAATAGACCTGAGTCTGAGCAAACTCCGGCAGAGAGTGAAGGACGGGGGAGCCTGGCGTGCTGCCGTCCATGGGGTCTCAGAGTCGGACATGACTTAGCTGCAGAACAACAACAGTAGCTGATTTACAAGGTTGTGTTAGTTTCTAGTATACAGCAAAGTGTGTATATACACTTTTTCAGCCTCTTTTCCACTATAAGTTATTACAAGATATAGAATATAACTCAATAACACCTTTTGCCGCTACATAGATGAACCTCGAGATTATCACACTAAGTAAAAGTCAGACAAAGACAGATATCATACTTATAAGTGGAATCTAAAAAAGATGATACAAATGAACTTGTTCACAAAACAGAAACAGACTCACAGACATAAAAAACAAACTTACAGTTCAAAGGGGAAAGGAGGGGGCATAAATTAGGAGTGTGGGGTTAGCAGATATACATTGCTGTATATAAAACAGATAAACAACAAGGTCCACCGTTAATGAATTCTTGACCTATTGACTCTGCAAAGTCAGTCATGCTATGTCTCAGGGTTGGCAACACCGAATGGGTATTTTAGGTTTACACAAAGCATTTGGCTTCCTTTCAGCTTGGGGTTGAGGGACGTTCATTTCACAACCCTCTCTGGAACAATCATGTCCCAGCATTATTTACAGAACACCATTGTTCCATTCATAGAAATAGAACACAATACGTTCTCAGGAAAATCCTCGGGCTCGTTTTTGCTTCTTTTGTAAAGTCGTGATCAGCCTCACTTGTCAGGTGGACACGTTGATACAGACTGACAGCCCCTCCCCGCCACTGACATTTTTTTGTTGTGTTTTTCATTCAGGTGGGTAATTACCCTCTCCTTTTGCCTCGCCTGTTCTCTCTTTGACTCTCTGCATTTAGCCATTCTTCTTCATATCTCCCATAATCATACTTAATACTTTGCAAATTAATAGCTGTTCTTTCACAGTCCGTCTCTCTCTTTGGGCACCTCTTCTTGCTTCTCCCGATTTTGTGCCTGCGACATACAAGGTACACTCCCTGAATTGAAGATCCAAGTTCATACAGCTACAAAGCTCGAAAGAAACCGTTGGCGACGGTAAAACAAGGTCCCTTAAGCCCCATTGCTCGAGGCTCAGTAACAGATGAGAGCACAGAATATCTTCGGGATAGAGTATTTACAAAGCTACTTTAAAGGAACTGCGTGTCATTAATCACAAGTTCTTAAAAATCAGTCTTCTCTTATTTGTTCTAATCTAGCTAAATGGCCCTGGAAATACAGTCGGCGGTTGGCTCGATAAATGCAAGTTGAAAATCATAATGTTCTCATCTAATATCCAACTCATACATCGTGGTATGGATTTTTTTTTTCCTACTAGCATTCTGCAGTCCACTAAATATTCCAGACATATGAGAGTCTTCATTTGATTCATTCTAATAACTTTTTTCATCAATATGACTTTTGAGGATGCTTGGGGATAGCAAATTAAATATTATTTATGACTTTAATTTGTGTCCTATTTGGATTTTACATTCACGGGGCCAACTTGGCTATCATCATTATCATATTGTTTTAGACTACTCTGAAAATTAAAATCCACTCTCGTCCTTAAATGTTTTATTGTGCTTGTCGTTCTTATTTTGTGCCTTGCCGAACATGATTAATTCTGTTAGCCAAGTGCATATGGTCTGCCTGGCCATCATCCATTATCTTCCTCGTGGCTGCCTGCGAATGAGCACTTTATTATTACTTTTTTCATCTTTTCAATTACCAGATGTGCCTCCCTATTCCGGGGATTTCTGCACTGTCCAAATCCAAACCTCGGAGGTGACCACCTGTGTGATCTGCCCTCCTTCTGTGCCGCCCGCCCCCCTCACTCACCACACCAGCCTCCCCAGCTCCCATCAGCTGCTGGAATCCTCGCAGCTTTCCCCTGCCTCTGGGCATCCTCGCGTGCCCTTCCGCCTGCCTGCCGTTCTCTTCCCTCACTTTCCCTGTGGCTCCCTCTCATCCTCCAGGTCTCTGCCTCAGAGAGGCCTTCTTAGACCATTTTCTAGTTTAAGCTGCCTCTCCACCAGCACCACCACCTCCCACATTGTTACTACATCCTGGAGCCCCTCACCCTGTCCCCCTCCTAGCATGCATCTCCATTTGTAATATTTGTTTACAAATAATTAATTACTCTGGATAGTCTGTCCCCCAGCTGGAATGTCAGCTACTTCAGGGCGAAGATTTTGTCTGTCTTTGTCCCAGAGACTATGCAGAAAATTGAGGACCCATAAGAGAGAGAGGAAGGGAGCAAGGGAAGGAGCTGGCAGCAAGACATCCCAGATACAGTATGGTCTGGCTCACATCAAGTCCATTCATTCTTTAGGAATCCCTTCCTACTAACTCCTAAAATGTCCACAGTCTCACAAGCAGCTCAAAGCAGAAAATGACCAGCATTTGCTCACACCCTCTGCTGAGTCTTGAACAGGAAGAAATAAGTATCAAAAAAATGAAGAGGGTCTTGGGATTCCATGGCTCCTTAAAGAGTTGGTTTTTTTTTTTTCTGATGATAAAATTAAAATAACACTGCATTGAGAGTTGTCAACACAAGTAAGAACTGTGGTGTCTCCTCTTCCATGAAGATTTTGGAAATGGTCTGATAGGTTCTGGAAACAGTGTTGCCCTAGAAGCAACAAGCACACATATGTGCAGATCTTGGCTTCTAAATACTCTTATCTCCTGAAAGGAGCCAAGGCTCCATAGAGAAATGGTTGATCCCAGGGTCTGGGCAGGAAATATATGAGTCTGGAATATTTCATTGTGCCCAAAAGTAAGAAAGTCCTCAAAGAAAGATGAAAAGATGTCAAAAGGACATAGGAGTCCAATGGAAAGAGCTCCCACTGGCCAAATCTGGGATAAGTGATCAATGAAATAAACAGTGATAGTAGTGGGTTATAAACCATCAAATAAAATAGTTAGGATGCATGCTCCATTCTGAAATTTAAAAATGAGTGAACTTAAAAAAAAATAGACTAATGGTCAAAAAAGAAGAAAAAAAAAAAAAAAAACAGAAGTTGTCTTGGGATCAGAAACCTAGGCACAACTGCATTTAAAGGCCAGTACTGCCAAGGAGTCACTGAACAGCTTTGTGAAGAGTTACCTTCCTCACAGCATCTCATTTTCCTCACCTGTAAAGTTGGACCAGGACTTCCCTGCTGGTCCAGTGGTCAAAATTTCATTCGTCTACAGCAGGGGATGTGGGTTTGATCCCTGGTCAGGGAACTAAGACCCCACATGCCACTCAGAATAGCCAAAATTTTTTTTAATTAAAAATAAATAAAAACTAAAGTGGGAGCAGTGTGAGAACCTGCCTCGCAGGGCTTGAGTGAGAAGAAAACTTACAGGTCAGTGTGTTTGCAGTACTAAGCAGAGTCCGTCAGTCAGTGCAGTCGCTCAGTTGTGTCCGACTCTTTACGACCCCATGGACTGTGGCACACCAGGCCTCTCTGTCCATCACCAGCTCCCAGAGCTTGCACAAACTCCTGTCCATCGAATCGGTGATGCCATCCAACCATCTAATCCTCTGTCCTCCCCTTCTCCTCCTGCCTTCAGTCTTTCCCAGCATCAGGGTCTTTCCAGTGAGTCAGTTCTTCGATCAGATGGCCAAAGTATTGGAGTTTCACCTTCAGCATCAGTCCTTCCAATGAACATTCAGGACTGATCTCCTTTAGAATAGACTGGTTTGATCTCCTTGCAGTCCAAGGGACTCTCAAGAGTCTTCTCCAGCTCCACAGTTCAAAAACATCAGTTCTTTGGTGCTCAGCTTTCTTTATAGTCCAACTCTCACATCCATACATGACCACTGGAAAAACCATAGCTTTGACTAGACAGACCTATGTCAGCAAAGTAATGTCTCTGCTTTTTAATGTGCTGTCTAGGTTGGTCATAGCTTTTCTTCCGAGGAGCAAGCATCTTTTAATTTCATGGCTGCACTCACCATCTGAAATGATTTGGGAGCCCAAGAAAATAAAGTCTGTCACTGTTTCCATTGTCTCCCCACCTATTTGCCATGAGGTGACGGGACCAGATGCCATGATCTTAGCTTTTTGAATGTTGAGTTTTAAGCCAACTTTTTCACTCTCCTCTTTCACTTTCATCAAGAAAGTTCCTTCAGTTCCTCCTCACTTTCTGCCTTAGGATGGTGTCATCTGCATATCTGAAGTTATTGATATTTCTTCCTGCAATCTTGATTCCAGCTTGTGCTTCATCTAGCCTGGCGTTTCGCATGATGTACTCTACATATAAGTTAAATAAGCAGGGTGACAATGTACAGCGTTAACATACTCCTTTCCCGATCTGGAACCAGTCTGTTGTTCCATGTCCAGTTCTATCTGTTGTTTAATGACTATCATTATTATGGCTGCGATTGTGATCATCTTTATGACTGACCTAGGCACTGACCACAGATGAATATTGACCAAAGGGCTTTCAAGGAGGTTGAAGGAGGCTGTGTTCTACATTCTAGGAGAATCTCTCTGCCTGGGTCTAGGAGTCTCCATCAGGCAAAAGGCAGCACCAGGAGGACAGGGTCACTGTTCACATAAGGTCTTTCTTTCCCAGCGCTGCAGTAACGGGGCTCATAATTGATTAAATGACCCAGAGCCATTGCCCGCACTGAGGTTCCCAGGGTCCCTGAGCTAGCAGTGGCCCCTGGGAGCTGCATGGCATCTTAACCTGCCAGAGAACCAACTCCTTCACTACAGTGCGTGCCAGGAACCACGAAGGAGGACGCTACGGCTTCTGTGAGTCTGTGACTCACCCAAAATCTCACAGCGCATCTAGCTCCTCTTTGTTACAATTAAATCTTTTCAGAGATCTGAAATGCCAAGGACCGTGGCTGGGTCCATTGGATGGAGGACCAGGGCTTGCCTGGAATCATGCAGGGTCTAAGTGGCAGAACCAACTGTGCTGAGCCTAGGGTCTTCCAACATGGGGATGAGACCAAAGGGGCCTTGCCAGAGGAGCAGTCTGGGTGGTGGGAAGGGAAGGCTCAGAGGGCTGGTTTATAGACACGTGTCTCGGGCAGGACAAGGAGGCAAAGTCACCAAGTCAACTGCTTAAAGACTGATTTGAACTCTGATGGGTTTAGGTTCAAATAACAGCTCAACATTTAGGAATATATGATCTGCAGCAAGTTACTTAACCTCTGTGAGCCTCTTTTCCCCATCTGGGATGTGGGATTATATCAGTCCCACCAAGAAGGCCTTGGAGACTGTTGATCCTGTTCCCTCTCACCCTTTGCAGGAAGGACTATGGTTATAGACAGAGTGATAACTAAGGACTGACATCTACAAACCATCCTCATGAACCCTCTCACGCCACTCCAACCAAACTTGCATTAATACAATTTTACAGATGATTCAGTGGAGAGCAGAGGCTGTGCAGTGTGGTCAGTGAGAATGAGATACACTGCATTCTGAATTGCTTGTTTATATTAGCATCTTTGGAAATCACAATGCCTCTTACAGTCGGTGTGTTTGTGCAATTAAGTAGCAGCATTTTTTTTCTGACCCAGTGATTCATAAAATAAACAGTGCACTTAATGAAGGAGTGATACCTTAGATATGACAAAATACACTAACTTTTCAAAGTCTTTTATTTAGTAGTTATTTTTAATGCAAATTATCATAGTAGATTTATTCCTAATAGCTCAAACTGCTTTTATGTGCCAAGCACTGTGCTGAGTATTTAATGGACATGATCTAATTTCATTCTAAAATCAATTATATGAGATAAATTCTACTAAAAACCACTTGACTAACAAAGAAACTAAAGCCCCAAATGATCAAGTAGTGTGCATGACGTCACATACCTAGTATATCTGTCAGGGTTCCCTGGAGGAACCAAACCAGTAAGATGATTGGTAGGTAGGTACGTAGATAGATGGTAGGTACGTAGATAGGTAGATAGATAGATAGATAGATAGATAGACAGACAGACAAGTAGTTAGATATATAGTAGATCAGTTCAGTTCATTCACTCAGTCGTGTCCGACTCTTTGCGACGCCATGGACTGCAGCACGCCAGGCCTCCCTGTCCATCACCAACTCCCGGAGCATGCCTCAAACTCATGTCCATCAAGTCAGTGATGCCATCCAACCATCTCATCCTCTGTCATCCCCTTCTCCTCCTGCCTTCAATCTGTCTGATAGCAGATAGATAGATGGATGGTAGATAGATAGATAGGTAAGTAGATAAATAGATAGACAGGTAAATAGATAGATAACCAGGTAGACAGATAGACAGATAGGTAGGTAGATGGTGAATAGATAGATAGATGGATCGGTACGGTTATGAACTGAGCCTTGTGTCCTCTCCTCCAATTCATACGTTGAGCCCTAACCCCCAGTGTGCTGGTTCTAGGAAGTGGGCCTTTGGGGTGATTAGGTCATGAGGTTGGCACCTTGTAGGTGGGATTAGTGTCCTTGTAAGAAATCAATGAGCTTGCGGTTGTCTCTGCCACATGAGAATACAAGTTGACAGTCTGCAGCCCTGAAGATAGCCTCTACCAGAACCCATTCATGTTGGCACCCTGCTCTTGGACTTTCAGCCTCCAGAACCATGAGAAATAAATGTTTGTCATTTATATGACACCCAGGTTACGGTGTTCTGTTTACAGCAGCTCCAACCAAGACAGGTGGTCTCTGTTGTTGTTCAGTCGCTCAGTCGTGTCCGACTCTTTGCAACCCCAAGGGCTGCAGCACGCCAGGCTCCCCTGGCCTTCACCATCTCCCAGAGTTTGCTCAGACTTACGTCCATTGAGTTGGTGATGCTATCTAACCATCTCATCCTCTGCCATCTCCTTCTCTTTTTGCCTTCAATCTTCCCCAGCATCAGGATCTTTTCCAGTGAGTCAGCTCTTCACATCAGGTGGCCAAAGTATTGGAGCATGAGCTTCGGTATCAGTCCTTTGTTCAGGGTTGATTTGGATACAATGTAACTATGTGGCCTGGTTCCAGAAAAACAGAGAGACTTATTACACATTAAGATGTATGTGGAATACACACACACACACACACACACACACACACACACACATATATAGTTGACCCTTGAACAATGTGGGAGGTTAGGAGCACCAGCTTTCAGGACAAATATTGACGGATAACTTTATAGTTGGCCCTTCATCTGCACAATTCCACATCCAAATCAACCAACTGCAGAGCCTGTGGTATTGACTAATTTTTAAAAAATCCACGTATAAGTGGACCCATGCAGTTCAAACCCATGTTGTTCAAGGGTCAACTGTATACACACACACACACACACACACACACACACATATGTATGACATGTTTTTAGAACTAGACAAATACCAGAAGAAACTATTGAAACAGTTGAAAGTGGTCTCCTCTGGGAGGAGGGATCAGGCAAGGGACAGGGGACATTGTTTCTCCCTGCGAGCTGTGTAGAATGATTTGATTCTAAAATTCACACATGTATCACGAGAATAAAAATTAGAGTCGAAACAAGAAATTTCCAACAAGATGAACTCTCACTGATATCCCTTCTATACACCTCACTTCAAATTCTCTCTGGTCCACTTCACCAAGCTTCTTCAAGGCTGGGGTCTGCGCTTTCTCGTGGGGAGAAGGGTGGCCAAGCTGTCTGGAATTCAGAACGCTGACCTGGATGGACAAGACATGCTGTCTTTCTCACTCCTTAGATCCTCTGAGAAAGAAGATTCGTGGCGTCCTAACCAGAGACAGATGATAAACCAGGCCAGGAGGGAGGCAGTCCTCGCCCTCCCTGGCTGCACTCCAGCCAGCAGCCCCCAGACCCAGGCCTGCCAGGCCCCCTCGCATCTCAGGGGGCTTTGCCTGGCTCACCCATCTCCTCTGGGCACCTCCCCATCCTCCCCGCCAGCATCTCTGCCTCTTCCGAGCTGTAATTTCCAGGTAAGTCTGACCTTCCCTGACCACGCCATTTAACGAGGCCCATTCCATATTTCCCTATCACTGATAGAAACAGAACAGCTGTCACCATTTAAAACTCATGTGTTATTTCATGGCTTGCTTGGGTATTGCCTGTTATTCCTCAATAGCCTGGAAACTCCACGAGGGAAAGAACCACGTTCCTTTCACCCAGAGCCTGGCAAAGAGCAAGCCCTCAGCTGAGTAAGTGAAGAGGGTTTGGTCAGATGAATGTCACAGAGGAGCCCCCACACCTTCCCCGCTAGTTTTGACCAGCTCTCTACTTGATCAAGTTCCCAGACATGAAAGTCTCTAAATCAAGAATTTAAAAGCAGCCGTGGCATCAATTCCTCTGCAGATTTCACGGGCCTTCCCAGATGGCACTAGTGGTAAAGAACCCGCCTGCCAATGCAGGAGACGCTAAAGATGTGGGTTCGACCCCTGGGTCAGGAAAATCCCCTGGAAGAGGAAATGACAATTCACTCGTGTTCTTGTCTAGAGAATCCTGTGGACAGAGGAGCCTGGCAGGCTACAGTCCATAGAGTCATAGAGTCAAAAATGACTGAGCGACTTCGCACGCATGCATGTATGTAGAGTTCACAGCAGTAACACTTACCTCCGGCACTCACTCTGGGCCAGACCCTATTCTGAGCAACTAAACACATTTCATCCTCATTACGACTATATAAAGTGGAAAAGTGTTTCATCCCCATTTTACAGATGCAGAAACTGAGACACAGAGAGCCCAAGTGTAGGGACTCGGGGTGGAGACGGCAGCCCAGAACATTCATCTGAACTCTCTTTTCGTTTATTTCATCGAGAGCCTACTCTGTGCTGGGCTCTGAGTAAAAGGAACACACAGTCCTTTTCCTCATGGAGCTTCCAGACTACTGAGGAATAACAGGGAGTAAACACGCAAACCAATAAATAAGACATTCTTTTTAAATGTTGGTAACCATTATGTTTCTATAAGTGATCGGAGAAAATGGGATGAGCCTCATTGAACAGGATGGTCGGGGGGAAAGCAGGAGCCCAGGGATGGGCTGGACCCACTCCCGGGCACTCTTCACACTGTGTTCCTCTTCCTCGTTCACCATCATGTCACACTGTCCCCACCCCGCCCCCCACTCACACAATTGTCAAAGGTCCCACAGCTGGTGAGCTGAGAACCACCGTTTGAACCCAGGGCTCAGGGCCTCAAAAACCCCCATTCTCTGCTGCATCTGTGCTTTTGTCTTGGAAAAACAGGAGGAACAGGGACAGGACGAGAAGGAAAGAAAAAGAACAGGCAGCCAGCATCTCCTCTAAAGACTCCTAGAGGCAGGCAGTTCAGGGCTGAAATCCACTGCCCACAAACAACAGCCATTTCTGCTGAGAAGGGAAATGCCCTCGACCCCCTTTGAAGACCAGGTTTCAGCATAATTGAAATGACAATTCCTATAATCTTTGAGCAATGAAGATTATTTTGAAACAAAACCTTTTTTTCTCTTTTCTTATTCTTTTCACTTACAAACTTGCCAGGTTTTTGTTTTCAGAGGGAGATGGTTGAAGCTCTGAGCTGATAAATCGGCCTCGAGCCTTTACACTCTGACCCTGTGTTTTGACGACAGATTCCAGGAGCGTGATGCGAGGGGCAGACGGAGGACCCTGAGCCGTGCTGGACGTGGCACGTTGCCCAGGGATGAGGTGACCCACCAGCGGGTCACTGTCCATCTCCATCGCAAGGCTGGACAGGGCAGTGAGAAAGACACCACCTCTGGAAACTGCCCCATCTGCAGGCCCACCTAAAATCAGAATAAGAGTGAGCTGTAGAATCGACTCCAGCATCATTCTGGGTTCTGATCTCCAGGGACCAGGAGCAGTCTGGAGGGTAGACCTGGCAAATCAATTCTATCTTCTATCGACTGGACAGCCTATGTTTACCTTTCTGAACTTTCCACTCTCCGCAGGAGAACTTTATGCTTCCAGCAATAGCTGAGAACTTTTAGGACAGGGGTCATATCTTTTTACTTTCTATTACAGGTTGACATTGCTTTGCCTACAAAGCCTTGTATAGTCCAAGCTGTGGTTTTTCCAGTTGTCCTGTACGGATGTGAGAGCTGGACCATCAAGAAGGCTGAGCGCCAAAGAACTGATGTCTTTGAACTGTGGTGTTGGAGAAGACTCTTGAGAGTCCTTGGACAGCAAGGAGATCAAACCAGTCCATCCTAAAGGAAATCAACTCTGAATATTCATCGGGAGGACTGATGCTGAAGCTGAAGCTCCAATATTTTGGCCACCTGAGGTGAAAAGCTGACTCATTAGAAAAGACTCTGATGCTGGGAAAGATCGAAGGCAGGAGGAGAAGAGGATGACAGAGGGTGAGATGGTTGGATGGCATCACTGACTCAATGGACATGAGTTTGAGCAAACTCCAGGAGATGGTGAAGGACAAGGTAGCCTGGTGTGCTGCAGTCCATGGGGTCGCAAAGAGTCAGACACAATTGAGCGACTGAACAACACCACCCCCGAAAAAGAAGTTGAAGTCCTAACCCTTAGTTCCTGTAGCTGTGACCTCATTTGGAGATAGGATCTTTGCAGGTGATCAGGTTAAGGTGAGGTCATTAGCATGGGCCCTAATCCAATAGGATGGCATCCTTATCAAGCAAAAAATGTTCTCAGAGAAGCACTTGGAGAAAATGCCATGTGAAGATGAAGGCAGAGATCAAGGTGATGCTTCTACAAGTCAAGGGACCAAGGAACACCGATGACCACCAGCAACACCAATAGCCAGGTGAGGGGGCTCTAATAGATCACCCCTGTCTGCCATCAGAAGGAATCCACCCTTCTGATGGATGATCAAGTGACACCTTGACCACTACTTCTGGGTTCCTGTACTGTGAGACAATAGCTTTCTATCCTTTCAACCACCCAGTTTAAGATACTTTATTCCTGCAGCCCAGGGAACAAATACAATTCCCTATTCAGCCCAGTGTATCCAGCCTGATGCTCGATATATAGCAATTGCCCAATAAATGCTGGTGATGTAAATGAATGTACACATGGCCGAAGTGTCCATGTCCAGTTTCCTTGCTGGGGTGCTGGCTCCCTTATCTCCACTCACCTGGATCATCCTTCAAGGTCAAGGTGAGCTGAGCCTCCCCTGGTCACGTGGCAACCAATGACTGCTCCATCCTCAGGTGGTGGGTTATGGCGTAGGGGGCTTGTCCTTCCATATCTCCTTTGCTCATGGGGTCCATGGGTCACACCTTCCTCTGATGGCCAGCTCTGCCATCTTACAGCTCCCCCTCTGCTGTGGAGCTTCCCAGGATCTGGGTGCACCCTGGCATGACTCTATGGCCCATCTCATTTCTTAGTTTTCCAGAAACCAGGGGAGACGGGCCCTACCCAGCCTCCCATCACATCTATTGCTTCCACAGCATGCCATCCTTAAGATGTGTTTGCAAAGTTTTGAAGAAGATGAGTTATCAATTCTCAAAGCTTTTATTTGATAAGGAAACTCAAGTCATAAGTCACATTCTTAAAAAGTTTTTAATTGAAGTATAGTTCCTTTACAATGTTGTGTTATTTTCTACTATACAGCAAAGTGTATACATATACGAGATCCAATCAGTCCATCCTAAAGGAAATCAGTCCTGAATATCATTGGAAGGGCTGATGGTGAAGTTGAAACTCCAATAGTTTGGCCACCTGGTGCAAAGAACCGACTCATTGGAAAAGACCCTGATGCTGGGAAAGATTGAAGACAGGAGGAGAAGGGGATGACAGGATGAGATGGTTGGATGGCATCACTGACGTGATGGACATGAGTTTGAGCAAGCTCCAGGAGTTGGTGAGGGACAGGGAAACCTGGCGTGCTGCAATCCATGGGGTCACAAAGAGTCAGACACAACTGAGCAACTGAACAGAACTGAACTGATCCCCTGTTTTTATTTCCTTTCCATTTAGATCACCACAGAGCATTGAGCAGGGATCCCTGAGCTTGCTGTACAGTAGGTTCTCACTGGTTATCAATTTTTTACATGGAATCAGTAGCGTATATGTGTCAATCCCAATCTCCCAGTTCATCTCACCTCTCCTTTCACTGCTTGGTGTCCATAAATTTGTTCTCTACGTCTGTGTCTCTATTTCTGCTTTGCAAATATGTTCCTCTGTATCATTTTCCTAGATTCCATATACATGCATTAATGTTCAATACATTTTTCTCTTTCTGACATACTTCACTTTGTATGACAGTCACTAAGTCCATCCACATCTCTACAAGTGGCAAAATTTCATTCCTTCTTATGGCTGAGTAATATTCCATTGTATATATGGAATCTTCTTTATCCATTCCCCTGTTGATGGATGTTTATGTTGCTTCCATGTCCTGGCTATTGTAAATAGTGCTGCAATGAACATTGTATCTTTTGGAATTCAGCATGTATCTTTTGGAATTTTGCATGCATCTTTTGGAACATTGGATGTATCTTTTGTACTTGTGGTTTTCTCTAGGTATATGCCCAGGAATGGGACTGCTGGGTCATGTGCTAGCATAAGTCAAGTTCAAATTTAAAGAATTGATTTCAATTCCAGTACCTCAGCTAGCAGGTGTAGAATCCCTGGAAAGCAGATGCTATGGGTTGAATCGTGTCCCTCTCCCCAACCAAATTCATGTGTTGATGTCCTAACTCCTAGAACCTCAGAATATGGTCTTATTTGGAGACAGAGTCATTGCAGATGCTGTTAGTCAAGTTAGGATGAAGTCACACTGGAGCAGGGTGGGCCACTGGTCCAAAATGATTGGTGTGCTTATGCCAAGGAAAATTTTCAATCAGAGACAAACAGGCATACAGGGAGGGAGGCATGGAACATCCTTCCCTGGTGTCTTCAGAGCGAACTGGCCAACACCTTGACTGCAGGCTCCCAGCCTGTGGAAATGTCAGACAAGAAATCTCTGCTGTCTTCAGCCACCCAGCTGTGGCCCCTGGAAACTCATGCAGCAGATAATGCAGCTGTCTCCATTTCACTGATGAGAAATAGAGGCTGAAGTCAAGATTTGCCCAGGGCTCTGGGCTGGTCAGTGGCAGAGGAGGCCGTGAACCTGCCCAGGCAGACCCTAGGTCCCCAGCGACCTGAGCTGGTGGGAAACTGGCATCTGTGGTTTTGTGGTTTCCTGAGCGAGGACTGAACAAAGGGCCTTAGAGACACAGCTTAGAGACTCCCTCCAGCTGACACCCCTTGGAGAGCTGAGGCCAGGAAGCCCCTGGGCCTGTGTAATGAGCTGGTAACTAGCCTCCGAGAAAGCCCACACCTTTGTTGGGCTTTTCTGCCCCCTAGGAAAGTCAAGTCCTTTTCTTGTGATCCCTCCTCTCCTTAGATCTGCTCCTAACAGGTTTCCAAGGAAAACATGAACCCAAACGTGGGCGGTTCAGGTCGTTGTGGGAGATTTCCCACGTCCTCCAAGAACCAGCCCCCAAAGGGCTGCCCTCTGCACTCATGCAGGCCGGAGCGAGGTTGGCAGGGCCTGGGGGTGGCAGCGGAAGGGGGGGTTCTTGCACATGGTTGTACAGCCCTGGCTGAGGCTGACTTAGTGGCCCTCCTCCAAAGAACAAGGAAGGATGGAGAACCGGCTCCAAGGAGCATGATGTTGTCCTTGGGGTCTGGGGCCGGTGCCTGGCTGCGTCTGAATCGTGCACGACCATCCCTGGCTTAACAGTACTCCTTCCCCCCGACACACACCAGCTCCACACTCTGCCCCCCACCCCACACTTTTCTCAGTCATCCTGGTGAGACTGCGTCCCATCCTCTCCCGGCTTCCAGCTGGACCAAGTCACAAGTGCACCCAGAAGAGAGTCGGGACCTTGTGAGAAGGAAGGAGACGCTGGGGAGGCGGAAGGAACAAGCAGAGGCCAGGTGGAGAGAGCCGCGATCCCACCCCTGCAGACTACTCACATGTGAGCTGTGTGCCTGGGCCCGGATCAACAACACATCTCCTTCAAGTTTAGCTCAGACAGCACCACCACCCTTCCCAGACCTTCCACAGCCACGCTAAGTGCACACAGGCCCTGCATCCTCTGACATCTATTCTTCTGGGTCATAAACGTCTTGGCGCTGTTCTCCCGGCAGAATGAAAGCTCCTGGGGGGAGCACAGTGAGCTGTCTCTTTCTGCAGGCGTGTTGGAAATGAGCCCAGGGACAGTCTTGGGGGACAACTTTGCCTGCCTGGTGGCCTGAGCCCCATCACTGGCTGCTTGGTGCTTGGGTAGAAATGGCAGGTGCGTGGGATGTTTAGGTAATAATCGGAGCTGTTGGCCATAGAGCTGGGCTGTTTGGGTTCAGACCTCAACTCTAATACTTAATAGGGTTCCAAACTTGGGTATGTGGCTTAAACTCTGTTCCCTCATCTGTAAAATGGAGAGAATAAGAATAAGTGACTCACACACTGCAATTGAAAATAGGTGGGTTTTTTTTTTAATACCTTGTGGTGTTGATTTCTGACATAATTCCACAGTGATAAGAGAACAGACTGCATGATTTCAATACCTTTAAATCATGAAATTTTTGCACCTTGTTTTATGTCCCTGGATACGTCTGAGTGTCTCCTGGTTCATAGTCTATGCGAACTTGAATAGACTCTGTACGCTGTTGTTGTGTGAAAATTGTGTAAAACTTAATTATGCTGAATTGGTTCATGGTGCTTTTCAGGTCTACTATATCATTCTACTTTTCTGTATCTTCTTTCCATTAATTTTTGAGGGTTTGATATTGAAACTCCAACTAAAAATCTAAATTTATCTACTTTAAAAATAATTGTAATATGGAGTGGAAATGGATGTCACCTTGTTCTGTATTGTCCATGTCTCCTGTAAATATGTTATCATACTTTCATAATTTAGAAAAGGAAAAAAAAGATTAAGTGACTCACAGGAGCATCGTGTGGCTGAAACCCACATAAATCACTCAGAACAAGGTCAGAGGCGTGGAGACTGCTCAGGAAACGGCACTAACCCTGTCACCATGGGTCCATCCTCTTTCCAACTCCCCAGCTCTGAACGCCTGGTGCACGACTCTCAGGCAAAGGATCTTACCCCCGTGGACAATCCCGCTTTTTGATAAAACAAGGGGATTAGGTGAGCTGTCCCCCAAGCCCCCTTCCACTCTGACTGTCTCAGCGCTGTGGTGCCTGCAGGCTTCCACGTGGACAAAGTCCTCCCCCACCCACGGGACTGTCCCCTCAGTCACTCCCAGCCTTGGAAATGGAGCCCATCGGCGTGGAGAGGCAAGGAGGCCACAGGGAGGAAAAGTCTGTACTCAGATTTAAAACCCTTCTTAGAAAACCTTCCAGCCGGGTCTGTTTACCACACCCAGCTAAGCACTTGATTTATGCCCAGAAAGCTGAGTGCTGACAATTAGGATCCAGCTCTGTAACGATGTCCCCTCCGACCGGTCGGGTCCCATCCTCCCTGCTCATTAAGGTGAATCTCTCGTTAGTGGCTTTGCAAGTTGGGGACAGAAAATAATCAGAAGCAGGTGGGTGGGTGCCTGCTCGCTCCCTCGTCTCAGGCCTGCAGGTGTAGACGGTCCCCTTCTCCCAAAGCAGCCCCTCAGCCCTCCTCACCACCCCTCTCCTGCCTGGTTTTCCTCCTATCCCTGGGCAGGTGGGGCGAGGGCTTGGCATTCGCCTAATTGTTCAACAGAATAATATGCTGGATTTCAAAATAATTAGGCTGATGGTAATGAGGGTTTGATGGTTTCTGTGCAATTAGACGGATGGACACAAACACTTTGTTTTTAACCTGTGCTGAGGCTAATGACCTCAGGGGGGAATACGGCAGGACTGCATTTTGAAAGGAGAGGGGAAAAAAATATCCTGGGAACCTCAGAGAAAAATAAATCACAGGGTGGGCTCCTTCTCGCAGATTTGTTGCCCTGAATACCCGACCAGATGTTCCCCTGACATCGGTAATGAGGGATTTCAGACCAAAGGGAACACAGCATCACAAGAGGCAGCTTGCTCCAGGCTTCAATCCATCCTGCAGCTTTTACTGGTTCCGACCTCAAACAGGTCACTCACCTAGCTGCGCTCAGATCGCCATCTGTAAAATGGGGACAGTCAGGCCACCCCTGATGGCTCAGACGGGAAAGCGTCTGCCTGCAATGCGGGAGACCCAGGTTCAATCCCTGGGCTGGGAAGATCCCCTGGAGAAGGATATGGCAACCCACTCCAATACTCTTGCCTGGAAAATCCCATGGACAGAGGAGCCTGGTAGGCTACAGTCCCTGGGGTCGCAGAGAGTTGGACACGACCAAGCGACTTCACTTTCATGCCAACCCCACAGGCCTGTGAGTCCCTGGCACACAGTAAATGCACAAGAAAGATTTTGGTGGGAGCCTCGAGAGAGGGCAAGTTGGGTATGGAAATATCCAGAAGCGGGAACACAACAGAGACCAGACATGGGCAGCAAGTGCTTTTCAAACAGCAAAGTAAAGTAGGCATCTTCAAAGGTCCAGACAGGGACTTCCCTGGTGGTCCAGCGGTTAAGAATTCCCCTTGCACTGCAGAGGTCGCGGGTTCGATCCCTGGTCGGGGAACTAAGATCCCACCTGCCACAGAGCCACTCAGCCTGCATGCTGCAGCTAAGAAGTCTGTGCACCACCACAAAGGACCCTGCCTGATGCAACAAAGATCCTGCATACCGCAACTCAGACCTGACACGGCCAAGTAATTAAATAACCTTTTTTTTTTAAAATGGTCCAGACAACAGCAACTGTTCAGAACGTCTCACCAAATGAAGAAAGGAAAAAACAAAAAAGGCAGCAGTTTAACTACAACTAGTATGATCTGAGTCACACTTCCACCACAGGCTCATGGGAAATAAGGTCTGCAAGGCCAGACTAGGCACAGGGACCCAGAAACAAGAGGATGGAGCAGGGTGGTCAGACGACATGGTGGTTGCCAGTGGGGCCCCATGGGCTGCTATCTTCAAGGCGGGTGTCAGGGGAGATGGAGAGAAAATGACCCCAGGCTCTGGGCAGGTGGACAGTACTGGGGAGAGGTTTGCCCACCCAGCACACATCTTCTGAGCCTTCGGTCTGTTCAGGACCCAGTGCTCACATTTGGGGCACAAAGATAAATAACATTAAGCCCCTGCCAAGTGAACTGTCATAATATAAAGCAATAGACAATTTAAGCAAAACTCGCAAGGAGCCTAGGACAGAATGATCGGCCCTTCCTGGATGCAGGGAGAGCCTTCTGGGGAGTTTCAGCCAACCTCGAAGGAGGAATCAGCATGGCTGGACCACGAGAGAACCATTTCAGCTGGGAGTCAAGACAAGGACTCCAATCCACTCTGTACAGTATGTGAGTGAGCCCAGGAAGCATTTCCCCTTAATTCCTAGAGAGAAAGAAGAAAATAAAAACTGGCTTGGCAAATGCAGTTACATGAAAGGCAGTTTTCTCTGCCTCACAATTCCGTATGGCTGGGCCACTCCCACAGCCTCTATCGGTCTCCTTGTCCTAACATTCTCACTCACCACTTCCCCACCAGGCCAGAAACCCCTGGGGAAGTGAGGTCATCAACACCAAAGCTTCCATGGTGGCTCGGTGGTAAAGAATCCACCTCCCAATGCAGGAAAAATGAATTCAATCCCTGGTCCTAGAAGATCCCACATGCCACCAAGCAAATGAGCCCATGCCCACCACAGCTAGAGTAAAACCCAAGCAGCAATAAAGACCCAGCATAGCCCAAAAAATAAGCAAATAAAATTGCTTTATAAAGAAGAGTCACCAGCACTAAGAGAGAAGTAATGGCTGGTGATTGGTCATGACCATGGACAGAGACATGGCTTCCATCCTGGGCCCCAGGAGGTGACCTGCAAATGCAGCTTTGTCCTTGATGCCCACTTTGGCTTCTGTAAACTGTCTTCCTTATTCATGGATAAAAGATGTTCAGCATCACTTTCTCCTCTTACAACATTTGGCAACACTATTAGCAAACGAAGGTGAAAGTCGCTCAGTCGTGTCCGACTCTTTGTGACCCCATGGACTGTAGTCCATGGAATTCTCCAGGCCAGAATACTGGCATGGGTAGCCTTTCCCTTCTCCAGGGGATCTTCCCAACCCAGGGATCAAACCCAGGTCTCCTGCATTACAAGAGGATTCTTTACCAGTTGAGCTATTAGGGAAGCCCCAGGTGCCAAATTTTGCTGGAATCCATTCAGATTTACAAGACTACACTTAGAGACTTTTTCCAGGTGCCACTTTGATCCAAGTTGGCAGAAGCACCACAGATGAAAGGGTGTTGTGACACGCTCTGTGAATGTGGGAGTGGAAGGTGAAACCCACAGGATCTTGGGATCGAAGGAAGAAGAGGGCAGATGTTTAATTGAAGGCATGGATCTCAGGGCTCCCCCAGGCCTTGAGTCCCAGGGTGACACTATGCATAATCCCCCCATTATGGGACAGAAGCCCAAGGGGCTTTCCTCAGGGGGCTCTGCCCCTGGAGAGTCACCCCTCCCACAGGAAGGTAGAAGGGGCTGCAGAGAAAGTCTTGAGCAAGAGCCATGCTTAAGTTTAACTTCTTGGGAGAGTTCGATTTCACTGCTGAAAACTCAAGGTCAGTCTGAGGAAGTGAGGGCATGAGGCGGCACCCTGACACCCCAAATCCACCTCCCCTGGGTCACAGGGGGGCCAGGGAAACAGACGAGGGCCAAGGGCTGGTTGGGTCTGAGCAGATCAGCAGGACGATGGATCCACCACATCAGATCCCATTTGCCATGCAGTTTCCTGGGATCTACAAGGATCTACAAGGAATGGGCTCAGGAATCTCTAACCAGATCATGGCACACGATTCAGATGCAGAACTAGATCTCTGGAGAGACCTGCAAGTTTAGCAAGGGACAGGAAGGGGGTGATAGGCTAAAGATGGATCACTGTGACCCTTGTTCACTGGACGGTATCCAAAGGCATGCAGACTTTGGGGGGAGGGACAGTACCATCAGTGCCATGAATGGAGGGGAAAGATGGACTTGGGAGGGAGAAACTGGAGGCCTAAGTCCTCCTGGGGTGCTGTTGCAGTGCAAGCATAAAGAAATGACAGCTTAAATCAGGACAAAGGCAGCGGTGATAGAGAGAAAGGAATGGAACTAAGAAATACGGAGTGGAATTGACAGGACTTGACAACTGATTGGATGAGGGGGAAGAGGGGTAAAGATGACTTATTCAAGTCATGGTGATGATGACTCTGGTGTTTTTAATATAAAATAAAGATAAAACACGCACGATCTTATATTCCTGAATACTTATCTGATTTGAAGAAATGGCCCCCTATCTCTCAGCTCCCAAAGACTTACAATGGCTTGAGACAATATTAATAATGATGTATTTCATAGTATATGAACTTTGCCATCTGTGGAGCAGGCATCAAAAAGTCAATATGAGTAAATTGACAAGCTTGTCAATGAATGAAATTAATTTTCTTTTTCTGCTGCATCACTAAACATAATTTCATGTCATGGTAATATTCAGTGTCCATTATCATGGCCGTGCGATGGAGAGACAGCAGAGTTACAATACGGAACGGAACAGCTCTATGGTAGCATCTGATGCACTGGGGCACATGAGCTGGCTTAACCAGGCATTTGTTCCAGTGGACACAGAGCCCCCAGGATCTTCTCTCAGAATCTGTCACGTTTGCAGCTGAGAGACCTCTGCCCCCCGAGCGTGAGAAGATGGATTTTAACACGTTGCCCATTTTTAACCTAAACCCAAGTGCTCTCCGACAGAACAGATGGTCGGGCCTCAGAGGAGACCATAGAGATCACAAAGTTCAGCCTTTTTATTCAAAAAACAGAGAGAAAGAGGCTTGCTAAAGATGCCACCCAACCAAGCCAAGACTGGAACCCAGAGCCTCTGGCTCTGGAATGAGCCGTAGACAGGGGGCCCTGCTAGGGGTGGGGGGTGATGGGAGGGGGGCCTTAGAGCAGCGGCAGACACAGGCCTTGAGACACAGGCCACTGTTCTCTGGAGAGGCATGGTCAGTCAGTAACATGCAGAAAGGTCAGCGGCCCATTCATTCATGCAGTTGCTGGGTGAGCCATCACTGAGCAGTGGCCGTGGATAAACTCCGTTGTCTGCCTGGGGACCCAGCAGAAAGCCAAACACACAGAGCCTTCACAGAGCCCACAGTCCAGGATGAAGATGCCAAAAGGAAATACACAGGGTGATCAGGGTGATCAGGGCAAAGGCAGCAGGGGAACCTCCCTGAAGGTGCCTCTCCCAGCACTCAATCCATTAAGCCATTCTTTCCAAATCAATGAAGAGAGAAGAACAGCCACTGTTTCCTGCTTTCTGAGTTCCCGTTACTAAACAAGAACTTGTTTAGAGCTTACCCAACCAGAAGGGATGGGTTCCACTGTCCCCAGTGGGCTCACAGAGGAGCTGAGACGGTCCACATGGGTCCAGGGTCCACTCCCTGTCAGCTTGACCTTCCGTCCTCAGCCCTGCCTCACTCAGCCAGTTTTGCTGAGAAGTTCACATCTCTCGGGGCTCTGCTCTTCTCTCAACCCTTGACTTCCCAGGATACGAGTTTGCTACAAGGCCACATGGCAGGGTTCTCTCCCGAGCTTTCGGGACTCATCAGAACCGATGTGAGCTTCAGGACTTGGCAAAAGCCAGCATCATGCCTCATGATGGGAGGGCCCAGGCTTCACCTAACCAGTGCCCCTGGCTGGACCTCACTTCTTTCACCTTTAAAATGGTGAGAATAATTCACACTGCCCACAGCATGGGCTCTTGGGACAAATGAATGGGTGGAAAGTGTAGTAAAAGCGCCAGCGTACCCACTGCCTTGACTGTGGCCGATTCTCGTGTGTGTGCGTGTTAAGTGTCTGCAAGGGCGCTCTGTAGGCGTGGTCAGTCGCTCAGTCATATCTGACTCCTTGCAGCCCTGTGGACTGTAGCCCACCAGGCTCCTCCGTCCATGGAATTTTTTCAGGCTAGAATACCGGAGTGGTTTGCCCTGCTCTCTTCCAGGAGATGTTCCCTACCTAGGGATCAAACCCGCGTCTCCTGCATTTCCTGCACTGGCAGGTGGGTTCTTTACCACTGAACCACTTGGGGAGCCCACCAGGCGCCATAAGCACCCCCATTCTTAAGAGGGGCCCCTGGAGGCTCAGAATGCTTCCCTAACTTGTCTGCGCTTCAGAAGATCAAATCAGGTCTTTGCAAAGTCAAGACTCCGGTCCGACCTCCCTAGGGAGAAATATCTCCTTCCTCAACTGGGCAACCATCCTGCATACCGTCCCTGCCAGGGCCAGCAGGAAGTCAGGAGCCTGCCCCAGATGCCAGCAGGGGGCTTCCCGGGGGTGTTCAGGCAGAACCAAGAGCAGGAGCCGCTGATGAGTAGATGACATGCCTCATTCCAAACCTGGGATTCTCTCAGCTTCCCACGCCAGACAAAAAGATGCCCTGTGCCAAGGCCCGCCCATGGGCTTTCTCTTTCCTTGTTGAGAGAAGAAATGGCCCCCTGAAAGCAAATGGGCCTTTCTTATTTTCTCTAAATGGTTGGAAGGGTTTCACTTTTTTGTTTTTCCTTCCGGTTGACGATGCAGATGACAAAGGTGGATTTTCGGAGCAAGTATGTGTTGTTTGTGACCACGTCGGCCCAGCGGGAGGCGGGCAGCTGGACAATGGTGCCCCTTGGGGAGAGGGGCTGAGGGCCGTGTTTTCTGCACCACGGTCCTCTTGGGCCGAGCCACTAATTGGAACTTACTGTCCCATTAATGAGTTCTCTCTCCAGAGATTCATATGACCATTTCGACTCTAAAGGCCCTGCCTAATGGACTATTGAACGACAGAGAACCTGCACAGCTTTGTCTCAGAGGCCCCTTATTAAATATACAGCAGTCCCCAATTAACCCCAGGCTTAAAAAAACAGAGTGGCAAAGCGACTCTCAGGCCAGCTCCTGGAAGGGGAGCTAAATTGGTATGAGGTAATTGCTCTCCCTCCCTGGAAAAGGCCAGCGTGTCCACCATCTGAGCAGTGGACACCAGGCCCCTCGGTGGCCAGGAATCAATTTTCATCCTCAAGATCCCAACTGTCCATTCCGATCACGCGGGCCCTGACAGTGACCCCGGAGGGCCAGGCTCACAGAAGCAGAGTCTTCATAGAGGTCCCCGGCGACCTGGAGGATGGGTCCAGGACAAACATGGAGCCACGCAGGAAAGATCAGCCCCGAGGGACGGCCAAGGAGAAGGCAAATGAATGAGCTCCTCCCAGCTGGGTGGGGATTAGGATTTCTTCTCCAGAGCCCCCTGTCTGACTCTGAGTATAGCCACGGGACTTCCCTGGTGGTCCAGTGATTGAGAATCCATCTTCCAAGGCAGCGGATGCATGTTCGATCCTTGGTCAGGGAAGTAAGATCCTACATGTGTGTGCATATGTGCTCAGTCGTGTCTGACTCTGTGCGACCCTCTGGACGGCAGGTTCCTCTGCCAATGGGATTCTCCAGGCAAGAACACTGGAGTGGGTTGTCATTTCCTCCTCCAAGCGAATCTTCCCGACCCAGGAATCACACAAGCATCTCCTGCACCGGCAGGAGATGAGCTGAGTCATCGGAGGAGCTAAGATCTCACAGGCCATGGTGCAATTGAGCTAGGCTCCAAAATGGGAGAGAAGCCCAGACACCGCAATAAGGAGACTACATGTGCAGTGACAGAGACCCCGGGTGCCTCAGGTAAGACCCGACGGAGCCAAACATAAACAAATATTTTCTTTTAAAAATTCACAAAACCTCTCAGTCTAGTGAACACGCATATCTGGTCACAGCCCTTCCCTGCTCACGATCCCTCGACGGCTCCCTATTGCCCTCTACCTGAAACACAAGCTCCGTTGGATATAACACAGGCCTCATTCTATACCTCCAGCCTCATCTCCCGCCACAGGCCTCCTCAAACTCTATCTCAGGAAATACAAGTCACTGTGGTCCTCTCATGCCCTGGCCCTGTTATGCCCCCATGCCTTGCCAGACCTCTCCCAAGGGCAGAATGGCTCATATCTGAGCGCCAATGAGCAAGGATAGACACGTGTGGGTAAGACCCTGGCCACGGTCCTTCCTAACTCAGTGGGTCCCCAAGCTAGCTGCTTCCCGTCTTGGGCCTCAGTTTCCCCATCTGTGAAATGGGATGATGGCTTACAGGTTTCATGCACAGCTCCTGATATTTACTGTAATGGCTGAGGCTGGTCATCAGTACTTATTGCTCTGCCACCTGACTTTCTGCCATCCCTTAAATACATAGAAAATGTCGTGTTGGATTCAGAGTCCAACCTAACCCTCACTAAGCCCTGCCTGTCAGGTACCACTTAGGTCCCGTCATTGTCATCACCCTTCTACAGAGGAAACAGAGGCCCCAGCATCAGCTGACTCAGCCAGGGTCTGTGAACTTACCTGTTGAAACTGGGGTGGGAACCCCATGTGTTGGCTCCAAGATTGTTAGTACCTCTTTCATCCCCATAACTTGGCAAATCCTCCCCAACTCGCATCCCACCCCTTCAGGTGACCCCTGTCCACCCGCAAATCCTCCCCAACTCGCATCCCACCCCTTCAGGTGACCCCTGTCCACCCTTGGGGTTTCATGTCCGTTCCTCCAGGGCTTTGGGCCCACAGCACCTGTTTTCTCATTAAGGCATCACTGCTCATCCCCACTAAGCTGTAGATCCAGGTGAGTTACTGACTGTGTGTCCACCACTTGTCCAGTCCTTGGCACAGCAATGGCGTTGGCTGTATGTTGAATGAGTAAATGAATAACAAAGAACGGGTAAGAAAGTGAGCTTATAGCAAGTGAACTCCGACCAGGAACATGGTGGCCAGCAGGCCAGGGAGAGGCTCCTCAGCTCCTGAATGGTCTTTCTGTGCAGGTGTCTGCAACTTCTTCTAAAGATACGATCTCTTTATAACAAACTCAATGCCCCACGTACAGTGGAGACGGTCATCAATGGGTGATCGCAGAGCCTGCAGTTTTTAGAAGCAAGGCTCAAGTCCCTTGATATACAGTCCAGCAGAGGCCGAGGCCCAGCCAGAGGCCTGACCTCCGTGGGCAAGGTCATCCTAGAGCCCATCGGGTCAGTGGATGTGGAGCAGCGACACCCCGATGGCCGGTCCCTCTGATTCCTCCAGCTCCTCCATTACCTCGTGGACTCTGAGCACCAACCCCGGCCACCTACTGTTCCAGCTTCCTCCCAACACGGCCAGGCGTCCTGAGACACCTGTCTCTCCTCCCCAGGCCTTCCACCTCTGCCTCGAGGTCTCCTCCCAGGAAGGCCAATCTTCCTCTTTGCTGTGACCAGGCTCCCATCCTGCCTTGCATTTTCCTGGCATCAATCTCCCTCATCTGCACCACTTATCATGACCGTCAGCTCCTCGCAGTCCTCAGCTCCTTCACTGCAGGATCCCCACACAGCACAGGCAGTCAGTAAAGACGCGGCTATGATGGTTGAATGAGTGCATTTTGCACAGGAGCACACGTTGAGCTGGCGTGGTCTGATGCTACCGGATGTTGAATTTCTGTAAATCCCTCCCTTGGTTCCCCAAGCACCGAGCAACCCTCCAATAAAGACCCCACATCTCTGCCCAGGAAGAGAAAACTTCTTGGTCATCATTCAAGAATTCCGATCCACACCTTTCTCATCCTCACTGTAAACTAGCACATTGGATTCTGGTTTCCTAAAAACAGAACCAAGGGTTTCCTGCCTTGCAGGAAATCTACATGTGTGCCTGCTACCATCCTGTCTCCCAGGACCAATACTGAAATGGTTCTTCTTTTGTCTCCTCCCATCCCCCAGAAAGGCAGGCAAGGTGGGAAGAAGAGGAAATTTACACTAACCTCCCATCTCGTTCTCATCTCTTAGCAAAAGGAAAGCCGTGTTTACTGGAAAATACTATACAAAAGAATCTCTTCCCACAGGGAAAAAAAAAAAGTAATCATCTCTTTAGGGGGAAAAAAATAAATACAGGTCCTTAAAAACCCCAGTCATACCCCACATATGGTCTATTTAAATGCATTTTATTAAGATTGATACCATTTAATGATGGCTTAAAGAACTGCTACATAAACAATACTATTTTAGTGTAAGAGGGATGGAATATTTCTAATTCAAGCCAGTAAAAACTCACTCCTCAGTGATTTAGGGAACTTGAGTACATTGACGCGGCAGCATTCAATTAATGTCAGGCCGTATGGATTTCAATCTGGCTTGAAATATATTTAAACAAATGAAGTAGATACAAATGTTGGCTCTTTGGCCAGCCAGAGCTGAAAAAATCCATTTTCTATCCCATTTATAATAAGAACTAATTTGAATGTCATTTATCTAAAGCACAGTGTTTCCTAATTTTTACATGCAACCATTACTTATAGTTTAAGTAATAGTTATATCTGCGGATCTTAGTGCACTTAATTGAAAATGCATGTTATTAAAACGCAAGACTTAATCCTTCAAAAATAAAAGCATGATCCTAAAGAATAATTGAATACTCAGATGTAGAGCAAGGGAGAGGGCGGTGGGGGGAGCTTTAGAAAAAAAAAAAAAAAAACCCTTTAAATACAGCACTTCTCTCTTTTTACGTGGTATCAGAATTATGTCAGAGTGAAATTAGCCACCCTCGACCCGTTATTTCAATTCAGATTACGACTGCCTCTCATCCGGGTGTCAGACTTGGCATCGGAGTCAAATCCGTCTGCCGAGGAGTGACATGTCAAGGGTGACAGTGACAAATTGTCACTAAGTGAGGAATAACACAAGACAGGGCATGTGTCCGTAATGAGGCATATGCATGTCAGGACGCCTCGGGACGCGCGGGGCTGAGGGCAGAGTGCTGGGAGCGCTCCCGATACCGCGTTCTCATTAGGGCTCTGCGCCTCCTTGGATGGGGGCTTCCATCATCACAATAAATAAATAATAAATAAGCTCCTAAATGAACAACACACGGACAAAGCTCTTTCTGTTTGTTTGGGTTTTTTTTTTTTTTTTTTAAAAAGAAATCCAAGTGTTTGTGATTTTTTTTTTTTTTTTTTTGAGGGCTTAAAATAAGACCTGTCTTTGTGACCTTTTCTTCCACATTCATGATTGGTTTCTTTGTTTCTTCCTTTAACTCTACCAAGATCAAGGAAATCCACACTCCAGAATGAAATGCTTCTCCCTCTGTGTGCTGGTGCAAATGTTTCTCTGAGCACGTTGAGAGTCCATTTTCCCAAGCAAAGGCCAACACACAGACGTTTCACAGAAGCACCAAAAGAGCAGATTTCCTCTTGGTCTCCAGTGCAAATGACTGTCTTTTGACCCCAAGCAAAATTCAAACTGTGAGAGGGAGAGAGAGAGAGAGAGAGAGAGCAAGCAAGCAGGTAAGAGGTATTGTTATGAAAATTAGATCAAGAGTCCACAAAAAATAGGAAGCATTAAGAAAGGAAGATAGAATCCCCTATTGTTTTGTTTCTTTTTGTTGCCTTTAATTTCCCATATTATATCTCTGGAATTTTTTGTCCTAATGCACAATGATGTTTTTATACTCAAGTCACAGGGATACATAAAGAGGTACTCTTGGGTTTTATTGGGTGATAGATAGAGGGATGGATGGATGGATGGATGGATGGATGGATGGATAGATGGATGGATGGATAGATGGGCAGATTGAAAAGCGGGTGAATAGATGGACAGTGAATGGATGTTTAGGTGGACGGACGGATGGGTGGGCACAGAGGCAAGATAGGAAGTGATGAATTCATAGGCATGACTGGGACAGCTCCTTGAGGGAGTCAAATGTCATGTAACAGCATGGACTGTCCAAGGTGGTGAATAAACTAGTGAAGGCTCTCAAGTTGGGAGTGACATGGCCAGATCTGCATGGTGGAGAGATCACACTGGCTTCAGTGTGTGTAATCAGTGGGGGTCGATGAGAGTGGCTGCAGAAATCTTCCAGGTATGAGATAATAAACTCCAAGATAAAGTGCTGAAAGAGATCAGGGGAAGTAGACAGATACAAGGGGCATTCAAGAGAAATAATCAGCAGAAACTGGCTAACTGGCTGAATTTACAAAATGGAGATAGAAATTTTAGATGTCTCCAAGGTTTCTGGTAGCATGGTGGAACCAGTGGCCAAGACAGCAGTACAGAGAAAGAGCAAGTTGTAGCAACATTTTATAAATGTTGAAATCTCAGCAAAAAAAACAACCAAAAAAGTGGATTTGGGAGCCCTCAGCACATTAGTGGGAATTGAAGTTGCAAGAGTAGAAGAGATCACTGTAATCAAAGACTATATTTCTGCAAATGAGAAAGGACCCGAGGGGAGCGACCTTGTACAATTCTGTAGTACACATTCTCCACATACAGATCTCCATTTCTTTTTCAGTGGGATCATATCCTGTAATCTGCTTTATCTTTCTCAGCAAAAGTATCATAGACATTTTCCTTTATCCTTTTTCTTTAATCCCGTTGGCAATGGTTGTTTCAATGTATGTCATGAATAACATAATATATCCCCTTGTGTTGGGCACTTAGGTTATTTCTGGGTTTTCAAGATTATCAACAGCCTCCTGTGAATTTTGACTAATATATTGATCTTCTTAGCAAAGATTCCCCAGAGCTCCAATGTGATTTAAAAAAAAAAAAAAAAAAGCAGAGGAGAGGCATGGAGAGCTGCAGAAAGCCTGGATGCTCTTTGTGAGGGTCTAGCGGTGGGAGGTGATTTGGGGATCATACACCACCTGGGCTGCAAGGAAAGATGCAGATTCCACAGAGGTTCTCCAAAGAATTCCTGTGCATCTATAGCTCCACAAGTTCCAGGGAGCATCTCCAGGAAACTTCTTGGTCAACCATTCATTTAGAAGTCCCTTACAATAATTCAAAAAACACATGCACCCCAGTGTTCATTGCAGCATTCTCTACAATAGTCAAGACATGGAAGCAACCTAAATGTCCATTGACAGATAAATGGATAAAGAAGATATGGTACACATACACAATGGAATATTACTCACCCACAGAAAGGGATGAAATTGGGTTATTTGTAGAGACACAAATGGACCTAGAAAATGTCATACAGAGTGAAGTAAGAAGGAGAAAGCAAATATTGCATGTTACATTTGATCTAAGCCAAAAGGCCGAGAAGCAATCAAATATTGTATATTAACACATATATGTGGAATCATCTATTTGTAGGGCAGGAATAGAGATACAGACATAGAGAACAAATGTGTGGACACAGGGTAGGGGAAAGGAGAGTGGGATGAACTGAGAGAGTAGGGTTTACATATACAGACTAACGTGTAAAATGGATCGCTAGTAGAAATCTGTGTATAACCCAGGGAACTCAGCTCAGTGCTCTGTGATGACCTGAAGGGGTAAGATGGGGGGAGGGGAGGAAGGTCCAAGAGGGAGGTGATACATCTATACTTATAGCTGATTCACTTCATTGTACAGCAGAAAAGAACACATTATTGTAAATCAACTATGCTGTTGCTATTCAGTCGATCAGTTGTGTCTGACTCTTTGTAACTCCATGGACTGCTGCACACCAGGCTTCCATGTCTTTCACTATCTCCCAGAACTTGCTCAAACTCATGCCCATTGAGTCGATGAGGCCATCTAACCATGTCATCCTCTGTCACCCACTTCTCCTGCCTTCAATCTTTCCCAGCATCAGGGTCTTTTCTGATGAGTCAACTCTTCATATCAGGTGGTCAAAGTATTGGAGCTTCAGCTTCAGCATCAGTCCTTCCAATGAATATTCAGGACTTATTTCCTTTAAGATTGACTGGTTTGATCTCCTTGCTGCCCAAGGGACTCTCAAGAATATTCTCTAGCATCACAATTCGAAGTCATCAATTCTTCAACGCTCGGCCTTCTTTATGAAGGCTCAGTCCACTTCAATTGTACTTCAATTTAAAAAGTCACTTATGAAATTCAATACCCAGATATCTATGCATTGATTCTCACTGTGGCTAACGTTGGCTGTCCTTAGGAAGAGGGTGAATGGCTGAGAAACCGGCAGGTTGGACCGTGTTCCCGGCTCCCCTTCCCACCTTTGGAGCGATGAGCCATGTCAATGCATGACCTATTCAAAAGATTCCTAAATCATTTTGTAAAAACCTTAATTGCAGCCTCCCCTACCCCTGCAAGAACTTGGATACGCACACACACCCCATGAGCCCAGCTGGCACTATGAGAAGGCCCAGGCTGCCCTCTCACGCCTCTCCTACGAAGGTCTTCACGGGTCTCCTGTGAAGCCACCGCGTCTCAGCTGTGGCTGCCCAGAGCCCTAAGCAGGTCACTATCCTCTGAGCCGACTCCTTCCCGTGGCGCTCATTGCTCACCCGTCCTGCGCTCTGGCCTCGGAGTCAGGCAGCTGCCTCTTCCATCTGACACCCCTGACGCCAGGCTTTCAGCTGTTTCAAGGCATCAGGGAAGCCTGGGGCATAACAGAGAGACCCGAGCATCTGCTTCTAGACATGGGGGCCTTGGGGACCACAGGCCCTGCCGGACGCTGCTCCCACCTCCACGCCCAGGGGCGCTCAGCCCACACCACGGGAGCACGCCCTGCGCCGCTGCAGCTCCAAGCCCAGGAAGCCCAGAGTCGACGCTCCTCCGCGGGATGCCCACCTGTCCAGCCCTCATTTCGTCCCCAAAGTGGGCCTCTCTGCAGGATGACTGACAGCGGAATCAGCCACTCCCACTGGGGGGCGTGGCTTCGCCCTCTGGTCCCAGTAGGTCAGGAGCCCGGGAACCGTCCCACGGCTGTGTCTGGCAGGTGTGCAAACTCAGACTCACCTAGGAGGTTTTCCCCGACGTGGCAGAAGTGTGGCGAGCAGCGCGGGCAGACGCACGACAGAGCAGGGCGGCGGGAGAAGGCCCGGGACTCTTGCAGCAGGCTTGCCAAACCCAGCCCTGGCAAGGGTGAGACTCCCACCGAGAGAGAGGCTCTCGAAGGCTCTGGTCCACCTAATTAATTTCAAGCGTTTGGGGAAATCAGAGGAAATATGCTGAAGACGAATCCCAGAGCTGCCATTGGGCAACTGCTCGCGCTACTCATGTCCCCCTTAAGTCTAGTTCCGATGCAAATATATCCCCCGCCAGCCCCTCTCCTCCTCCCAGGGGCCCCCTTCCTCGCCCCCCACCCACCTCGAGCTCAGCCTCCCTTCCCTGCCAGGAGCACCCCCTGGAGGAGGTCTCCCCTGCCAGACCTCAGACCACAAAAACCGCGGCGGCCCCAGGCTGCCACCCTCCTGCGGGCACCAGGTGAGTCCCGGTGTCCCAGCGGTGTAGCCCGGCGGGGAGGGTCCTGCCTGGCCTGCCTGACTGCGGGGATCCCAGCTGTGGGGGAGGCAGACCTGACCACGTGCTGGGCGTGTTCTGGGCACTGGGGCAGGGGCAGTGAGCAGGACGAGAGACTCCCTTGTCGCGGGGCTGGCAGAGGAGACGCACCAGGGAAAGCCAGCAAACACGCAAGACTGATGAACACCGAGAACCCTAACAGACCGCGACACCGAACCTGGAGGCCCTGGGGTGGGGTCGAGGGGGTAGCCATGGAGGCGATGAGCCGGTTAGGGCGGTGTGAGTACAGGGGTGTTGCCGGGAGGAGGTGACCCGAGGGAGCGTGTACACAGACCAAACAGGAAAGGAAGCTGGAACATTCCAGTAACTGGGGGGGGGCACAAAACAAAACAGAATGCCGGGGGCAGAGTGAGCCAGGGGTCGGGAGAGGCGATAGAGGTGGGGGTGAGGAGGGGGGCTGTGTGGGGATTTTAGCCCAGGGACCGCCTGGTCAAGGGAACACGTGTGAGACGATGAGCTCAAACTGCACTCGAATTTAAAATTTCTGGTCATCAAAAGAGCAGAAGAGGCAAACCACGGATACCCGCCATTCACATAACCAGCCAAGTCAACAAATCAGAAGGTATGTGAAGAAGGTCTACAGATCAGTAAAAGCAAGCAAAAAGGGAGGCGCGGGGAGGGGACAGTTGAAAGGAAAGACTCTGGACAGACTTTTCACAGGGAAACACCAGGAGACCACAGACAGGCGCTGAGATGGCCCGCCTGGCAGACACCCGGGAGA
This sequence comes from Muntiacus reevesi, assembly GCF_963930625.1. NCBI lineage: Eukaryota > Metazoa > Chordata > Mammalia > Artiodactyla > Cervidae > Muntiacus > Muntiacus reevesi. The sequence continues at coordinate 58,023,947 of NC_089263.1, read as the reverse complement.
CGCCAACCTGCTGCCCACGGGCTCCGGTTCTGCAGGGTCCATAGCGAGCACACACTCCATCAGGAAGCACCTGGGCTCCCTGGTAGCTCGGGGGTAAGGAATCCGCCTGCAGCGCGGGAGACCCAGTTTCGATCCCTGGGTTGGGAAGAGCCCCTGGAGAAGGGAATGGCAGTCCACTGCATGATTTTTGCCTGGGAAACTCCATGGGCAGAGGAGCCTACTGGGCTACAGTCCATGGGGTCCCAAGAGTGGGACATGACTGAGCGACTAACACTGACTTTTTGTGGTTATTTAAGAATAAAATCAGAACATACTTTTTCAATTTGTGTTCATTATTTCTTTCAGATGGCTACTGAGACATTGTTGTTCTTTAGTCACTAAGTTGTGTCTGATTCTTTTGCAACGCCCCCAAAAACATACGTCCAAGTGCTAACTTCCAGAACCTGTGAATGGACACTTACTTAGAATTAAGAGTCTTCATGGGACTTCCCCGGTGGTCCAGTGATTAAGACATCACCTTCCAATGCAGGGGGTGTGGGTTCAATGCCTGGTTGGGGAGCGAAGATCCCTCCCACATGCCTCACAGCCAAAAAACCAAAACAGAAAACAGAAGCAATTTTGTAACAAATCCAATACAGACTTTTTTTTTTTTAAATGGTTCACGTAATACTTTTTAAAAATTACTGAAAATGAGTTAGGAGCCTTCACAGATGGAATTATGTTGAGAATCTCCATACGAGAGCATCCTGGGGTTAGGGTGGGCCCTACCTCCATGACTGGGGCCCTTATAACAGGAAGTCAGAAGGAGACTGAAGGCCCAGAAAGACCTGGGGAAGACGGATGATGTGCGAACAGAGACGAGTGATGCTGCCACAAGCCAGGGATCCCCAGGAGCCCCATTCACTGGGAGAGACAAGGAAGATGATCCCTGAGAGCCTTTGCAGGTGACACGGCCTTGATGACACCTTCATTTAGGACTTCTGGCCCCCACACCTGGGAGGAAATAAAGTCCCATTGTTTTAACCCACCCAGCTGGTAGCCCCAGGAAGTGAGGCTCAGTTGACATGGGACCCACCACCAGCCAACAGTGGCAACTGGGCTTTATTCAGAATTCTGGATGGGGCTGGCACATTGTAACTCCCAGCAAGCCCACCAACTAGGTCCAGACGTGTTTCGTGTAGCATTAGCAGCTCTGGCCTTGGCATGGTGGCCTCCCCATGTGGGTTCACATTTTCTTTTTCTCCTGCTTCTTCTGCACAGCCTTCCTAGGCAGGAGGAGACGAAGAGCTGCAGGAGGGGAGCCCTTGGCTGGCTCTCATCCCACATCCACCATTCTGTACTCTGCGGTCATGGATCTCTCATGGTCCTCTTTGGGCACCTGTTGGTCCATCTGCTGATGGCCTTGCAGAGAAATGAGTCAGCAATTAGACCTTTAAAATCCACCTGCAAAGGACCCTATCATGGGTCTGTTAGCCCCAGATCACCCTGAGTTGTCATGTCACCATGGTGATAGCATCTCATCCCTGGGGGGAGGTAAGGTGGTTTCTGAATGTATCAGTCAGCTAGGGCTGCCATAACAAAGTACCACTCTGGGGCTACAAGTTGGGTATATTAAGTGAACCAAGACGCATTGTCTCCCAGCTCTGAGAGCTGGAAGTCTGAGATCAAAGTGTCAGCAGCGTTGGTTCCTTCTGAGGAAAAGTGAAAATGAAAGTCCCTCAGTTGTGTCTGACTCTTTGAGACCCCATGGACTGTACAGTCCATGGAATTCTCCAGGACAGAATACTGGAGTGGGTAGCCATTCCCTTCCCCAGGGGATCTTCCCAACCCAGGGATCGAACCCAGGTCTCCTGCATTGCAGGCAGATTCTTTACCAGCTGAGTCACAGGGGAAGCCCAAGAATACTGGTGTGAGTAGCCATTCCCTTCCCCAGGGGATCTTCCCAACCCAAGGATCGAACCCAGGTCTCCCACAGCGCAGGCAGATTCTTTACCAGCTGAGCCACCAGGGAACCTTATGAGGAAGTGAGAGAAATCTGTTCCTGCATCTCTCCCAGCTTCTGGAATCCTCATATTCCTTGGCTTGTAGATGGTTTTCTCCCTGGGTCTTCTCATCTGTCTTATGTGGGTATCTCTGTGTACAGATTTCCCCTTTATGTCAGGATGCGAGGACTTCATTTAAACTCAACTGTCTCCATAATGACTGACTCCAGTGAAGATCACCGTCTGGGATACTGGAGGTTAGGACTTCAACATGTCTTGTGAGAGGGACACAATTCAATCTGTAACCTCGGAACAGCAGCAACAACAACAACAACATGGGTTGATTTAGCTCCTCCTCACATCAAACCAGCTAGAGGGTGCGGATCCTTCCAGAAGTCAGTCCACCACTTATCACAGGGGAGGTTAGAAGGGAGAAAAGAGGAATTAAGGGTGGCATTTGTGGATTCATTGCGACGAGCAGTCAAGTGCCTGGCCATGCTGTCTGGGCTTGAATCCCCGGCTCCATCTTTTACTAACTGTGTTTGGTGAACACAGGCAGTTTTCCTAAACCTTATAAGCCTCAGTTCCCTCTTCTGCTACATGAGAACCAAAGTCGCGGTCCCCGTCCCACTGGGTGACTCTGAGAGTCTGTAAGATGCTCTAAGCACGCACGTGGGGTGCCCCAGATGAACCAGAACTGTAACTATTGCTGGTGTCCCCAGTTTCTTGCATCTTGTGGGGGTCCCATTCGTGTGGGGGGAGTCAGTGTAAGAATCAGAGAATATATCCATGTAAACCAATAGGCTGGCATAATATTTAGAGGCTTGGAAATGACCACTCACCTTCCTTGCTGATGCAAATGACACATGTGCCCAGTGGGTTGGAGAGATTGCCAGTTGCCGGTGTGTTTCCACCAGGGGCGACTTCCGTGGGAGACGGCAGCCCCACGGTTTCTCCCACTGTAGAGACTGGTAAATGTTTTACACTTATTTACAAGGCAGAGCAATTATGTGTAATTATTCCATAATGCAAACACATTATGAATACTTACAGCACCCCTTTTCCCCCTCCTCCTGAGGAATCTGGCTGAACCGTGCGTGAAAGGTACTTTGTGTAATTGAAATTTGGAACAGGTGTAAGAAGGGAAAAAGGAGACTTCTTGATGGAGGTGAAGAGAACTGCAATCAGATCTCCTGCTAAAAAGAAAAAAATCAGAAACGAGGGACTTCCTCGGCAGTTCAGTGGCTATGACTCTGTGAACCCAATGCAGGGGGCCAGGGTTTGATCCCTGGTCAGGGAACTAGATCCCACACGCCACAACAAAGATCTGGTGTGCCACAACTGAGACCCAGTGCAGCCAAATAAATAAATATCTTTTTAAAAAATTGGAAAGCTATCCTAGGAAGGACTGGGGAGGGGCTCTGTTATGGAGGAATCCTGCATATGAGAGCATCACACTCAATCGGCAGAGAAACCGAGACCTCAGAGGAAGGGGTCCCAGGCACAGCGAGGCCACCCCGAAAGAATCTTCATTTGATCCCTTGCCCGCCTCCCGCATTGCGGGTCTTGTTCACCGGTGTGTCCCTGTAGCCACAGCACCCCAAAAAGGTCTGCGCACACAGTAGGCACTCAATAAATGCCTGTTAAATAAGCAAGCAAAGCAATGAACACGTCACTCTCTGGAGGGAAGCCGCAGGGAGGAGGAATTAGCGTTAAATGAGCGCTTCCTATGCAGGACAGTCACGTGCTCACGTTCACTCTCACAAACACCCTTGGGTCTGAGGTTTGACCCCAGACAAGGGAGGAGCCTGGGATTCAGAAACACTAGGATCACAGACGTACCAAGCTGCAGAGATCAGAGTCTCACTCAGGCCTGGGCTGTGTCCGCTGCACCCCTGACCTGTGTCCCACATCTAATATCAGCACCCTGATAAAGGGGATGTGCTGTCTGGGTGCCCAGAACATCATAAGTCCCGCAACTGAGCAGTGCTCCCACGATCAAAGGAGCTGTCAGACACAAACGCGGTTTTCAGAAAAGAAAAGGGAATCTGAGTAGCTGGTAGAGGCCGTTCATCAGGGGAGCTCACTTTCCTGACAGCTGCCTGGAAACTTGAACTACAGCCTCTCAACCTGAACTTCGACTTGGCCTCATTCTATATCGAGCGGCGACAGTTTGCCATCTGTCCTGGGTCTGGCCTGAAGAGGACCTCAAAGGGCAGATCTCATCTCTTCTCGCTTGGCCTTGACATTCCAATCCGTCTGTTCTTACTTAGGAAACAATACTGGCATTTATGCCCTGACCCCTCACAGATGGCTGGTCCGCCGCCTGCTCCCTCTGTCCCTCCATCTGAGAGAGCTGGAACGGGACGGTCACTTTCAGCCGCGGGTGGAGCTGATAAAAGCCCTCGTAGCTGGAATTAGACGGGACATGACAGATGACATTCATGCACCTTTGCCCTAAGTATCAACTGGAGATGCCCCAAGGCAACAACATGGACTTGGGAATCAGACTGTCATTGGACCCTGGCTTCCTCCATGCTAGCTGTGTGAACTTGGACAAGATGATTTACTCCTCTGTTCAGTTGTCTTTAGCTTCAAAGATTGCCCCTTCCCCAGGGGATTACTGAAGATTTAATTTAATGGGATAATGTCTGTAAATCACCCTGAATCTGACACAGAAGGAGCTTCTTAAACAGTAGGTATTACTGTTAGTAGATTACTTAGGCTCTCAGTGAGTGTGTCTTAAGCCAGAGAAGTCTCCAGGAACACAGCTGCAAATCTTTTCCTTTGTCAAACTAAACTCTTCCCAGAATTCATTCAGACAGTTAGTTCATCATAGAGCCGTGAGAGATCTTAGCAGCAATTTGATCAGCCCACTTTACAGATGGGGAAACCAAGGACCAGAGGAAAGGGATGCCACAAGCACCCAGTGAGACAATGGCAGAGCCAGGAGGCGAACCCCAGGCCCCCGAGTTCTCCCTCTTCAGTTTCCCAGCTCTGTACATTCTGTATCAGTTACTCTTGCTGCATAACAAATATCCCCCAAACTTAGTGACTTAAAACAATAACAACCATATTATTATCTGTATTCATTTGCTGGGCTGCCAGAGTAAAATACCACAGACTGAGTGGCTCAAACAACAGGGATTTTGTTTTCTCTCCTTCTCATAGTTCTGGGGGCTGGAAGTCCAAGATCAAGGTGTCAGCAAGTCTGGTTTCTCCTGAGGCCTCTCTCCTTGGCTTGCAAATGGCTACCTTCTCGCTGTGACCCCTCGTGGCCTTTCCTCTGTGCACCCACATCTCTGGTGCCTCTTCCTCTTCTTATAATGACAGCAGTCATATCGGAATTAGGGCCTCACCCTTATAAACTCAGTGAACCTTAATTGCCTCTTAAAGACCTGATCCCCAAATACAGTCACATTCTTAGGTACGGGGGTTTCGGAGGCAGTTCTGCTGCCAGCGGGCAGTTCTGCCAAGGGTTTCTCCAGCTGTAGCAGTCAGATGGTGGCTGAGATGGAGCCTCGGAGGCTGGAGCGCGTGAGGACTCTCCACACAGTCTCAGGGCTCCGCTGGGGGTCTCTCCACGAGGACTAGCTCGGGTTTCCCCTGGAGGTGGGACAGCTTAGCTGGCAGCACAGGGCCCTGACCCAGGTGAGCAGCCAACGAGCTGTCAGGTATGCGGTCAGGCAGGGCATCACGTTCGCTCCTTCCGTGGGTCAAACGTCACGCACCGTGCCGGGTAGGAGAGTGTACACCCAGAATCCACGTGCAGCCAGAACCTCCACATGTCCCTTTACTTGGACATAGGGCCTTTGCAGACGTGATTAGTTAAAATGAGGTCCTAGACTTGCCTGGTGGTCCAGTGGTTAAGAACCTGCCTGCCAATGCAGGGACACTGGTTTGATCCCTGGTCTGGGAAGATCCCAAATGCCACGGGGTAACTAAGTCCACACGTCACACCTACTGAAGCCCATGCACCTAGAGCCCACGCGCTGCAACAAGAGAGGCCACGGCAGTGAGAAGCCCGTGCACCACAACTAGAGGCTGGTCCCCACTCGCGGCCACGAGAGAAAGCCTTGCACTGTGACCAAGACCCAGCACAGCCAAAAATAAATAAATTAACATTTATTTTTAAAAATGAGGTCCTACTGGAGTAGAGTGGGCCCTCAGTCCAATATGACAGAGTGTCCTAATAAGGAGAGGAGGGTTCAGATGCAGAGACACGGAGGAGACACAGCAGGGAGGGGGGTGAAGACAGGGGCAGAGGCTGGAGGGCTGCAGCCCCGAGAATCACCAAGGATGGCCGGCCACCACCATAAACCAGGAAGAGGCAAACAAGGAGTCTCCCTTAGAGCCTTCGTAGGGAGTGTGGCCCAGCCAACACCTCGAACCCTTGATGCTCCTGAATAACCATCAAGAGAATAAATTCCTGTTGCTTTCTCCAGTTTGGATATGTGTTTCTCAGCCTCAGGAAACCAAGACATAAGCCCACCCAGATTCAAAGGGAAGGGAATTTGACTCCAGCTCCGGAGGGAAGCGGTGAAGGTCTTGAAGAACACAGGAGATCTTCTTGCAGGGGCCACCTGTCCCCATTGCCATCTGCCCCAGACTCTGAGTCAGTTAGACAATGTGACCTAAGTCACAGGCCTCCAGACCCTCCCAAGCCAATCCAAGCTCTCGGGGGTGGACCACCCCCAGCTTGGGGAGCTCCGGAACCTTTAAGATAGTGGTTGGACCTGGGGCCAGAATGAAGGCTGGGTCAGGTGGGCAGAGAAGCTGCGGAGGAATGGTCTCTGGACTAGCATGAAGCAAGTCAACTCCCCTTGATGCCTGAATAGGGATGCTGACCAGGCAATGCCATGAGTCTGTCTGAGTTTAAGGGAGATTTCATCTTTCCAGGGCCAGCTGGGGCTAAAAAGGAGGACCCTTCTGATTCTAGGGAGGCTCTGCTGCTGCTCCAGGCTGCTGTTCTGACTTCTTACCATCTCACCCTCCACTGGGGCTAGGAGGAACTGCATTGCAGTTTTTTGCATTGCAAGTGCCAACCTTGATTCAGAGTGTTAGGGGTCAGGGTTGGGGGCCAGGGAGACCTCCAGCTTTCCAGGGCTCCATGCTGAGACCAGTGCCCAGAGGTCTCATCAGGAAATCCTAATCATTCCATCAATCACAATGCTGTGTGTGTGTGTGTGTGTGTGTGTGTGTGTTACTTAGCCATGTCCGACTCTTTGCAACCCCATAGACTGTAGCCTGCCAGGCTCTTTTGTCCATGGGATTCTCCAGGCAAGAACGAATAAAAGGATTGCTAGGGCAATCACCACACCAAGGAGGACAAGGAGAAGGGATTTAAAAACTAATATTCCTCCAGCTATGAAATACAGACTCTCTTTTCTGGCTTTTCAATCTGACCAGGCCAGTTTAGGAGGCATGCTATCTCCTAGGCTCCACCACCCTCACTGACTTGGCTCTTTTTATCAAGCTTCTCCCTAGTGATTGCAAGACAGCTGTTATAGCCCCAAGCATTACATCTTCATGCTGTAGCATCCAAAGAAAAAGGAGGACTCCAGCAAAAAGGAGTTCCCCATAGATACCTCCCTCTTCTTGTCAGAAAGGAAACTTTTTCTCAGAAGCCTTCTTGAGCAACTCATACTCCAGAATAGGAAGACATGACTTGCCCTAGCTGCAAGAGAGCTGAGCACAGGGACTGCCAGGATTTTTGAGCCTCCAGCATGGAGTGTGAACAAGGGTGAGGGGTAGGCAGCCAGCCATGTTTAGCACACAGCCTCATTCAAGACCAGCTCAAGGTGGAGCACTATAGAGGCTGCAGGGAGGAAGAATCCGAGGTATCCAGGCCACCCTGGGAAAGAGCCAGCATGAGCCACACACGGTTCCTAGTCAACTAACTGGAGCAGAGATGGACTCTATGCCCAACTCTCCATGGCCCAGCCAGCATCGTCCCCCAAGCTCCAGGAAGCCCCACTCCATGGGGAGTGAGCAAGAAGATCCTGGGAACCGCCCAGGAGTAGGCTCACTGGTGGCTTCCCAGGTGGCTCAGCGGTAAAGAATCTGCCTGCCAATGCTGGAGACCAAGGTTAATCCTTGGGTCGGGAAGATCCCTGGAGGAGGAAATGGTAACCCACTCTGGTATTCTTGCCGGGGAAATCCCAAGACAGAGGAGCCTGGCGGGCTACAGTCCATGGGGTCGCAAAGAGTCAGACACATCTGAAACAACTGAGCATGCGTGCATGCAGGTTCAGAGGTGCCCACCTCCCATAAGAAGGAGCACAAGGATGGAGATAAAGCACCTCACCACTCTCGATCAATCCCTGCATTCCTGTCATGGCTCCTCTCCAAAATCAACAGCAGCACGCTGACCAAGGAAGAAACTGGCAAACATCACTGTTCACCCACCTCATGATACCCGTGCGTCCTCCTGAAGCTGTTTTCCTCCTATTTAATTTCCTCCTCTTTGAGCCACTGTAATATACAGTACAATATATATTTTTTTCCTGGAAAGGACAGCTATTTTATCAGCATTACAAAACACCTTCAATTTGAACTCAACTTGTAACCACAGCCGAGGACTACTTCACGTTTAGTCACTATTATGTTGGAATGTTATTCATTACTTTTTCCTATTTTCAGCAATATGTTTTTCTATCGATGTGTATCTTTTGTGACTCTTTTTTCTTTTAACACGATTGAATTCTTCTCTACCACACTATTACTTGAGGAGAACGCGCGTGCTAAACTCCAGCATGTCTTTGACTTCTTGGAAAGGAAAAGCAAGATGGAATTGAATTGAGGCTCCTTTCCCTAGCCCATCCTCAGGACCTGCGGAGACCCCACTTCCTCTACCCTCCACCTGCCAAATGAGAACCGGGCTCCATGGGGACACAGGGCAGGGTCGGTCTTCTTGGTTGCCCCAAACTTTGGGACTCGGTGGGTCGTGCAAGCCCATAAGTCTAAGTTGGAGAGGAAGTGGGTGACCCTGGAGACACCCCCATCAGAGGGACAGCTTGCTCTGGTCAAGGGAGCAGTTGTAAGTGATGACAAGTGGAAGCAGCCTCAGAACCTAGGAGAGTCAGGCTGAGAGCAGAGCCTCAGAGCCAGTCTCCACAAAGTGGGCTCATCCCCCTGGGCAGGGGGAGGGTCACAGTCTCTCCAGGCCACCATGCGTGGCCATCTCTAAAAGTCAGGGCTCTCTACCTGGGAGTCTCGGCTGGTCTTCAGAAAAAGCAGAACCCACCAACAGGGTTTGGGGACCTGACAGTTTGGGAAGGAAGAAAGGCAGGAAATGCCTCCTAACTTCAAGGTCTATTGAATGCCACCTCCTCCAGGAAGCCTTCCTGATTCCTCCATCCTCATCTCTGTTGCTCCTCTCACAATATTCACTTGGGTTCTGCATGTTTCTGCCACCCCCCAACTTCTCTCATTCATCAGTAAAAGCCCAGAGCCTAATTTCTTCTTTTTTAAAGATTTTTTTGATATGGGCCATTTTTAAGTCTTTATTGAACTTGATGCAGTATGGCTTCTGTTTTATGCTTTGGGTTTGGGGACCCTGAGGCATGTGGGATGTCAGCTCCCTAAGGATTGAATCTGTGTCCCCTTGTATTAGAAAGCAAAGCCTTAACCACTGGACCACCAGAGAAGTCCTGCAGAGCCTAATTTCTACTCAACACTCAGAAAATACTAGCTGACTTGCTTGATGAGCTCAGGCGTGTTCAGGGTGGTACGGCCGTAGACACAACTGACTTGATCGAGAAAGTTAGGGGCAGACACAGGTAAAGATAAAGCTGAATAGCGCCAGCCTCTGCAGCAGCGAGTCCTCTGAGCTCAGGGTGAGGGCTCTCTCGAAACACAGCTCCTTGAAGAACTGACTTAGAGAAAGGCAAGGTGCATCCAAGGGCCAGGTCATGGCTGAGTGGTCCTTTGGAAAGGTGAATCTCATCATTTCCGCATCACCTGGAGAGCCTTTAATTAACCAACTCCTGGCAGGCGTGTTGCCATTTACAAAGAGCTCTGGAGGACAGGAAGAAAAATACATTTGAAAGGCCTAGGCTAGTGTGGGGTTAGTTAGTATCCAGAATGGGCATGAAACTCCTGCAAATCAGTAAGAAAAGGAGAGCAGACCTAACAGAAAAACAGATAAGAGAAAAGAACAAGCAACATCCAGAGGAAGAAAATGAAAGGACCAACAAGCCAATGAAGACATGCTCAGGCACATAAGTATCAATATCGGGGAAAGTGAAAGTGCTAAGTAACTCAGTCGTGTCAGACTTTGCAGCTCCATGGACTGTAGCCTGCCAGGCTCCTCTGTCCATGGGATTTCCCAGGCAAGAATACTGGAGTGGGTTGCCATTCCCTTTTCCAGGGGATCTTCCCAACCCAGGGATTGAACAGGGGTCTCCGGCCTTGCCAGCAGATTCTTTAGCGTCTGAATCACCAGCGAAGCCCTAATATCAGGAAGATGCTAATTATCCTGCACTGTACACTCTGCAAATTGGGAACAGTCAGAAAGCTGAGTAATCCCAGGTATTGGCAGTGATGTGGACTCTGGCACCACTTACTCAAATTAGATGCCCAAGACTCCAACAACCCCACTCCTGGTTTTATAGACCCAAGGAATTCTCACTCTGACCCAGAAGGGACCTTGGGTGGTTCACTGCAGTGTTACAATGTCAACACAGGGTTTCCTGAAAAGAGGGCTTGCTTCATTGGGAGAAGCCCCAAAGTTTCTTTTTTACTTTTTATTGAAATACAGTTGTCTTACGATGTGTGTTACTTTCTGCTGTGCAGCAAAGTGAATCAGCCCAAGGTATTCAAATATTCCCTCAGTCACAAAAAGGAACAAAATTGTGCCACGTGCAGAGATGTGGATGGACCTACAGGATGTCATTCAGAGTGAAGGAAGTCAGACAGACAAAAACCATTGTTTCATGTGCATCCCAGAAAGGGTGGCAAAATCTGCCAGTTAAACAATGACAAAATGTTTTCTTATCACTTAGAGTTTTTATACTCACTCCCGAGGCACTGTGGCGACCGCATGAGGGTCTGAGCCAAGTTGGGACATGCTCAGATGTGCAGGAGTGGATGATGGTTAGGAGTCAGGTTGCCAGCATGTGATTCCTGATCCTACTTCAGGCCAGCCCTTTTTTGTAGTTTTGTGCAGGTCACTGAGTCGTATCTTCCTCATGTGCAAAACGGGAATTATAATAGCGTGTCCTTCGTGGTGCTCTGTGAGCAGGGAATGAGTTAACACGCACTGTGACCAGAACAGTGCCTGGCACTTAGGAAAGTCCAAAGAACCGATGCTTTTGAATTCTGGTGCTGGAGAAGAGCCTTGAGAGTGCCTAGGACAGCAAGGAGATCAAACCAGTCCATCCTAAAGGAAATCAACCCTGAATACTCATTGGAAGGACTGATGCTGACGCTGAAGCTCCAATACTTTGGCCACCTGATGTGAAGAGCCAACTCATCGGAAAAGACCCTGATGCTGGGAAAGAGTGAAGGTAGGAGGAGAAGCGGGTGACAGAGGATGAGATGGCTGGATAGCATCACCAACTCAATGGACGGAGCAAACTTCGGGAGACAGTGAGGTACAGGGAAGCCTCATGTGCTGCGGTCCACGGGGGGGGGGGGGGGGGGGGGAGGGGCGGGGGGGGGCATGACTTAGTGACTGAACAACAGGGGAAGGGTAGTTGTGTATCTGTTAGTGTTTACTCTGTGACAGACTCCCAGAAGGGGTGACCTAAAGTGGCCATCGTTTATATAAGGCATGATTCTGCCCTTTGGGAATTTGGATGGACGTCAGCTATGAGGTTCTTCTGCTTGGCCTGGCTGGACTCATTCGTGCGTGTGCTGGCAATCAGAGACCACGATCACATGTTGTTCACAGGGGGACCTGGGTGTGTGTCTCTTTTCTCTTCCAGCAGGCCCTCTCAGGCTTCGCTATGTGGAGGCAGCCGTAGAGCTCCCGAGAGAGAAAGAGAAAGCAAGGCCCCACGCGGAGGCACTTCCCACGCCCCTGCTTGCCTCATTTTAATAATATTCTACTCACCAAAACAGAGCCACCCCAGCTTCAAGGAATAGAGAGGGAGACCATACTTCTTGATGGGAGGGGAAGAATTTGGGGCTGATTTTGAAATGTACTGCTGCCCTTACTCTTCCAGGAAGGCCAGAGGCATCTAAAGGGAAGTCAGAAAGCCTTTGCTGATGGCCAGATTGGCTAGAAGACTGGGAGCCCTCTGGGGTGTGAGAAATGGGAAATCAGCCCGTCTCCCCTCCCCTGCACCTTACTTCCCAGTTCTCTGCCATAAAAATCAGTTATTCTGAGAGGTTGATTTCTGCTCTGTCTCAAATGGTCCTTAAACTTTGGGGGATGGAGTGCCAGGTCAGAGCAGACCCTCTTTCAGGGGATGGTCTGCCTCTGCCTGCAGCATCCTTCTGGGGTGGGGGGTGGCGTTCTCATCCTCAGTCCACATCATCCAGGCTGTAAAAGCCCAGTCTCACTCAACGCCTGCTCAAACAATAATTTGAAATCAACGAATCCTGCTCTAACGTCCTCCGCCCCCATGATTACTGAGATCTAGACACAGGGAAACAGACATTCTCCACTGAGCCCTCGATCCATGATTACCGTTATTGCATAATTGAGGACATCAGTAGCAACGGAGGGCCTCGAGCTGCCAGGCGCCAGCTCCTGCTCAAATGGCACCCTGAGTTCAGCTGCTGGGAGACGGGGAAACGTTGGGTAATTGAGACTAAAGACTGTTCTGTGCAGCTTTCTAATTTTCTACAGTTAGTTCCCTTTCATTCTGCAGTGGGGTCCTTTTGGTAATTGACTTTCAAATACTAGTTACTTATCGCACTTAAGCGGGAGTGTTCATGGCAGGGCTGAGCTACACAACGGGTCTAGAAGTGGATTTCATTAGGGGAGCCAACTCTGCAGATCTGGGCCACCCCCAACTGTGCCTGCCACACGCAAGTGCTCAAGAAACATGAGCCATGAGCCACACGCGCACAGTAATCAGTGGACAGAAATCATGGCACGATCCACGTCGCAACCACAAACAGAATCCCCACGGCTTTCCTCCCACATTACAACATCTGGTAAAAAGCTCAGAAGGACAAGTGATAAATGAGGAAACTGAGGTTCAAATTTGGATCAGTCCTTCCCCCATGCAGTTTATTACACACCTACTGTATGCCAAGCCAGAAATACTGACACGACTTAGGTACGATGTTCACAATGCTGATGGGGACGTGGGTCAGGAGAGAGAGCGAGGAAACAAACTGTATTAAAGCAGCAGGAATGTCTATACGATAAGGATTGATACAAATGCAAGATGGGGCTGAAAGGAGAGGAGCTCTGTGGGCACTAAGGAGGTAAAAATCCAGTGGGGTCTTAAAAGGTGACCAGGAATCAACCTGGTGGAGAGGGGTAAGGCACCCCAGTTAAGGCAGCAAACAAATGTGCTGTCTATTGCAGGGAAAGGAAGAAATTCCCCAGGACCCACATGCCAAGGGCATGCAGAGTGGACTGACCTCAAGCGTCTGGCCTGGACAACATCCAGTTTTGTAGGTACGTGCTATCAGACTGTTTTGCAAACACGTTATCCATTTCTCCTCGCATGGCTCCTCATGCAAGTATCCCATGACATCCTCTGGGGAAGCATACACTCCAATCATGTTTGGAGTCTTGTTTTCAAATTGCCATTGGAGTCCATTTGTAAGCCATATAACAGTTTTGTTTTTATAGTAATATAACGTTTTTGATCCCAAGTGCTATATTCCTCAGCACAACTATCCATTTTGTTGCTAGATTTGGCTCCAAAGAATTTGGAACTGTCTCCAAACATTAAATCCAGCCTCAGAGACTGATGATGATGATCTCTGCACTGTGCATGTTCAAAGAAATGGGCAGGGGACCTGGTGCCCAAACGCTGATGACCCTGAGTATCCATCAGTGGCTCTTGTCTTTCATTTAGTGGGATTATTAAGCTGGTCCTATCCTCATCCCCACCTTGGGAGTTAGCCAACTTATTCACTCTTGCCTAAACAGGTCACTTTCATTTGCAATTCAAGGCCAGTCAGAGGAGCCTAGGACCCCAAGATTTGGTTTGGGGTTCAGAGAGCTATAAGAGGTTCTGCTTACTTTGACAGACAACATACTTATTGAGATACAGACAATACAGGATGTTTGTTATCAAAAGTCTGATGAGTGCTTAAAAGACACAGTTTGTATGCAGACAATGCTGGGAAGAGTAGCTAAGCATTTTCCATTAAAAAATGTTGACAAAATCTTTTTCCAGGGAACAGGATCCTGAATCCAGATAGGTGTACCCAGAGCCCACTTCTAGGCCAGTGTGTGAGTCACAAGATTCTGCCTGTGTTGTCAAGCGTGGGGGTGCCCCCCTGCTCCAGGCTGGTGTGTGAGCCTCCAGCCCGGACCCCCCATCCCCAGGAGGATACTGCTGTTCTAGGATGCCCAGTCTGGCTCTCGGAATTACATGCTGTGAACTACTGAAAACAAAACGCCGGGACCACCGAGGGTAGCAGAGAGAAGGACTGGCATTTCCAGCCTGGGAATTCCAGATTGAGGTCCCTGGGTGGGGGCTCTGGTCCCCCTCGCTCCCGAGGGCAACCAGGTGGGTGGCTGCCCCGCTTTCCCCTGGCGCCGACGAGCAGGGTGACACCGTCATTCACCAGGAAAAGTTCACTTCCCAAAATACCACACGCTGCAGGTAAATGCAAGAAAGGTCAGAATGATGTAGGCGTGCGTGTTATAAACCATCTCGTACATAAAAATTGCCTAATTACTGGGAAGATGTGGAAGAGCACATATTACTCTGAGTGGCGGACCCTCAGGGCTTGCGCAGGAGTCAGGGGGCGCGTCTCGGGATGCTGAGAACTTCATGCTTCCTCTAGCTGCAGAAAATGCCAAAATTCTTCATGCCACCATCCCCACCACGTTATTACATATAAAGCAACCTCTGTACCAATAGAAGGGAACATCACGCATATGCAAATCTTCTATTTTCATTTCATACTTAAGTGATGTGACCAATCATTGTTTTTTACTCTTTGCTCTTGAGTTTTCGTTATGAAGATTCAAAAGGTATAAATTTCACCATTAGGTTTGGGAGCACACATAGCTTCTTATTTGAATGAATTACATTTTGTTGACTTGTGTCTGTTTCAGTCAGATTTCGAAATAAGATGGGTGAACATGGCATACCCCAATCTCCTTTTATTCTGCTGGGTACCCAGTCTCTCTGTGGCCCAATTCAGCAAATAAATGTTCTTTACCGTTCAAACACAAAGTCTCTTCTGCAGCAATACCATTCTGTTTTTAAAAACAACTTTATAATTCAGTTATCCCACCAAAAATCACTTATTAAATGTCTCTTATGTTGTAGACATTAGGCATTGCTCCCGTATTTCTGTGAACTTTTTGGAAAAAGACCACATAGCAGATACATAATTATAAAAATAGCTGTTCATAAAGGTAAAACAGGGAGCAAATAGAAGGTTGATGGGATTTAAGCCAGGTTGATGGGATCAGGGAGGGTTTCCTGGAGGAAGTGAAGCCAGACTTTTTTTTTTAACTTTTTTTTATTAGTTGGAGGCTAATTACTTCATAACATTTCAGTGGGTTTTGTCATACATTGACATGAATCAGCCATGGAGTTACACGTATTCCCCATCCCGATCCCCCCTCCCACCTCCCTCTCCACCCGACTCCTCAGGGTCCTCCCAGTGCACCAGGCCCGAGCACTTGTCTCATGCATCCCACCTGGGCTGGTGATCTGTTTCACCATAGATAATATACATGCTGTTCTTTTGAAACATCCCACCCTCACCTTCTCCCACAGAGTTCAAAAGTCTGTTCTGTACTTCTGTGTCTCTTTTTCTGTTTTGCATATAGGGTTATCGTTACCATCTTTCTAAATTCCATATATATGTGTTAGTATACTGTAATGTTCTTTATCTTTCTGGCTTACTTCACTCTGTATAACGGGTTCCAGTTTCATCCATCTCATTAGAACTGATTCAAACGAATTCTTTTAACGGCTGAGTAATATTCCATGGTGTATATGTACCACAGCTTCCTTATCCATTCGTCTGCTGATGGGCATCTAGGTTGCTTCCATGTCCTGGCTATTATAAACAGTGCTGCGATGAACATCGGGGTGCATGTGTCTCTTTCAGATCTGGATTCCTCAGTGTGTATGCCCAGAAGTGGTATTGCTGGGTCATATGGCAGTTCTATTTCCAGTTTTTTAAGAAATCTCCACACTGTTCTCCATAGTGGCTGTACTAGTTTGCATTCCCACCAACAGTGTAAGAGGGTTCCCTTTTCTCCACACCCTCTCCAGCATTTATTGCTTGTAGACTTTTGGATAACAGCCATCCTGACTGGTGTGTAATGGTACTTCATTGTGGTTTTGATTTGCATTTCTCTGATAATGAGTGATGTTGAGCATCTTTTCATGTGTTTGTTAGCCATCTGTATGTCTTCTTTGGAGAAATGTCTGTTTAGTTCTTTGGCCCATTTTTTGATTGGGTCATTTATTTTTCTGGAATTGAGCTTCAGGAGTTGCTTGTATATTTTTGAGATTAATCCTTTGTTTCTTCATTTGCTATTATTTTCTCCCAATCTGAGGGCTGTCTTTTCACCTTACTTATAGTTTCCTTTGTTGTGCAGAAGCTTTTAAGTTTCATTAGGTCCCATTTGTTTAGTTTTGCTTTTATTTCCAATATTCTGGGAGGTGGGTCATAGAGGATCTTGCTGAGATTTATGTCAGAGAGTGTTTTGCCTATGTTCTCCTCTAGGAGTTTTATAGTTTCTGGTCTTACATTTAGATCTTTAATCCATTTTGAGTTTATTTTTGTGTATGGTGTTAGAAAGTGTTCTAGTTTCATTCTTTTACAAGTGGTTGACCAGTTTTCCCAGCACCACTTGTTAAAGAGCTTGTCTTTTCTCCATTGTATATCCTTGCCTCCTTTGTCAAAGATAAGGTGTCCATAGGTTTGTGGATTTATCTCTGGGCTTTCTATTCTGTTCCATTGATCTATATTTCTGTCTTTGTGCCAGTACCATACTGTCTTGATGACTGTGGCTTTGTAGTAGTCTGAAGTCAGGCAGGTTGATTCCTCCAGTTCCATTCTTCTTTCTCAAGATTACTTTGGCTATTCGAGGTTTTTTGTATTTCCATACAAATTGTGAAATTATTTGTTCTAGTTCTGTGAAAAATACCGTTGATAGCTTGATAGGGATTGCATTGAATCTATAGATTGCTTTGGGTAGAATAGCCATTTTGACAATATTGATTCTTCCAATCCATGAACACGGTATATTTCTCCATCTGTTTGTGTCCTCTTTGATTTCTTTCATCAGTGTTTTATAGTTTTCTATGTATAGGTCTTTTGTTTCTTTAGGTAGATATACTCCTAAGTATTTTATTCTTTTTGTTGCAATGGTGAATGGTATTGTTTCCTTAATTTCTCTTTGTTTTTTCATTGTTAGTATATAGGAATGCAAGGGATTTCTGTGTGTTAATTTTATATCCTGCAACTTTACTATATTCATTGATTAGCTCTAGTAATTTTCTGGAAGAGTCTTTAGGGTTTTCTATGTAGAGGATCATGTCATCTGCAAACAGCAAGAGTTGCACTTCTTCTTTTCCTATCTGGATTCCTTTTACTTCTTTTTCTGCTCTGATTGCTGTGGCCAAAACTTCCAACACTATGTTGAATACTAGTGGTGAGAGTGGGCACCCTTGCCTTGTTCCTGATTTCAGGGGAAATGCTTTCAATTTTTCACCATTGAGGATAATGCTTGCTGTGGGTTTGTCATATATGGCTTTTATTATGCTGAGGTATGTTCCTTCTATTCCTGCTTTCTGGAGAGTTTTAATCATAAATGAGTGTTGAATTTTGTCAAAGGCTTTCTCTGCATCTATTGAGATAATCATATGGTTTTTATCTTTCAATTTTAAAGAATTAGTTCCCTGCAAAAGAGAAGAAAGGGCTTTGGGGGCAGCGAGTGTCCTGAGCAAAGACATGGAGATTGACCGAGCAGCTCATTTGAATAACTGCCAGCCTTTTAAGATGCATGACATTGTCATGAACTGTGAGTAGCAAACACTTTCTTTCCAGTTCATTTTTCTGTGCGGTAAATAGAGCTCCTTCTTGAGTCTTCCTTCTTCTTCCCTTGAGGGTATGATGGTGACATCAGTGTTAAAAGTCAACACCGTTTTTTTTTTCTATGAAATAGCCACGATTAGAATACAGAAGTCAGGATAACAGAGGTTTCTAGGGAGATGGATAGCAGTTGAAAGACAGCAAACAGTGAAGCTTTTGGAAGAACCAGTGAGGGACTGCTCTGGGGGTCCAGTGGTTAGGAGTCTGCCTTCCAATGTGAGGGACACAGGTTCAATCCCTGGTCAGGGAACTGGGATCCCATGTGCTCTGGGCAGCTAAGCCCGCATGCTGCAACAAAGACCCTACATGGCCATATAAATAATTTTATTTTTTTAAAAGAAGTGCTGATGAAACAAGAATCCAGGGGTCACAGGAAGCACCTCTCTGACCATCACAGGAAAAATGGCAGATGCTGGTTTCTGCAATCCCATTTCCCTCTCTGGATGTGTGAACACACACACCAAAGGGTCATCTGTGGTGGCTCTTGGGTCATTTAGGTGAAGGGTTGAATAGATTCATACAACAGATGAAGAGAAGGTCCCTCATGTCAGACAAGGAACTTTGCACAGACGGAGCTCACTGCTCCTTCCCCTGTAGTTAGCAAGGCACACAGTCAGAGTAGATTCTTCCTGGGGAGTCCTGCCCTGGACCAGCCGTCCTCTGTGGATGCGGCACACAGGAGCGGGATGAAAAATCCGAGGAAGCAGTTCATGGTCTTAATATTTCTAATATTCTTCAGATAGCTACTTTCCACTAATGATGTAGCATGGTGTAGAGGTAAAGAATCCGCCTGCTGGTGCAGGGGACACAAGAGATGTGGGTTCGATCCCTGGGTCAGGAAGATCCCTTGGAGGAGGAAATGGCAACCCACCCCAGTATTCCTGCCTGGAGAATCCCACGGACAGAGGAGCCTGGCGGGCTACAGCCCATGGGGTTGCAAAGAGTCAGACATGACTGAGCGCACACACACATTAATGATGCAGATTGGGCAGCTGATACTTCCTGTCTTTCTAATGTGGATCTTCCTAAAGGAGCAAATTAATTTAAAAAGTGAAAGAAAAAAAATGCAGCCAAGAGCCTGAAATGTGAGCTGGACTGGGACTGTGGTTCCCAGACCTTTACTGAACACGTGTTCCATCACAGGTTCATCCACTGCTTCATGGTCTGATGTTTGTCAAGTACCTTCTAGATGCCAAGAGGCATGGGAGATGCAAGGTGAAGCAGAGACCTGCCCAGCTCAAAGCATCTCCTGCCGGTGAGGAGCATCAAGTGAGAAGACGTGGCCACGCTGTAGGCAGGGGGCTTGGGAGGGCTGTACCCCCACGCTGTGGAGACAGAGGAAGGGCAACCCACGTTTAAACACAGGGTGATCCAGGGAAGGGCGTGCAGCAGAGCACAAAGGCTTGGGCCAGCGCCTCGCTTTGGGAAGCTGCCGCGGCCTGCCTATGACCACACCGGGGTTTAACCTCATCCTCTGTCTCGCCTGGCTCGTTCCTTCAGTACCCATGGGCGCTGATGTACGATCCTAGGCACCTCTTCCCAACCGTGCCTCCGGTCACATCAGCGGCTAGAAATCAGCCATGGGGGGACTTTTACCCCAGGGAAATTAGCAAACTGCAGATCAAGACTCCTCCCCACCAGGAAGTGGTTGTTAAACCAGTACCTACATGCGTGCCCCACTGTCGGTCCCCAGACACTCAGTGCGCTTCCTGCCTCAAGACCCCGTCCCTTTCCTGGACACCGGGTGACTTTAGGTGGGTGCACACTAACCCTACCTTGACACGGGGACTTCAGGCACTTCACCTGATCACAGTGAGCCTTCTGTTTCTCAAATGCATTCTGGGTTGTTACATGGAATTCAGGATGCCCAGGGCATCTGCAACGTGGTGGAGAGGACACCTCTTCCCAGAACAGCCTGGGACCTAAGCCCCAGGGTCCCCGTCTAGTAAGTGGGGATGAGTCCCTCAGGTTATTGTAAAGAATGAAGGAGACCAGCGCCCAGCCCAAAGCATCTCTCTGCATGAGTGAAAGGGCTCTCAGACGGTGGTCTGTGAGAACGGGATTACTTCCCCAGAACCCAGTGGCTCAAAAACATGCCAAGTGATTAGACAGAGTGAAGTAAAGTCGCTCAGTCGTGTCCAACTCTTTGCGACCCCATGGACTGTATTACATAGTCCATGGAATTCTCCAGGCCAGAATACTGGAGTGGGTAGCCTTTCCCTTCTCCAGGGGATCTTCCCAACCCAGGGATTGAACCCAGGTCTCCCGCATTGCAGGCGGACTCCTTACCAGCTGAGCCACAAAGGAAGATGGAATAGGCCACATTAAACAGAGAAACAGGTAACCAGCCAATCCAAACACAAGACTTTCACTCCCAGTTTTTCTTCTTTGTTGCCACCAGAAACATAAGACAGAGAATTCTAGGAGAGGTATTCAATGACCAATGAGTCCAATTCAACCACCTCTTTAGAACCACTCCGTTTTGCTTCCATTGTAGACTACCCGCTAGTAGGTGGAAAGGTCTGCCTTGGCTTTTGGCATCACGCTCTTGTAGCAGAGAGCGGATTAGATTTACCCTCCCCTATCTGCATCCAGCTACAGTTGAGGGGTAATTGTTCCCTTGGAGTGGGCACGCTGCTGTGGGTCTCTCCTTGTGGAGCCTAATCAAGAGGATTTCTAGTAACCCAAGACGCAGTTTCAGGCCTTTCTTGGAAGCAGATGAAAGCCATTTGTCTTCAGCATTCCGTCGTGCACCTCACTGGTTCCCAAATGATGTGTTCGGGAAGACAGACTGAGACATTGCTTCCGCTTGGCTGTTTGGCAGGGCGCTTTCCCAAGCTTGGTCTCACATCATTTGAAAATTAGCAGCAGGTGCAACTCAGGTGGGGTTTAGCAAGTAGAAACACAGGACACCCAGTTATATGGGAACTTCAAATAAATAATTAATCACTTTTAGAAAAAGTATGTCCCAGGCAATAATGGGGAGATGTTCATACGAAGAAGTTACATGTTCATCTGAAATTCAAAAATAACTAGGTATCCTGTATTTGGGGGCTCCCCTGGTAGCTCAGCTGGTAAAGAATCTTCCTGCAATGCAGGAGACCTGGGTTTGATCCCTGGTTTGCAAAGATCCCCTGGAGGAGGGTATGGCAACCCACTCCAGTTTTCTTGCCCGGAGAATCTCCATAGACAGAGAAGCCTGGCGGGCTACAGTCGATGGGGTTGCAAAGAGTTGGGCACAACCGAGTGACTAAGCATGTGTCCTATATTTTATCCAGCAACCATAATGTTAGGGAACTTTCAGAAATCAAAAAGAGCAAGAGAAACCTGTGGTTCAACTTGCCACAGCGGCAGCCAGCTTTTGAATTCTGGGTTATGGAAGATATGCGTCACGTCCATCCCCTCTCCTGGCCAACTCTTAACTCCTTGTCCGCAGTGACCAGGGGAGGGCAGTTTATGAGTGAAGCTGGAGCAGGGCCTGAAACAAGTAACTCCCAGCTTAGCAACAGCACAGATTTTAGAGGTGCTGCTGGAGTGGGGAGAAAGCGGAGGCAAGAGTCCCCCCCCCACCCCCCCCCAAGCTCCACACACATTGAACATGGCTTTGCCATCTGGAGGGCTTCCCTGGTGGTTCAGATGGTAGCAACACAGGAGACCAGGGTTCAATCCCTGGGTCAGGAAGATCCCCTGAAGGAGGAAATGGCTACCCACTCCAGTATTCTTGCCTGGAGCATTTCACAGACAGAGGAGTCTGGTGGGCTACAGTCCATGGGGTCGCAAAGAGGTGGACATGACAGTGACAAACACTTTCTTAGCAATCACTTAGAACATCTTCTAAGTGATCTCAACTACTGCCCCGTGACAAATCCTGCCACTTTGCCCATCATGTCCACGTTCTTCTGGAAACAGAGGGGAGCTATGAGTTAAGAACCTCTGCCTTTTCTAAGTTTACTTCTGGTTTGATGCTTGATTTCCAAACAGGGGCAGAGGGCCACGTTCTATCTGAAAAGTTGGTGGGGGGTGGGGAGACGAGAGAGGAGAGGGGAGAGGAGACTGAGAGCCAGAGAAAATGCTTGATGGAGTCTCACCTGCATTCCTGGACCAAACACCAAAAGAAAGGTGGGGCGGGGGCAGGAATCTAAAAGCTTCTGCACTTCTGTTGACTATAGGATCAGTGCTATCATGGCTCACCTTTGGCCACCAAGGCTTGCACCCAAGGGAGTTAATGACTGAGGCTGTCCTGGAAGCCTGTTGGTAATTATAAAACAAGATTGCCTTCCATAAGCTACAAGGAAACTCAGCTCTCATTACTTAATATTGCTATGTCATGATCTGATGCCAGTAACTTGTTATTTTCAACTCCCTCCTGCTTAGGAATGAATGCCACTCATGTTGCTGACCAAGTATTCCCAGTTCTTCTTCCCATGGCAGGCTGGGTTGTGGAGTCTCCAAGGACTTCTATTGTTCGTTCACAAGACAGATTTTCAGCTCTTTGCCAACACAGACCTTCTCCACCATACTCCCTGTGATCACTTCTATCCTCTTCTCCAAACAAAATTATCCCAGTTTTTCCACTGCTTCCTGATGTGGCATGGTTTCTTAACCATCCTCTCTCCTTCCCACCCTCTTTGGAAGCACCTCCCTTTGTCTGGGTCCATGCAAATGGGGCACCCAGGTGTGGTCTGTTGGCTGCAGAGTGTATCAGTCAAGCATTCTCTGGCTGGTCACTGCCCTCCCACTGTCCTGGCCCAGGGGACGGTCAGCATCTTACCTTCCCTCCCCTATGACTTGCTGCTGGGCCATGTCTTCTTCATCCTGCTCTTGGTAAGTATTAGTTGCTCAGTCATGTCCAACTCTTTGTGACTCCATGGTCTGTAGCCTGCCAGGCTCCTCTGTCCACGGGATTCTCCAGGCAAGAATACTGGAGTGGGTTACCATTTCCTTCTCCAGGGAATCTTCCCAATCCAGGAACTGAACCGAGGTCTCCTGCATCACAGGCAGATTCTTTTCCACTAGAGCCACCTGGAAAGCTGATACTCTTTGGTAACCAATACTTTTCCCCTGAGTATTAATGCTTGGCAGATTAATTTCATCTCCCAGTTTTCCTCAACTTCCAGCCGGTCATTCATTCATTCATTCATTCAGCAAATATTTATCCCCCATCAATGATGTGCCAGATGCTGTGCTGAGAACTGAGGCTACAAAGGCTCAAGGGCTGCTGAAGAAGGACTGATAACCAGAAAGACTGTCCAGACTCTTCTGACTCCTGATATCATCCAAAGTATAAGCTGCTGTTGCTAGTAACTTATTTCATCTGTAGACATGACGTTTTGGGGGCTCCAAAAAAATAACATGTCTACAGAAGAAATAATGACAGCAAGGAGATCAAACCTGTCAATCCTAAAGGAAATCAACCCTGAATTTTCATTGGAAGGACTGATGCTGAAGCTGAGGCTCCAATACTTTGGCCACCTGATGCAAAGAGCCAACTCACTGGAAAAGACCCTGATGCTGGGAAAGACTTCGGGCAAAATGAGGAGGCGGTGGCAGAGAATGAGATGTTTGGATGGCATGACTAACTCAATGGGCATGAGTCTGCACAAAATCTGGGAGACAGTGAAGGACAGGGAGGCCTGGTGTGCTGCAGTCCATGGGGTCACAAACAGTCGGACACGACTGAGCGACTCAACGCCAGACGTGATAAGCAGGTTCTTAGGTCTTTACGTAAAAGACAAAGGAAATGTGGAGAGAAGCACTGAGCATGACAGCCGGACCGTGAGGACTTGTCGGGGTCTCTGCCCTCCAGGCATGACTCCACCTGATGATAAGAATGTCCACAGTTCCGCACTTTTCCCAGGACCCTTTGTTTGGCTGAAATAAAGTTTCACTCTTTTTATTCCTCATAACTACTGGCATAGGAAATATACAAGAGAGGAAGGGGGAAGGAAGGAAAAAGGGAAGAGAGGAAGGGCGGGAGGAAAGAAGGCAGGCTTAAAATGAAAAAAAGATTTACGTCAGCATCATGTTTAAATAACCCCAGAATATGGTGTGACGATGACATTTGAAGATTTGCCCATTTTGTTATTTTTTTACTTTTTTCAGGGTTACTCAAAAACCACCAAACGTTCCCAGCATCACATACTAGCACATCCTGGCTGTCCCCTAGGGTGCAGATCAATGCATGGATGGCTCGGTTCATTTGACGTGTACTCCTGACTCTAGACTTCTCTTGAGCTTTGAGCATCCCTTAGAGAAATAACTAGGTATCCTGTATTTAGGGGCTTCCCTGGTAGCTCAGCTGGTAAAGAATCCGCCTGCAATGCAGGAGACCTGGGTTCGATCCCTGGGTTGGAAAGATCCCCTGGAGGAGGGAATGGCAACCCACTCCAGTATTCTTGCCTGGAGAATCTCCATGGACAAGTAACTGCTAAGACATAAAACAGAGAAACTGGAAAGAAGGACATAAAGACTACAAGAACGCTTCTCAGAACTGAGAAACAAAGCCTCTGGTCAGAAAGGCCGTGGGTTCCAAGTCACATCATGAGTCTGAGACGGCCTCCCCGGGGGTCACTGCCGGCTTCTGCTCCGCAGCCTGTTCGCCCAGAGCGCTTCAGGTGGTCTTTTAAAGGGGTAAGTGGCGCCGACCACTCCTCTTTGTGTGTGTAACGTCCCAAGGACTTTTCGTTTCAAGAATAAAAGCCAGACTCACTCCTACAGCCCTGTGTGGTGTGGCATCCGCTGAGCCGTCCACCCCTCGCCCACCCTACTCGCTGCCCGTCAGAAACGCTCAGCCCAAGACCTGCACTCTTCCCTTCGCCCCCAGTCGAGAACCATCCTCTCCGGATGGCCTCCTCCTCCTCACTCCCCAGGTCTCCGCTGATGAGATGACGTCATCTCATCAGAAGGAGAGGGATCTTCCCTGGTCACCCTGACTCATAGAGCGCCCACTGTCCCACAGACGTCCTCCAAATTCATTTTTCTCTTCTACGTTCTTCACTGTTCTGTCATTATGTGAAATTATTATAGCTATCTGTGTATTTCTTATAGTTTCCCCTACCCGATTATAAGCTCTGTGACAGGGAAAACCTCATCTGTTTTATTCACACATCATCTCCAGTGTTCTGAACAGTGCTTGGGACAAAGTAAATCCTCAATAATTGACAGATAATTGATTTCCTAATACAGCAAATGACAAGCTGCCTCGATGAGCCGTGAACTGTTATAACAGCAAAGTTAGAAGATCCTAAGCGTTTGAGAGAGAAAAGGGAACCAACGCACTGGACATCCCTTTGGCAACATTAAATGCCAGAAGGCAGTGGTGCAAAATTCTAAAAAATCTGAAGGAAAAGACTTTTCAACCTAGGCTTCTATACCTAGCTAAATATCTATTACATATGAAGACAGATTAAATATATACTTTTTCAGACATGAAAGGATTTTTAAAAATTTATAATAACCTCCCACACATGTTTTTAAAGAAGCTTCCGGAGGATTACTAGTGCAAAGTAAGAGTGAGTATCAAGAGAGGAGCTGAAAAACCAAAACAGAAGAGACATGACAGCGAAGTGATACGGAGTTCAGTGTTACCACCAGGAGATGCTCTACATGCAGCGCTCTGCAGAAACCCAGGGACTAACTGGCATTCAACACAGCAAGAAGGAAGGCTGCAGTTAATTTTTAGCATATGTATGTAATATACTATAGGTTCCCAAATGTTATATGGTGTGCTATTTTAAAATTCCTGCCAATCACTTTTTCCCATCATCCTCTCTATACAGCTTCAAAAAGTATAGCTGACATACAATATTATTTAAGTTACAGAAGTGCTATATAATTACTATTATTTCTATTTAGTATCATGTACCATTACATGTATTACCTATTCAAAATGAGTATTTCTTAAAAATTAGTTTAAAATGATGTATGGATAAGGGAGGTCTAACATATATTGCAGACATTCACTTAAAGCCCACAAAGGCCATCCATCCACAGCTACAGGGTCCCCTCAAAAACCACAGGAGGGCTGTTTCTGCCTTCAGTCGCTGCAGGAGAAACCATTATCAAGCCCTGACCTCTAAAGAGTTTGACCTGATTTTCAGAGCCAGTTCTATTTTTATCAAAAGTCAATTAGTTACATATACATTTTTAATAGTATATTAATTTGACAGACTTAAGAGTTGAACCATAAAGAAGGCTGAGTGCTGAAGAATGGATGCTTTCAAATTGTGGTGCTAGAGAAGACTCTTGAGAGCCCCTTGGATAGCAAGATCAAACCAGTCAACCCTAAAGGAAATCAACCCTGACTATTTTGGAAGGATACTGAAGCTCCAGTTCTATGGCCACCTGATGGGAAGAACTGACTCATTAGAAAAGACCCTGATGCTGGGAAAGAATGAGGGCAAAAGAAGAAGGGGGCAACAGAGGCTGAAATGGTTGAATGGCATCACCGACTCAACGGACATAAGTTTGCACAGACCCTGGGAGACAGGGAAGGACAAGCGAGCTACTGTCCATGGGATTGCAGTTGCGCGTGACTGAGTGCCTCAACAACAAAATGTGACTGTATATAATCTAACACAGGATAAAATGACCTTGCCCTCTTCTGTCACCTTCTAGCAGAGGACAGAAGCCACCAGAGAGGCCCTCCAGCATTTCTGGTCCTCTGCTAAGACAGGTGAAGCTCTTCACCCTAGTCAAGGAGGCCACTCTCTCAGATGGCAGCCCAGTCATCTAGCCAAAGGCTACAGGAGCAAATCTAGATGAAAGATCGTCTGTGAATGTGGACTACTAAACACACTTACAGTGGAAATGTAACTATAATGAATGCTTCGGTTTCACTAGAATTTGTCTGCCAGGTGGCCTTCAGTAGGGAGGATAGCACCAGCAAAGCTGCAGCTTCACAGTTCTGAGAGTGAAAGCTAACCCAAGTAACAGCCAGACACTGGGGAGTGGAAAGTATTCAAACATGCTTACTGCTTTAAAAATTAAGATTAAACTACAATTTCTAATACCTTCTGAATGGGGAAATTAAAAAAGCCACCATTTGGAGTTAAAAAAAATAATAAACCTGTACATTTTTGATGGGGATCAACTATTCATTTCAAAACAGGGCATGGGCAAGATGGGCAGGCTGGGGGTGGGGACGAGCTTTGGATGCACTCCTCTGAGTCAGGGTGACAGGACCTATTTGCCTGCTAGCTTCTCCCCACATCTTCATTCCCAGGGTCCTGACGATGCAGAGGAAATGTCAACTGAATGTGCCTGTGCTAGTCTAATTTCTTTTGACAGCCTGTTTCACAAACTATAAAAAAATTTTGAAATTAAGGATCTTTGAAAATGGAAAACAGATGCACTGTCCCAGTATGGAGGGAGGGGGCAGGCCACATAGAAAGTAAAATTGTGGCAAACCAATTTGCAAAGGGTTGGGGGTGTCAGTGTTAGAAATGGTCTGAATTAAAAAACACAAACAATAGCGACTATCAATTAGGCACGAGGGCTCTGAGCCTATGTGCTGGCTCGTCTACAATTTTTTTTTTTAAATGTCTGGCAGAATGTTTTACAAACTAAAACCCAGCAAGACTACAATTCTACCAGAAGGTGCCTCAGATGGTTTTGCTAATAATTTTGATCAGCTGAAATGGAGAAAAGCATCATTTCAATTATTCACTTTTCAAAACCTGTCAATTTTAAGTTGGAATATTAAATGCCCCTTTTCTTCCTCCACCACCAACCAAATAAAACCAAATCCCAAAAGAACACTCACAGAAAGGAAAAGGGGGTCGACAGTGACATTTTCTAGTATGTTAACATACTAAAAATCTTGATGTTGATTTCTTGCCACTCAGAAGGAAGTGGGAGTCCAGCTTATGTATAACTTTGAGGGAGAGAAAGTTCCTTTAGAGAGCGAGCTGGGGGAGGCTGGCATTGCTCCTACCTCAGAGACACAAGTGCGAACCACCATATATTGGCTTTTGTTTTAATAGCCTTTTAACCAACTTTGTTAATGGACTGAATGCAATTTAGATATGGAACTTGGCTAAAACGTAGCTTCAATTGGCTATTAAAATTTAAGAGCCAACTAAGATAGCTAATTACAAAAAAAAAAAAAAAAAAAAAGCTCCAGTGATAATGCTAAGCAGAATTAGTAATAGCAAATGACAGTCTGTCTGGTCTTATTCCCAAAGGGAAAGAAACTCTTAACTGAAGTCAACCAGAGACGGTGCAGCCAACCTAATTGCATTACTGGTATTATGGCATACAAACCTGGCAGCTCGCTGGGACACAGCAGAAGAGGCAGTCTATTCAACCCGAGGCAGAAAGTAACTGACCCTTCTCTCCATACCAGTTACGACAGGTTCCGGGAAATTTTATTTTTATTTGGTTGATGGGGAGGTGGTCTTTCCTGAGGAATCTCCCGGTAAAACCCTGTGAGGAGTGAGGACGAAAGCAAACAGACTCCAGAAAGCAGTTCAAAAGGAAAAGAGCCTTCATGACATGGAATGAGATTCTCCCGTTAGATATTTAGGTCTGAAAGAGACAACAATAAATATCTGACTGCTAAAAAGTTGAGCTGGGGGCAGGGCGGAGCGGGTGGACGGAACATAGTGGTGGTGGTGAATGTTCCACTTCTTTGCTTCATTACAGAAACTCTCATTACGGCATCGGGAAAGTGCAGACTAGCTCTCCTGTGAAGATTTACCGTGTGTGGTGGCCACTTTGAATCGGAGGTGCCGGAGTCTTTAACATTCCCTAGTCAAGTGTCTCCCTGCTGCGTCTGTAAATGTCAGTCCAGTTTTTTCACGGCTGTGCGCACAGATTAGAAACAGCAGGAGAGCCGGGGAGTATGACTACAATACCAGTCAGGACACTTGTCTTCGTGGCACTGCTCAAGTGATTCTTGGAATGCAGGACCCCGCTGTTTTCTAATATTTACACACAACTGGAGTCATCAAGAGCAGTAAATGCAGTCTAAAGGCAGTCTGCTTCTTTTGTTAGGGACTTTACATTCAAATAGGGACATCAACAATAACACCAGGAAAAAAAAAAAAACAACCCACAACCACCATTTTTAAGTTTCATATTCCCCTCCACTCCCATCCCCCCCCCCCCCCCCCCCCCCCCGCCAATTTTGCTGCTAAAAGACCAACCAGGTATTATCAGGACTGTTCCCTTAGCGCGACCCTCTCTTCCAAACATCTTCTGTGAGCATCACACAGTTCATTGGGAACAGCGGGGGTTCCGGATTCTTGACCCTGAATTGTGATTCTGCAGGCTGCGGTTCCTCTGACCTCCACACGAACAGAAGGGGCCTTGGAAATCATTTTGATGTAATTTCAGCCGCCTTTGCTTTCTGAACACTTTGCATGACATATCAAAGACTTATTTGGGGTCTTGCAGCACCTGGAATACAGACTTCTTCTTCAAAAGTACAGTTAGGAGCTTTAAGAAAGGGTGGTGGGGGGGGATCCACTGTGACTGCGTGTGTTTCTTAAGAAATGTCTAAATGATCCTATTTTAAATGATAAAATCATAGGGTAAGTTATGTATTTGGTCTTAAGTTTTTAAACATCTGCCAAGAATTTTTGGAGGAGAAACCTAAAAGGTGCTTTTCACCTTATGAAACCTACACAGTGATGTCTATTATTTCTCAGTGAAACTGGGACAAAAAACAAAACAACTTCGGTGGCTGGTAGAAGGTGATGGAGCGTTTACATGTAGACCACATCACACACTTTGGCAACCAGTTCTAAACAGGTGCATAGCACTCCTCCAGGTAGACTGACTCATGGGTCAGCACCAAAATATTCTACAGGAGTTAAAAAAACAGGCAGATTAAAAAAAAAAAAAGCTCTTTTTTTCCCCCCAGGGGTTGTGGGGGCAGTGCTGTGTGGAATCTAAAGTGCCTAGAACATGAATGTCTTCTTAAGGATCTTAAAGGCACAGGTCTCTACCTTGAAAAGTTCAAGAAATGAACCATTACTCTCTTGGCCAATCTAACAGAACAATGTGTTCTTCCAGTTGTAATCTTCCAAGATATACAGCCCTGGAACTTCACAGTGTTTAGTGTTAGCAGACCCTTCAGTTGCTTCACTCTGAATTTTAAGTACTAATACAACCCATGTGAGGCAAGCTTGAGACATCTCTCACATCTGAGAATACCAAGAAGATGCACCATGAACTTCTGTACTATGAATTTTGTGTTAAGGTCAGAAAAAATGTAAAATGCAGCAATTTTTTAGTTATTAAACAAACTGAGGCCCAGGTGTTAAAATATGCTTATTTACATAACTGAGATCACATCTCTAAATCATGACCACTTGCTTCTAAAAGACACCAAAAGCAGAAAACAACCTACAGAAAAATGGAAACAGATTTCAGATGATTGTCCCACCTCCTCCCCAAGGCTGGACTCGTGCCTTTAAAATTCCTTCTTGCCTCTGTACTCCAACCACAAAGATTATCTTTTTTCCACTGATGACTCAGATCCTGACAAATGGTGGACCTAACCAAGACAAGAAGAAAAGAGTTTTTCTGAAGAGGCTTTTGCAAATCACAAATAAATCTGTACTTTGCTCAACGGAGAAATTTTACACGTAATTTCAAGACGAGTCAAGACTACAAAAATTCAGGATTACTACTCATCAGCTGCAAAATGCTACTGCTATAAAAAAAGAAAGCTCACCAATATATGAATAACACAGCCTTAATACAGTGGAAACAGTAGCTATTTTATTTGTAAAATAACAACCAAGTGGTAAGAGTTGCCTAAACCATCTGGGCAACAATATACTACACAGAATCGCTAATATAGTGGGTATGACTGTATTTACCTAAAGAACCCCTTTCCAATGTTAATTCTTCAGTATATCTTGTACTTTTTATATCAGTAGAGCTTAACGAATGGGGTATATAGAATAAACTGTGGGACTTTAAAAGACACATACGCAAAACTTCACCAGTGCCAACTAGTACAACTGGAAAAATTATATAAACGCGAAACAGGACTGAAAAATACTACAACAAAAGGATAAGAGTTTTATTTTTGTGGCAGTGGAGAGATCATAAATGAATTTTTTTTCTTTCATTTTGATTTCTGTTACTGTGGTTTGGGCAGTAAATAAGAATTAATAAGTAAAATGGCACTAATTAAATCAGTGTGGTGCTGGCATAAGAACAGACAAGACAGATCAATGAAACTGAACTGACAGTCAGAAACAGATCCTGGTATAAGAACTTAACACGTAATGAAACAGGCAAAACAGACCAGACTGGGAAGGGGGTGGGAAGAGAATTTAACAAATGGTAGTCAAACAACTGGTTAGCTATTTGGAAAAAAATCCTTGGTGATCCTCATCTCATGATATACATATACCACACTAAATTTCATAAAGATTAAAAATTCAGAAGCATTAAAAAAAAAAAAAGCCCTGGTAAACATTTGATATCAGGATGGGAAATATTTTAAAACAGTGGCAGAAATTACGATGAAAAAGATCAACAGATGAAAGCCACAAAACTTAAGTCTTAAAAAAAAAAAAGGAAAAGTCCGCAACAAACATGACAAAAGTTAAGATCATTACTATACAAACAGTGCAAACATACACATTCAAAAAGTGAACAGAATGATTAGTTTACAAATAAAAAATTGCTCAGGTTCACTAGCAATTAAAAAAAATTACCTTAAAGTGTAGAAATGAGTAGTAAAGTGTAAAAAATATAGTAGTAGGATGACAAAAACGTTAAGTTGAGCACTGATTTACTGGGTAAAGTGTTAACTGGTGTCGTTTTGCAAAGCAAGCTGACAACATGCACCAATAACCTTCCATTTTTAGTCCTTCACCCAGAAGTTGCCTTTTGAAAATCTAAGGAAACACTGCCAGGCCGAGCCAGACCCTGACATGTGAGTCAGGCCTTCGAAAGTGAAAGTGACGTCGCTCAGGCGTGTCCCACTCTGTGTGAGTACTTTAGGGCTTCCCTAATAGCTCAGTCGGTGAGGAATCTGCTCGCAGTGCAGGAGACCCAGGCTCAATTCCTGGGTTGGGAAGATCCCCTGGAGAAGGAAATGGCAACCCACTCCAGTATTCTTGCCTAGAGAATCCCCTAGATAGAGGAGCCTGGTGGGCTACAGTCCCTGGGGTCACAAAGAGTCAGACACGACTTAGCAACTAAACCACCACCACCACCACCACCACCACCAAGGAAACACCTGTACATGCGGACAAAGACTTCTGCCCAATTTTATCCAAGAGTATTGTTTATAATATCATAATAGTGAAAACAACTTAAATGTCCAATATGAGGGAAATGGTCATGAAAGTTTAACGAATTCGTAAGAAAAAAGTATTATGGAAGCACAAAAACCGTATTTACAAAGTATCTGTGATAACATGGTAAGTATTTAATGTTCACTTTACAAAGCAGAATATCAAGATTTGTAAAGTATGATATTTAAAAATGCATAGAAAAGGCTAGAAAAGATGTGTCAAAATATTAACAGTGGGTTGCCTGTGTGTGGTAGTAATATGGCTAGACATTTTTCTGTATATTCTAAATATTCTACAGTGATCATGTATTACTCACATACTATGATGACCAGAAAATAGAGCACTAAAAACAGAATTTTAAAGAATAAACAAGCATACACACACAGACACACAAATACAATGAAGTGTTTACATTTCCACCAATTATTTACTGCTACGCAACTTAGCTCTTGATAAGCACATTTAAGATAGAAATTCAAAGCAGCAACTGGGGGGTGAAGGGCGGGGGCGGGGGTGGAGTTTGCTGCTCTGGCCAACAGCGTTTGATTTGTCCTAAAGATCATTATTGAAGAACACCTAGGAGCTACTTTACACCAGGGCTTCTATGGCTATCTAAGATTTATCGGTTGTTTTCTAGAAAATACAGAGCACCTCTAGCTCCCGTTGTCTGAAGGCAAGTGCCTGGCACAGGTGTGGGTCCTCAACAGAGCTGAAACCCTCGCTCATCACTAAGGACCTAAGAAAACAGAGGGGAAGGCAGGCCACGGTGGGGACAGGAACACAACCCACGTGGACGCTGGACGGTGAAGGGAGAAGGAAGAAAGGTGAACCCGCTGGATGCAGGGACCGGAAAGACAACACAAGACTGAAAACAGCAAGTATGGAACTGAAAAAGTCAAGGATAAAGAGCCTAGCCCCGAATGACAAGGAGGTTATTTAACCACGTTTTAGAAAAACATATGGGGTAAGAAAAACCAGAGAGAGGTAGGAACAGAAGACCAGCAGAACGAGGGGATGTAGCCGAGGAATCAAACTGGCTACTGCGGCTACTGGGTTTTCATTTCTGCAGCCTTGCCAATAGAGTAGCATTCGAGAAAATGCCAGCACTTGTTAGAAACAATATGTGAGGAAATATTTGTTTTCTTAATATTTAACCAACAGGTTTTTGCTATGTTTTTGTGTTTTGAAAAATAAAAAAGGCTAAGGCATATACACAAAAACACGCCACACACATTTTATCCTATTTTAAGCGTCAATGTGTTTGAAACAGAACTCGAGAGTTGATTTTAGGTGTTACAAATAAACTTGAGTCCATAGCACTGATGAGTACTAAAATCCAGCACTCTACAGAAAACTGGAGGCGGTTCTGCCCAAAATCTAGTTCTCTATTCTGTAAAGACACAGAGCCCAAGAACTTCAGGAGGCATTTAAAAGATTAACCTTCAAAGGAAAGTTGCAGATCTGCTTTGCATATTTCAATATCCAACCTCCACAGTGAAAAACGCTTTGTGTGACAACTAAATACCCACATTGGAGAGCAAAGGGTAAAGTCTTTGTGTTGTCTCGGAGTGGCTCAAACCTGGTACAACCCTAACAATTTCTAGTATGTCTACATCCACCTGTACTATTATTTAGTTAATATTTTCTTCAGATCAACTCTTTGAAAAAACTCTAATACCTACTTTAGCCTTGTCCTAAGAGAAATTGCCAGTTTAATGTGCTATTTATATTCTGAATACATATTAAATAAGTGCTTAAAAATTTAAATAAAAGACCATCTAAAAACACTGTATAGGTTACAAGTCGTAAGGCATACCACCCTTAGAAAATCCAATCCGATTCCAATTTCTCTAATGAAGTCAATCTTGAAATTGTTTATGTTTAAATTCCAAGCTTTATTTCTAATGCAACTATAAAAAGTTCACATTTTAAAATTTCTAATCACTTAAAACTCTGAAGTGTTTGGTTTTCTGTACAAATATAACGCTACAAAAAATAAAAAACTTATAAGAAAAATAATCTCCTGTAAATGAACAATAAGTCATATGTATATATTTGACAGTATTTCCTTAAAGGAAGCCAGTCTATAAAATCTTTGATCATGCCACCATGCAGTAACTCTTTTCTTATCATACAGCTTGCACACTTAACTAACTCTCATGTAATCTTTCAAATACATATTTCATTTCTCACTGATATACTTACTGTTTTCTTCCATAATCCTTTCCCTTCTTTTTGTACCTCTCATTTCATATAGCAGGTGATTAATAAATGCTTGCGAAACTGAATAAAATCAATACAAACTAAAATCTTATGGTCACAACAAACTGTGTATTTGTATCAAGCAAGAAAAGACCTTTATTTTAAGTTGTGTATTTCCTTAAAAGTAAGGCTTTTGTCAGACATTTATACTCTGGAAAACATACAACAATTAAAAAGTGCAAACAAACTGCATGGGACAACTGAAAGGATAAAACCTTAAAATTGTTAAATTTTATAAATTAGGCTTTAATAAATTGTATAAAGTATTTATTTAATTAAAAAAAGTCTGCTTTTCAAACACATAGGTACTTCATTGTTACCCCCATTTCCATAAGACTCACATGAAAATAAAACACTTAATACAGAAAAAGAGGAAAAGGTCAAATTGAAAGGAGGAAAACCAAATGAAAGGAAGAAAAGAAAAGCCAGTTCACAGTATTTACTTCTGGACCCTCTTTCTGGTTTTTGAACCTTGAAGAGAAAACAAAGAGATTTAAATCATTAATCATTAATTTACAAAAGCAAAATAACAGATATATAGGTATTTCCATATACAGTTACTAATATTTAAAATCTAACTGACTACGATAAATTGTGGAGATGAAATTCACACACCAATTTATAACTTAATACCCTGAAAATCTCAGGAAATTGTGTCATTTTTTAGTGCGTCAAAAGACAAGCTAACAAAGTCCACCTTCTACTTTGAGGTCATATGAGAATGCATCCACTGGTAAAATATACCCCATTTACACTGGTCATGAACTATTTCTCCCCCAAATTTTTATTGCACAATTTAAAACATTAACTCCTAATATAAATTATACCAACGAGACAGGTGTTCCTTGGGGGAAAGCACTGAGTTGCATATTATGAAAAGCCAGGAATTTTGCCTAGATGCGTTGCTTTTTAAAGCCTGCTCCCTCTACTCTTCAGGCAGGAGAGCAGTGGGCTATTCTGAAATGCGAAGTCTTGTCCACTAGGGATTAAGTAGATCCCAACCCAGTCGCCTTCTAGAAAAGCATCACATCTGACACTGGCCTGCGTGCCTCCGGACAGCTCCTCGGCTGGGAGAAACCAGCGCTTCTTTACCCAGGGCACGCGGATCCGCCTCCCCAAGGAGACTCTGGGCCCCTACACCCGAGGCCCCTCCACCTCGAGCACAGCAGAGCACACAGCAGAGGCCAGAGGACGAGCCCGGCCCCATCGCAGCCGCCCGTGCTGGCGGGCGGAGTGTGCCTCCCAGGCCTCGGGCGGCCTTCCGCCAGGAGAGAGCAGCGGGACCGGGCGAGGGCGGCAAGGGGCCCACAAGTGATCAATGAGCGCACGGAACAACAAAGAGATCAATACTTCTTTTCTGAAGTGAACAAAACATCCTTTGAATCTGGGACAAAATATCTACCACACGTGTCTAATCACAGTTTCTAAAGGCTCTCTGATTATAGGTTTATTTAGGTACTTAATTGGAAGATCAGTTGGTTGTTTTTTTTTTTTTTAATTTTTCCAGGTTCTAGTTTCTATTCAGTTGCCATACATTTCAAATCATGCAAACTTCAATCTTATATAAATGCCTTTTTTTTCACCACCACTCATAGTGCTCAGCCTACATACTATGGTGGGCTTAAGAGTTTTTCTTCAATTTTTGTGATACAGGCTTCTTTTAAAAATATCCCATGGCAGATTTTTAGGTTTTTACTATAACAACTTTGAAATTAATTTTGCATAGAAAACTGAGACCGCTGTCATTGTCTGAAACTGGCATAATAGAATACCACAAAATCAAGGTCAAAGGGAATACATCTCCCTCAATAAAATCTGAATCTACTGCCACATTACAAAGGACACTAGAGTTAACAATTATAACTACTTTCTCATTAATGTCCTAATTTGACATTCTACTCTTAGATTAAATACCACTGCTGCTTATTCCCATTCAATTTGAAGTTTTTCATTGCAACTAAAAATGCCATCACCACCTGGAATTTATTCTATAATAAGTATTATGCAACTTAAGACACCTTGCTACAGGTATCAATCCAAAATGTTTCCTAATAATCAATTCTGACTGTTGCAGGAAAAAACCTATTTCTCCTCCAATCCCTTTAAAATATATACTCACTTTCTTAATATTTTACTATGGGTAAAAGGCCCAATCATAAGACTAATGTGTAAAATTTAATATTTGAAAACTTAAATATACAAGATTGGGATACTCTTCATGATGCAGAAGGGGAAAAAAAGTGGGAAATTTCTTTGCAAGGTGCCTTAGAAATATCTCTTCCTTTACTAGACCATAACTCTTCAAGGGGTAAACATGTCATGCTTTCCTCAAAGAACCTCAGGAATAGTCCAAAATTCAAGGTACTTCAAAAATACCATTACCAAGAGTAGGCTGTTGAGTAGTCTAGTGTATGAACAGTAGGGACAAAGTAGACTAGCCATAAATATCATGGCTATATTAACTAACTTTTAGTGCAATTCTGAAATATTGGCATGGTTTTGAAATGCCAGAATACATGTGGTTTTTTAAAGGTTTATCATTTTGTGGGGGAAAAAAATTACTTGCAGCAAATTACCAAATTTCCTCAATTGGTAAAAATTATGCCTTGCATAAAAATAAAAGGATTAGAGGCCTCTGTTCTTCCTGAAAACCACCCCGTCACCCCCTCTCTTTCTTCAAGAAAACCTACACAATACACATTTTGAAAGCTTTCAGAAAGTGTTCTTACACAATAGACCCCCAGCTAGTCAAAATGAGTTTAGGTGTATCAAGAAAATTATACACATTTTTAAAATGGTCTAAATAGATATTAAAGGAAAGTTGCTCCCATTTTGCTAGGCACAGCATTCTGAAAGATCACACAGTGAGAAAAATCTCTTACCATATTGTAAACCATAAATTGTGTTTGAAAATAAAATTGTTAATGAAGAAACTGACATTTCTAAAGCAGCTGTTAGAGGTAACCATTCTTGAAACATGTTTCTTACACAAAATCTTAAAGCTCTAGAAACACAGAATTCACTGAATCGTATTATGTATTTCTTTAAAAAATTCAAATGTAATAATGTGCCTTCTCCTTCAAGTTACTTTAAATTGATGAATACACATACATACATTTTCATGAACCCCTGGATGGTTTTTTTTTCTTTGCAAGAAGTAAGAACATGTTACTATCTCAGGTAAAATTTCTCTCATTTATGAATATTTAGATAGCAAAATACCTTAACCAGCCTTATATTTTAATGGAGAAAAAGAATTACAATGGGAAAATAACATTTAATTAAAGCAATTCAGAGTTTATATGAATAAAAGAGAATCTATTATCTTCACTTTTTTAACATCAAAAAAAATCTGGATTATTCTTAAATTAGTTATGGAGTCTATTCTCTTTTGTCATTAATAAATAAAACAAAGATACTAATATATTTTTTTTATAGTAAAAAGCCATCAGTATAAGGATCTTAAATTAAAATTTTAGGTATAAAAAACACTTTTCATAATTACAGTCAAACTGAAAATCAGCAACAAAACAAATATCTCAGACGTTCATTAAGCAAAGTTCAGAGAACTAACGATCCTCTGCATGAAGGGAGGCAGGAGGCTTCCCCGGCACAGCTAGGAACTGGCCTCGGTCTACATGGGTATCAACCTCACTACAACAACGCAGGCCCTCTCCTAAACTAAAACTGCCTGTTTTAAATGTAAGGGATTTCTTTAGGTAAAAATATTGCTCGATCATTATAAATGTTCCTTAATTTGGCTCCCAGTCACCACCATAGCTGTCGCCACTAGCCTCTGGCTGAGACATACTTCCCTGTGTTGCTCCCCGGGACTCCTCACTTCCTAGTAACAAAATGGACAAGACAGGGG
Source organism: Muntiacus reevesi (assembly GCF_963930625.1). Taxonomy (NCBI): domain Eukaryota; kingdom Metazoa; phylum Chordata; class Mammalia; order Artiodactyla; family Cervidae; genus Muntiacus; species Muntiacus reevesi. Next base: position 57,985,362 of record NC_089263.1, on the reverse strand, counting down.
AGGAGGGGGAAACAAAGGCAGGAGGGAATGGAAGACGGCGGCAGAAAGGTGAGAGGCACCGTTTCAAAGCCTTTAGCTTCCAGAGTGATGTTATACACTCCCTCTTCGGATGTCTCAAGAATTCTCTCGGGTAAGTTCAGATAAGCCTAAGGACGAACTACCCACAATGTACAATGAAGAAAATGGTGGTAAAATCAGGGTGAAGGTGCCTCTCTCTCAGTTTCTGCCGTCCACAAACACGCACCAGGGCTGCTTGTCAAAGGGAAGGGAAGACACAGCGCTGGCCTGGCTCTACAGGGCGCCGACACTTGATGGCATTTCCCCCAAATAAGCCTTTTCTTTCAGAAATCAGAAGCATTTCAGGGCCAACAAACTAACAAATAGAAGGCAGACAGAGAGGAGAGAGATTTGCGGGGGTGAAGAGTGGAGCCGTAGCCAGCTCTGAATCTCTCCTCAGCGGGGCAGGTAACCCACCTCCGCTGACCCCTGGACCATCCCGGTTCTCTAAGCCCCACAGGTGCACCGGCACACCACAGGCCGGTCACTGGCTAACAGACCCAGTGCAGCCTCGCCCTGCCCCGTGCAGGTGCCGCCTTGCTACGCTCACTTCTGCAAGCCACGCTTCCAGCCGTCACTTCTCAGCACCAGCGTGGAGCCTCTGAAGAAACGACTCTATACCTTGCTTCCTGCAAAGAGCTTGGCAAAGTGATGACTCGAGGCTTTAACTCCTTGCAGCCCAACTTGCTGACAGAAGAGCTGGCAGACTCGGGAGTAAGTCATGTACTAACCACCTCACCCGACATGCCCCTTCAAGCCCAGAGTTCTGTGGTTAAGTGTGGGGAGACGGACAGACAGCCGCCAGAGAAATAAGTGTTCTGGTCTCCAGGTCTACCCCTTTCCCAACATTCGGTCATGGAAATGCTCTGTGTCTTGGGCTCCGTGTCTGCAAAATGAGACCAACTCCTGCTCCCAACTTCAGGATTACTGGAAATTTGATGAGAATAAATAACAATGCACGAACAAGGGACAATCTGATAGATGGCGTATAAGACCTTCTCTTACCTTTTTTAAATTATACAATGAGAATGTATGACCCAAACAGTTAACCCTTTATTCAGTGGGAAGAAACCTGTGTTTATTATATAAGAACTAATAGACCATTCAACTTACGGGTTTGTGTAGCCTCTTCAGTCTGTTTATCCGAGCATTCCATATCTTCAACACTACATTCTACACTTTCCTCAGCTTCTTTCTTTCTCTTCTTACATATAAAAAATAAAAGAAAAAGAAATGTGGCATAATGGTTAAATAAATATACAAGCTTACCAGGTATTAGCATAGATGTATCTATACAGGATTGGGTGTGCCAAAACATACAGGAGTATACACACAACTTCATGGGTGGGGGTCACCTAAGGAAGGGGTGAGGGATGAGAGAAAATGCGGTAAAGAGAAACTTTACCCACACAGTCAGCCTGGGAATGGGCACATTTGCCATATCCTTTTTATGCTTCATGTAATTTATCATTGAAAGTCATGTTTTAGCCACCCTGGACTGATTATACAAAAACCCTTTTTGAAAGCAAAGTGTTCTACAAATTTGGTACCACGACTTGCTCAAGCCAATATTTACTTTCGCCATTTTACACTGTGTGTGCGGGGTCAGGGGTGAGTAAATTAGTTTAATAGGGAAATATATACCTGGCCCATGTATTGCATCAGTGGTTATACCCTATAAGTTGGACTTCCAATAAACGTGGTTTGTTTTTTTTTTTTTAAGTTTAAGAGGGCCTTAAACCTTACTGTAAAGGAAGAATCTTAAAAGTATACAGTGCTCCTAAAATCTCAGAAACAGGTTGGGATTTTTAATACTCTCTCAGGCCTTTCCTGTTTTCTATGTACTTTTCTAGTCAAGTGTTATTAATACTTAGGAGCTAATGCCTACATTCTCTCACCACCCATTCTTTCCAAATGTTGATATAACTTATTTTTCTTACTTTCTATCACAACTATAGTTTCTAACTAGTTCAATACTGTGTAAAACATTTTTAAATTCTTTTTTTTTACTTTCTTAATCTTATTTTTTATTGAAATACAGTTAAGTTACAATATTGTGTTAGTTTCAGGTATACAGAAAGTGATCTGGTTATCTTTTCTAAATGGAGGAAAATTATAATGTTGTGGTGGCCTCTGTTGCACATCAACACAAATCAGTCATAATTATATACATTTTTTATTATTTAGTCACTAAGTCATTAAGTGATTCTTCTGTGACCTCATGAACCGTAGCCCACGAGGCTCCTCTGCCCATGGGATTTTCCAGGAAAGAATACTGGAGTGGGTTGCCATTTCCTTCTCCAATCATATATATATATACATATACACACACACACACACATCCCCTCCCTAAAATTCGTAACATCTCTGTATGTAGGTATACCTATGGAAGGACATTAGTAATGAACCGAAAACTGTATTTTTCATACAGCTTTATCCCATGCAGTCTCAAATATAAATGTGTTGAAATCCACATCAGAACTCAGAGCTTCTCTCAGCTTCCTAAAGTAAGTTTGTAGCATTTAGAAAATCATCTGATACCTCCCAAATTTCTTGGATCACAACATATCAATGGGTCCTCATTTATATTTTCCTAACAATTAGTTTTTAGCTAAGCTTTGTTGAAAAAAGAATTCTCCCCGCTTTAGGCCACACTGTGCACACTCTGAGAGAACATAACGCCTGCTGACGGGCCACAGTTCTTCTTCCTAATGGCAGCCTTGGGCTCTGTTCCAGACACAGGAAAGCACGACTCTGTTCAAACGACAGCACCTTAAAACCGCCCAGTGGTCAGAGGTGCTGCTATCTACGCATCACAATTAATCCCACTGTCCCAAAACACGCTGAGGGTGGCTGTGGAAAGACGAGAACTCAGACATACCCGCCACAGTCCTGAAGAAAATGCGTCGCAAATATAAAAAGAATATCTTGACTAAACCTTAAGAAACTTTCAAAGTCATTCATTTAGCAGATTTGTATATGGAGGTATTGCTTCTCAAAAATTGCTGGAAGAGTGGCTGTAACTTCATATAACTGATGAGAGAAGGGGAGAGTGCCTTACATCCTTCTTTTCCAAAGTGTTGCTTCATGATTACCATCTAAACCCTGCTGGGCTGAACAGATTGGTTCGATAATTACATACAATAACTGCAGTGGGCAGGTAACCCTCAGCTGGCACAGGGCAGCTCCCCTGTGAGAACTTCCATATGCAAACTGCACTGATGGAGTGCATTAGGTACCTCTCTCCTGCCGGTGCACAGGCCTGATTAACGCCAGCCAAGACTCCAAGGTTAGCATGTCAGCAGATTTGTGATGCATTAGGCAGGAATAAACACAGACACTTTTGTTCGTTCGGACCAAAATTAAGGAGGAATATTTCAGTACTATGTTGCTTCCCATACGGGAGAGAATGCATTTTCCAGTTTTAGGAGGGCAGATTTTTAAATGCTCATTATAAAGGGAGCTATCCAGTACGTTCTACCCAAGAACCCAGTGCATTCATCTTGTTTTCAAGCTTATTTAATAAGTAGGAGCTTTCTTTATCCCCATGCAGGTAAATTACAGAGGCATGAAAATCAGACAGTATTCACCCCACAAAAGAAACACCTGTGTTTGAGCAGGATGCACTGGGGAAAGCACTGAATTTCATGAATCCACACTCCAGTTGGATGTCTCATGCCCACCTCTTCTGACAATGCATGAAGTGAGGATGGAAAGGACCAACAGTCTACAGACTAAGACCAATTAATGCAACAACAACCTTCACGTTAGAGAATATCTAAGTATGTTACTCATTTTACAAGGCAAATAGTAAACTTCCTGACAGTGTGCTGCCAGCTTCTTTCTCCTGATATCACCGAGTGCTTCACTGTGTCACCCGACAGCACCCTGGGCTTCAGAGAGCGCATTATTTGGTTCTCAGTGAACAGAAAGCAACTTCACAAAGTGTGCTGAGCTCTGACTTTGACATATTCCATATCAGGTCTCACAGGTCCCTTTCAAAACCAAAATATTGCAGGACATACAAGAGTAATTCATAAACTTAGGATAAACCTTTCTTTTAACTCAGCATGGCTAAAATATCTTTTAAAAATTAGGTTTATTTCAAAGGGCATGAATGCATACATTACACACTGTAATTCTGAAGTGCCTAGATATGCTAGGCTAAAACTTAATTAGCAGCTACTCACCTCTAATTTAAAAACAGGAAGACAAATCAGCTAGATGCACTGAACTGATAATTTACTAACAGTCTAAATGAATGAAGGCCAGTTACAGACTTAAAGCTGTTTTAAGGGAAAAGAGAAGAAAAGTCTTCAGAGACAAAAACCAAGGACCAATTCTTTGCACCCCAACTCAAACATCCAAAGATCACCTCTAAATACTTTCAGCAGCATCTAAGAGAAGCCAATCAGATTCATGGTTACAGCAAAGGAGATGCGTGCTCAAGGACTGTTGTCGGGCTCCCCCCCTTATTACAAAAGTCGTAAATGTTTATTATATGGGACTTCCCTGGTGGTACAGTGGATAAGAATCCACCTGTCAATGCAGGGGACACGGGTTTGATCCCTGGTTGGGGAAGATTCCACATGCTGCAGAGCAACTAAGGCCAAGTGCCACAACTACCGAGTCCGTGCTCTAGGGCCTGCGAGCCACAACTACTGAGCCCGTCTGCTGCAACTACTAAAACCGCGTGCCTACAGACTGCGCTCTGCAACAAGAGAAGCCATGACAATGAGAAGCCAGTGCATCGCAACTACAGAGTAGTCCCTGCTCGCTGCAACTAGAGAAAGTCCATGCACCGTGATGAAGACACAGTGCAATGAAATAGAAACATTTTTTTAAAAATTACTGTTCCCTCCCCTCCTCACAGGAAACCATATTTTAAAAAAGTGTTTATTATATAAACTTAGAATGCCCAGCTTAAAATGTTTAAATGTTTGGTATTGCACATGTGTCAAAGAACTCTATACACAAACATGACATTGCAACACACAGTTAATCTTATTGGACTTCTTTGATGAAGCCCACTGAAATCATCAGGCAAATGTAGACACTTAACAAATTACTATTATATTCCTTAATAGTAGCCAGAAATAGAATATTTGTTACTAGTGGTAACTAAAAGGAAAAAGACAGAATGTATCTTCTATGACCGTAAAGAAACCTATGTGCTACACCACAATATTTATAAAACCAGTGGATCTTCGTTAAATTTCACTATCTAGGCAGAAAAAACTAAGGCTGGGACAGAAGAAAGCTGGGAGAACCTGTTCTGTGTTTTGATCTGGTGGGGCTGAGACCAGGAGGACTCAGAGCTCGTGGTTCTTATCAGAACTTTCTTCCACAGGACTTCTTAGACTGACGTGATGGTTACCAATGCGGTGCTTTCACTGTAACAGACCCCTTCCTGGAGAGCCAGCGAGCACTTACATTCGTGTGTCCCTGACCAGCCGCTGCCCACGCTGCCCTCCCAGCCTGGACCCTCCTGGGGGCAAGAGCACCTGCCATTATGCATGTTACACACGCGCACGTATCCGGGGGTCTGCACCTGTTGAGCAACTAGTCCACCACTCCAATAAAAGCAAAGAGCTGACAACGCAAGCCCCTCAAAACCCATGTAAATGGACACTAAGTAGTTACAGAAATGTTTTGAGAAAAAGTAGGAAAAGATCAGACATAACGGAAGAGAAGAGATGAAAAGATGGGAGGTGGGTTAGGAAGTGAGTCAGTGACTGAAGTGAAGGGCAGATGAATGTAAAGAATGGTCTAAATGTTATAATACATCAAAGTGATTTATTATTTTAAATGAGTTTGTGTGTTACAGGCTGTGATAAGTATAAAACACGCTATAATTTCCTTCCATGGTAACCCTGATTCTACTGGAAAAGAAGCAGGAACCCCATCATGTATTTTCTAGGCACCTACTGCATGCCAGGCTTCCCTGGTAGCTGAGCTGGTAAAGAATCCACCTACAATGCAGGAGATCCCAGTTTGATTCCTGGGTTGGCAAGACCCCCTGGAGAAGGGACAGGCTACCCATTCCAATATTCTTGGGCTTCCCTGGTGCTCGGATGGAAACTACAGTAAAGAATCTACTGCAGTGTGGGAGACCTGGGTTTGATCTCTGGGTTGGGAAGATCCCCTGGAAGGCAGACATGGCAAACCCATTTTAGTATCCTTGCCTGGAGAATCCCCAGAGGAGCCTGGTGGGCTACAGTTCATGGGGTCACAAAGAATCGGACACGACTAAGCAACTAACACTTTCATTGATAAGAAAAGTCATTTCAGAGTCCCGTAAATGAGTCCAATGTAATCCCACATATATAGAATTTCACTCTGGAGAGTATTAATCCATTGGTAAAATGACACAGGCAACACCACATGGCCAAACCCTGATTTTCCTTACATGGCTAACAAAAGATGGAATATCTACGTCCTTCACCAGTTCAAGCTACCACACTTCTTATGCCAAGAAGAATGAAGCACTGCCTGTAATTATATGAAAATGGTGCAGCAAAGATCATTGCTAACTCATGAGTTAGCAAATAAAACCAATGCAGCTGTAAACTCTGTCAGAATAAATAAACAAGTGAAAACTTTGCATCTAGATGGCAAACACACGCGATTGCAACACATTTTTTCACAAAAATCACTTTCACAAAGTAGGCATAAACGTCCACTTGCTTATCTGGAGCAGATGTGTGTTACTTCTGAAGACCTAGAAACAAGCTGCTTTAGGGACCTACTGTCATCCACGCTTCTGGGAAATACTGAGCCACTGAGCAGATAACGAGCTGAAGAACAAGCTGAATCTGATCACGTGATCTTCAGGAATATTACGTAACTGAGAACTTACTCTCATCAAGGAGTAACGGCAATCACAGCCTGGCAAGATCTCCCAATGCAAGCACTTTGGGAAACAGTAAATCCATCTCCCACCGTGCTGGCAACAGTGTCTTTCTGAGACTCTGTCTTCACTCACATCACAACCACCACAAATGTGATCGAACTTGTGATCACTGAACAACTGAGAGTTGTGTCCAGACATTCAACAAGCTGAGGTCTAAAGACTAACGCATGACAGCACTCTCTTCTGTATTGGAATCAATATGACCTGAGGCTTCCATGGCCTGTACCATTAATGTCAAAACCTCCAGCAAAGTCACGGTGTTTCAAGGGCAACTTACAGGGAGAGGCAAATGCATAGCTAGTCATGCTTTAATTGTCTTTAATATTTTATATCTAAAACCACTAGGAGATTTTCAAGTGCCTTGAGTTCCTATGAGGAAAAAAACTATATAAATGCATAATAATAATAATTAATGGTTGTATGGCTCTGGACAATTCATCTAACTTCTGATTTTCACTTCCATCATTTGAAAGCAGATATATCTCATATCAGTGCTGTAAAGTATATGCAAGATAACGTAAAAGTACGGACAGACTACAGAGTACTACATAAATGTTCCAAGGAGACCCACGGTTGATATAACCAGCACTGAGCACTCTCAGGTCCCCTGGGTAAATTTCAAACTAAGAATTAAAAGCACAAGACTCTGAAACTGTAATATTGCAAACTAAAGGGGCCAATATTTATAAAAATACATATTTCAATGAAAACCAAACCCTCTCTATGTACTGGTGGGGAATTAAACACTCTCAAGGCATTCATGAACAAGTTTCTTAATGATAAACCAGGCTGCATTAGCGTTCCAATTAAAAACAGACTGACCTCCCCCCAATACATCTATGCCACAACATTTCTAATCCCTAAACAACATGGGTGAATACAGAATCCTCTGACATCAGAAGTCCTCTGCTTTACATCAACTGCCTTGGTCCTTTAGTATCAATCAACAGCTTTAGGGAAGAAAGTTAACTTTAAACTCATTAATTTAACCATTTTTAACATGAGTGAGTTATGGAGCTCCATTTTGGAACCTTTATTTCACAGTATTATTATCTTGTCTTTGTTGCAAAATCAACTTCTACCCATTCCCCATTATCTACTATTCCAAACAATCAACTTGAACACACATACTCACCAAGTCAATGTAAGCCAGTCTTCATTCACATCTGCCCGATATACTTAATTGCATAAACTGAACTTTAATGATATATGATCTTAGTTCAAAAGGTGTTGAACGATTCAAATAAAAATTATTTCATTTGAATCTTTATTTTCTTGACATACAGACACCAGAAAGACTTGAGAAAATGTAGTCAGTGAAACAACAGCATTAATGTTGCAGTTAACATTTACTGATTAATTTATCATGTGTTCAGCATTGTTCTAAGCAATTTCTAAATCTCATTTAATCCACACAACAATCTTATGAGCAAGATAGGCAATATTATTATTTCCACAGAAAGATAACGTAAAAAACTCATCCCTTATTAAAAATAAATTCACACAAATGTTTAACATAATTACTAAAAACTAGTCATGATATCACAGAAAAATGGAATCTTAGTCTAATATTGTCTTTTGAGATCTAAGTTTTGAACATATCTTATAAGCATATCTGTTTATTACGTCCAAAAATAAATCTCCCTACATACCATTCAAAGCAGTTATATGATGCCAAATTTCCTTTTTTTATCTCTTCCATAAAAATCAAAACATGGCATGTATGAATAACTGTCTATGAATACAAACTGGTCATGAGGCTGATAAGTGCTATTATTTAAAGTCTTAGACTTAAATGCCCAATATCTGCTTTGTCTATTCGCAAAAGGAATGCTTTCCACACGGAAGCTACTAAGATACTCAAATTTTGGTTGGCAGTGGTTCTCAGTTATGCCTGCACAAGATAATCACCTAAAATTCCTGAGGCCTAGGTCCACTCCCATAGCTTTTGGTTTAATTGGTCTGGGGTGTAAGCCAGGCAGTGAAATTCTTAAAAGCTCCCAGGTGATTTTAATATGCAGTCAAGGAGGCCACTCCCTGCCTTTTCATTTCCATTAGAATCACCTGAGGTACCTGTGGTACGGTGCCCTCCCAGATCATAGCATGCAGTACATTGCTGGAGACTCCACTGCGAAAGAAAACATAGTCCTCCCCTCAAAAAGAAAACCTGTAAAGTAAACCAGAGGCTCAAAAGATTTTAATGATTAAAGAAATGAGAGATGAAAATTTAAAAAAAAAGAAATAATGAGGAAACCAGATAGCTAATAAGCAGAAAAATAATCATTATAGAATTTGTAAGTATATTAGAAATTTCAAAAACCACAGAGCTGACAACTAAATGACATGAAGAAAAGGCTGGGATGATTACAGATGATGCAAAAGAAACAGACCAAGAATTAAGTAAGCAGTTAGACATGGAAGATGCGTATATTCTTACACAGTCAGATGCAACTACAAACATCACTGAGGTAAGTGGAAGAACACCTAAATAAGTATAGAGGTATACCATATTCATGGAACAGAAAAGAATATTGTGAAGATGTCAGTTTTTCCCAAAAGTCAATGCAATCTCAATCAAAATCCCAGAAGTATTTTTGTGGAAATTAGTAAAATTTATAGGTACAGTCAAAGGGCCAAAAATAGAAAGACAATTTCAAAGAAGAACAAATCTGTAGAAGTTAACTATCAAATATTACCACAAAGCAGTAGTCCAAGCACTGTGGCACTGAGACAGGCAGAAGAGCAGCCCAGTGGCAGGGAACAGAGCCTCTAGACGCCAATTCAAACACGGGTGGCCCCCTGAGAACCAGCTTCCTGCTCGAGGGACATGATGATCTTTTCAGCAAACGGTTCAGATCAGCTAGACAACCAGAGGGTAAACAAACACCAATCCACAGCATTCACAAAATCAAACTTTGTTAAATTACGGACCAGAGCAAAAAAGACAAAATAAAATTTCTTGACAAAATAATGATTGTGAAGTAAACAAAATCTTTCTAGACTAGAATACACAAAGCACTAGCCATAAACAAATGTGCACACAAAAAAATCCTCTGATAAATTAGGCTTCATTAAAGTTAAGAACGTTTGTTCATCAAAAGATGTTAAGAGATATTAAGAGAGTGAAAAGAAAAACCACAGACTGTAAAAAAATGTGCAATACGTATATTGTGTATATACAAAGTACTTAACTCAGCAAATCAAAGAAAAGCAGACAACCCAGACATATTTTAATGGACGTGAAATGCACTTCACAAAAAAAAAGGTTAATCAAGACTGATGTGCACATGAAAAGGTGTTCAAAATCAATATTCCCAAGGATATTAAATTAAAACCATAAAGAAATACTAGTGAACATCTACCAAAGTAGATAAAATTAACATAATGCAATTACTAGTGTCAGTGAGCAACTGAGACCCTCCCAAACTGCTGGTGGCAGAGCAGAGTGGAAGAGCCCTGGCAGGATCTGCTAAAGCCACTGAGCATACAAAACCCTACGCCCTGGCAACTCTACTGTGTACACACCCAACCTGAATAGATTATACGTGTTTCCTAAAAGAATTTATGAGTGCTTTTAACAGTATAACTGCAAACACCAAAAACTGGAAACAATGCACACATCCATGAACAGCAGCAGAAACAAATGAACCATCATACAGTCATATAACACAGTGCTATACAGGAACAAAAACCAAAAGACTCTTGCTACTTGCAACAGCACAGAAATTTGAAATACAAATGAATCAAAGACTCAAAAGTGTACAATACAAAACATACGGTGCTACTGCTAAGTTTTTTAAAATAGCAAAATGAATTCACAATGTTAGAAGTCATAATGTTGGTAATGCTTAAGGAAGGGGTACACGGCTGAGAGAGATTTTAATGAATGACCCACATCTTGATTTAGGGGACATTTATATGCATGTGTTCACTTTTGTGAAGTTCAAATTTCCCACTGATCTGTGCACTGTGCTGCACAGACAGGGCTCCCCTGGTGGCTCAGCTGGAGAAGAATCCACCCACAATGCGGGAGCCCTGGGTTCCATCCTGAGTTGTAAAGATCCCCTGGAGAAGGGAAAGGCTACCCACTCCAGTATTCCGGCCTGGAGAATTCCATGGACTGTATAGTCCATGCGGGCACAAAAAGTCAGATACGACTGAATGACTTTCACTGCACAGATATCATAATCTCACTTATTTTTAATGGATTTTTAAAAAAACTAGGGACAAAGATACTTGACAAAATCCAAATAAGACAATATTCAAAGTAAAGAAATCAATAATGGGATTTATTGATATAATGGGATTTATTGATTTATCAACGACAGAAATGGTATGGACCTAAGGGAAGCAAAAGATATTAAGAAGAGGTGGCAAGAATACACAGAAGAACTATACAAAAAAGATCTTAATGACCCAGATAACCAAGACAGTGTGATCACTCACCTCGAGCCAGACCAGACATCTTGGAATGCGAAGTCAAATGGGACTTAGGAAATATCACGATGAACAAAGCTAGGGAAGGTTATGGAATTCCAGTTGAGCTATTTCAAATCCTAAAAGGTGATGCTGTGAAAGTGCTGCACACAATATGCCAGCAAATTTGGAAAACTCAGCAGGGGCCACAGCACTGGAAAAGGTCAGTTTTCATTCCAATCCCAAAAAAGGGCAATGCCAATGAATGTTCAAACTACTGTACAAATGCACTCATTTCACACGCCAGCAAAGTAATGCTCAAAATTCATCAAGCTAAGCGTCAACAGTACATGAACTGAGAACTTTCAGATGTGAAAGCTGGATTTAGAAAAGGCAGAGGAAACAGAGATCAAATTGCCAACATCTGTTGGATCATAGAAAAAGCAGAGAATTCCAGCAGAATATCTACTTCTGCTTCATTGACTATGCTAAAGCCTTTGACTGTGTGGATCACAACAAACTGGAAAATTCTTAAAGAGATGGGAATACCAGACCATGTGACCTGCCTCCTGAGAAATCTGTATTCAGGTCAAGAAGCAATAGTTAGAACTGGACATGGAACAACAAACTGGTTCCAAATCAGGAAAGGAGTATGTCAAGGCTGTATATTGTCACCCTGTTTATTTAACTTATATGCAGTATACATCATGAGAAATGCTAGACTGGATGAAGCACAAGCTGGAATCAAGATTGCTGGGAGAAATATCAACAACCTCAGATATGCAGATGATACCACTCTTATGGCAGAAAGTGAAGAACTAAAGAGCCTCCTGATGAAAGTGAAAGAGAAGAATGAAAAAATTGGCTTAAAACTCGACATTCAGAAAACTAGGATCACGGCATCTGGTCCGACCACTTCATGGCAAATAGATGGGGAAACCATGGAAATGGTGACAGACTTTATTTTCTTGGGCTTCCAAATCACTGCAGATGGTGACTGCAGCCATGAAATGAAAAGACACTTGCTCTTTGGAAGAAAAGTTATCAGAACAAACCTAGACTGCATATTAAAGAGCAAAGACCTTACTTTGCTGACAAAGGTCCATCTAGTCAAAGCTTTGGTTTTACCAGTAGTCATGTGTGGATGTGAGAGTTGAACCATAAAGAAGGCTGAGCACTGAAGAATTGATGCTTCTGAACTGTGGTGCTGGAGAAGACTCTTGAGAGTCCCTTGAACAGCAAGGAGATGAAATCAGTCAATCCTAAAGAAAATCATTCCTGAATATTCACTGCAAAGACTGATGCTGAAATTGAAGCTCCAATACATTGGCCACCTGATGTGAAGAACTGACTCCTTAGAAAAGACCCTGGCGCTGGAAAAAACAGAAGGGATGAGGAAAAGGAGACAACAGAGGATGAGGTGGTTGGATGGCATCACCGACTGAATGGACTTGAGTTTGAGCAAGGTCTGGGAGTTGGTGATGAACAGGGAAGTCTGGCGTGCTGCTGCCTATGAGGTTGCAAAGAGCTGGACACGACTCAGTGACTGAACTGAATGGCATTTATAGGAAAAGGAATTCTTAGTAAACACCAAATCCATTTAGATATAGCTTTAAGAGCAAACTACCATTAAAAACCAAAGAAATGTATCAACTGCAACAATCTAAATTTATATAGTTAAAATACAGTTTCTGCTATTCGTCTGCCTACAGTGCGGGAGACCCGGGTTCAATCCCTGGGTCGGGAAGATCTCCTGGAGAAGGAAATGGCAACCCTCTCCAGTATCCTTGCCTGGAAAATCCCATGGATGGAGAAGCCTGGTAGGCCCCAGTTCATGGGGTCGCAAAGAGCTGGACACGACTGAGCAACTTCACTTTCTGCTATTCTATCATACAAAAACAGCTAGACAGACCTTCACCAAATTTAGATGGTATATTTGGAGCAATCTGACTTCAATTTTAGGCTACACGGTGTAAATTTAATGATGCTGAGGTGTGGTCACCTCAAAGAGACAGGAAGTTGTCCACAAGAGCAGCTGCAGACCACTGATGGGAGCTTGAAGACCTTTTTTTGCTCTAGTTCAGTTCTCCGTACCATGTTCCAGGCTGAGTGCCAGCAGGAATTTATTATTTCTTTAACAATGGTTAATGATTTTTCAGAGGAACTATGGAAAGGTCAACTAGCATAACATAACTTAGAAAAACAAAAAATTGGAAACTAGAAAAAAGGGTACTTGGACATCATGTACAGGGAGCAACAATATAATATTGCTTGGAAAAAAAAAAATACAAATTGCAGGGCCATGCTCTAGACCTAGTCAGCAGATCTCCAGGGATGAGACTCAAGAGATTCTAATGAACAGCTCTTTTCGTTGGCTTGGACAAGCAACTTAATCAAAACCTTATAAAAAAAAAAATAGCTAATCGAGGTATTAATGTCTTTTAACTTGCTGAGTTCTTTCCAGTAAATTAAGCTGTTCTAAACCCAGATGGGACAGGGAGAAATTCTTTAAGGACAGAACTACATGTTATTGATCCCTGTAGCCCCAGGGACCTAGCCAAGATCAGGTACATAAATTAGACCTTACACGTAATTGCTGAACAGTGATTTTAAGAGTACACAGTGAATCCAATAACTGTTGGAACTATACTGACAGATTCTAAGTGTCAAGTTCTAATCAACAGTTGAAATCTTTGGCTGCAGTACTTTTTAAGGAGAAACTAATACTTAGTATCTTTCTACTTCAGCTTTATGTCAAACCCAAATTCTGTTCTTTAAATAGTACCCTTAGGTTACTGAGACCAAAAACAGTTCCAAGTGGATACATTCATGTTTCACTAGTTTCCAAATATACTGTACCACAATCAAGCATGGCTGTAAAAAACTAGATAGAAGCCTTGCTTCATTTCACTGCTGATCAATTTTTACAGATTTTTTTTTTAAACCCTTATCTCTTAGGAATATAAAGAGAAATATACATAGAACTGGTTAAACTCATCCCTTTCAGAGATTTAAGTGTCCTAAATACAAAGAATGTACACTTTTATTTAAGTGTTTAAAAAAACTATGACAGAGGAAAAGAATAAATAAATATGCAATTATAAGGATTAATACAGTTTCTATGACGAAGCATTATACTCAACTCTGAAATTCTCTGAAATTCTGAAAACCAAAGCAAAAAAAGAAAAGAGGAATTTCAACTAAATACACATTCCTAAAAAAAGAGATGGGATATACTAATTTCTCAGAGAAGAAAGCTTTCTCTTGTTGGAAGTCCTCAGACTCAAAAGTTGGATGAAGCTCTGCTTTTATCTGTTTTAGATGTGGTATATTTACAATTTATTTGAAGAAAGTGTTCTGATGCTTAAAAACAAAAAATAACTCTTTCACTTTACAAATAAAAAACAAAAGGCTAACAAAATCAACAATTAATCTACAGTTAAATGCCTAACAAGCAGCTTCAGGATCTTACCTAATCTTAACTTTGACTAATTTCTTTTTAATACAAAAACAGTCCCGTGCCAGTTCTGAGGTGGGGGGGTGGGGGGAAAGGCAGCAAGCCAATGAAGGAAACCTAACAGTTCGGCTTTTTATTCATGTTCTTCCCCTAAATGAAGCTTTATTCATGGAGGGGATGATCTAACAAGAAATTTCCAGCTTTCTGAACTATCCAAGGACACAAGAGAATTATAAGGTCACAGATGTTAGCTCTGCAGCAGACTGACCTATTCAGCTGTAAAGTCAGCCAACCTGGGGAAACGAAATTTTCTCCAGCATGTAGTTACAAACAACAGTGATTTGCAAAGGGAAGGGAGATGGCACTGGACAAGTTCTCAGGACAACAGAGATCTTTATTTTTCAATCAGCAAAATTTTAGAGCAAAACACTACAGAAGCCAGCTATAAATATTAATGCACAAAAATCTGTCCTGAGCAAGATGTGAGCTGTATATTTATACATATATGCAAGTTCTAAGTTTACCACTTTCCTGAAAAATTCCACTCAGCCTTCAATTTATCCTCTTCACATAAAACTGGATATGGTTTTCCTCGTGGTCATTGACCACAAAAATGGAGTAGGTGCAATTGAGACAAAATTTATGAAAGCAAGAAGATGTATACATAGATGTATATGTATAATTCCAGATTCTGTGATGAAATTATAAAGAAATCTACTATTAGCCAAAAAAGTCAAATTTATGATCCAATTTCAAAATTCCTATCTCCTCTGTAAATTAAAAAAATTATGAAAGACTTAATATGCTGCTTATTTTAAAGGGAGAAAATCTGTTTTTAACTCTTTATCTCATAGTTTGCAATATAAGTCTTCCAAAAAATCTACTGGAATATACAGTTAATGATAATTAAAAGTCAATAATGTAAAAACATCTTTTTCTTCTAAAAGTAGTCTTCCTTTTTCATATAAAACTAACACAATTTCAGATTAAAAAAGGACAAAGTTAATCAATAATTATTAAAAATAACCAGTAAGATAATGCATACCTTAAAATCTAAATTTTAAAATACCAGAGGTTATCTACAAGTCTGTACAATACTTCTGCTAAGTTGCTTCAGTCGTGTCCGACTCTTTGCAACCTCAAGGACTGTTGCCTGCCAGGCTCCTCTATCCATGGGATTCTCCAGGCAAGAATACTGGCATGGGTTGCCGTTTCGTTCTCCAATTAAAATTAACAATACTTCTACCATAGGTTTATTATTTAACATTTCTTCCCAAAAAATTAATCCTCTTATATACATACACACAGCTTTATGAAGTGACATTTCTGTAAAGAGCAAAATAATGTTCAAATGGGAAATATACCACACCAACAGATAAGGAAACTTTCAAATGTAATTTTCAAATGATAATTTTCCAAAACCAATTTTCAAATGGCAAATACTTGGACCACACCAATGAACAAGGAAAAAGTGAAACATGGGATCAACCAAAAGGGGTAACATGGCAGAAAAGGACAGACAGTATGTGAATTGAACACCCCCCCCACCCCAAAATTCCCCTGCTAGATATTAGTTTCCCAAGTTAGAATTTTTTAGGGAATTTCTTAACTTGCTACCAGACATAAGAAATACATACTCCTTTTTCTAAAACCTTCTATGTATTTTTCCATATCATAGAGTTTGCTTTTATGTAATGATGATAAATATTTAACTGCAGAGCAATCTGCTATTTTCTTTACTGAGCTACTGATTTACTTGTCTATATTTGTTGCAAACAGTTACAGGAAACCCAAAAGAAAATTCAATAACAAAACTCACCTTTGCCACTGGTTTTGCTTTCAAACTTCCATTCTCCATAATAGTGAGGTCCAGCTTGCCATCATCCTTGCTTCCTATAGCTTTCAGTCCTTGCAAAAGAATATCTCGTAGCTTTTGATAAAGAGGTTTTTCAACATAATCCAGTAATTTCACTGTTTCCATGTACTTAGCAATTTCATCTAAAAGAATGACAATTATTTTCTAGTTTTTATCATAAATACAGCATACTTATCTCTTCTAAGAAAATGATCCACAACTACAGTAACATTAGAATGCAAATATACAGCTTGTTAAATATGTCTTTCTATCACGTCTTCATTGAAAGTATGCTTTTGAATTCAGGAATTGTCAGATAAGTCAAATAAAAAAATGTATTTTTAGATACAGTGCAAAAAATATCTTTTAATTGTGACAGTAAGAAAGAAGACAAGCTTAAAATTTTAATATATATAAAAATAATTACTAATATAATTTTAAAACTACCTTTTAAAAGGACCTAGAATAAATATTATGAAGTAAAATGTGCTTAAGTACAATAAATATCATAGCCAGAATTTTTTTTTTTTTTTTTTTTTGCCACAGAAGCCATTAGTTCTAGAGAATACAGCTGCATTTTTTGGGTAAATGAAAAATGAAACACAAAAAACAGGTTGAAAAAGAGAAACACAAGCAAGGCCTGGTTGTCCCATAAAAGAGAAAAAGTAACTTGTGAATGATAAAAGGTCTACTGTACACTGAGGCAGAACCAAACCCATAAAAAGAAATCTTACTAGTCAAGATCAACACCTCTCAACACCCATCTAAAAATCCATCTTTGGGTTAATAACTCATATGTGTATATGCCCAGTACAACCTTTCCACCTACCTCCAGACTTGTAGATCCACTGACTTCCACTGACTCATATACTGGCTCTGTAACTGGCATCTCACATCCCAACCAAATCCAAACTCCTGACCAACCCCTAAAACCTGCTCACACTGTGGTTTTCTCTGTTTCAATTATAGAAAATCCCATTCTCCCAGTTCCTCAAATCCTCTTCCCACATCCAATAAATCAAGAGATCATGTCAGTGCTACACACACATTCATTCATTCAGACATTTTAAGTATCCACCACATGTCAAGCATGATTCTAAATACTTGGGTACCTGAGAAAAAAGAAATGAAAATCCATCCTTTCAACTTTCTTAATCTGATAAAGGGGATCTACAGAAAACCTAAAGCAAACATCACCAAGTGTAGTAAAATACTGAAGACCTCCCTCTGAGAGAAGAAACCAGCAAGGACGTCCATCTGCACCACGCCTGTGCTGCCTGAAAGTCCTGCAGTTTCCAGCTGGTCCAGTAAGGCAAGGAAACAGACAGCAGGCACTGAGCGGAATGGAAGATGTAGAAGTTTATTCACAGGCACGCGAGTGTCTGCAGAAAATCCTAAGAAATCTACCAAAAAACTTCTAACCAGTGTGTAAATTTAACAAGATCACAGGATATAAAGTATTTAAAAACCTATTTTTCTTCTATACACCAGCAACAAGCAATTAGAAAAGTAATAAAAACATATCACATACAACAGCATCAAAAAGCATCAAATACCTACAATATCATGAAAGATGGGCAAGATTTTTTCCAAATGAAAACTATAAAACACAGGTGAGAGAAACTGACACCAAATTAAATGGAAGCTATAAAGTATCGATTGTATAAAGATGCCAATGCTCCCCATTTAGTCGACAGAGTCCCCGCGATCCCACTCAAAACTTCAGCACATTGCAGAGGGAGAGGATATGTGTGGGAACTGAGAAGGTGATTCTAAAGTGTACAAATATACAAAGGATCAAGCAAAACAGCAAAGTCAAGTTTAAAGAAGAAAAGGTGCCAGAGGACTTAAACTACCAGATAAAGCTATAGTAATTAAGACAGTGTGGCAAACAGACTCACAGATCCGCACATGAAACACAAAGGGGGCATCACAGAGCAAGGCTGGTCTTTCCAAGAAACGCCACTGTTAACTATGCGAGGTGATAGGGGTGTTAAATCAGGTTCATCTTAGCAGTCACTCGCCAGTCTACATGTACAGGCAGATCTTGGAGGACATCGCAGGTGAGCTCAAGACTGCCGCAATTAAGCAAGTATCACAATAAAGCAAGTCACGGTACCTTTTCTGGTTTCCCAGTGCACAGAAAAGTTATGTCTATGCTGTACTGTACTCTATTATGTGTGAAATAACACAGTGTCTAAAAATGTACATACCTTAATTAAAAAAACACGTTATTGCTAGAACACCATTATCTGAGCCTTCAGTGAGTCATAATTTTTTGCAATAAGAATATCACTGATCACAAATCACCATAAGAAGTATAATAATGAAAAAGTTTAAAATATTGTAGGAGTTACCACCATGTTTGACACAGACAGGAAGTGAGCAAATGCTGTTGGAAAAAACAGCACCAACAGATTTACTCGACATAGGTTGCCACAAATCTTCAATTAGTAAAAAAGAAACACATCTGCAAAGTGCAATAAAGTGAATCGCTATAAAATGAGGTATGCCTACATAGCAAATCATCACATTACAGAATTATATTTGTCAATTATTCCTCAATAAAGTTAAAAAATAAAAACATTTAAAAAATGTGACAGTGGGAATGAATTTCACAAATGCAGTATTGAATGAAAGAAAAAGAAAGCCACCAGAAACTAGAACATTAAAAATCCCTGCCTTCGTGAAATTATCTGTTTTGTTCACTCTGTGATTCTACTTCCATATAGCTCAAAGAGAAATCCTTGATGTTGGAAGTCGTGGTAGAGATTCATTAGGTCAGAGGGAGAGGCCAGTGACTGGAAGAAGGCACCAGGGAGCGAATCTAAAAAAGCTGTAACATTCCATTTCCAGATGTGGTTGATAGGTTGCAAATTTAAACAGCTTAAGCTCAAGGTAGACCTCCCTGAAAAGGAGACAACTGAGCCAAGGCTTGAAAAGACTTCTAAAAATATCCAAACTGACCGCTGCTCACACCTGCACTGCTACTTCCCTTGCTCGGATCATGGCAGGAGGCTCCTAACTGGCTCCTGTTTGTACCCGGCCTTGCCTCCTTAGCAGTCGATCTTCAAGACAGGAACTGGAGAGAGTTCCCTTAAAGACAGACAATTCACGTCCCTCCTTTCCTCCACACCTCACGCGCTCCTGCTCAAAGTAAAAGTCCAAAGCCCATGATGGCCTAGGAGCAGGCATCACCGGGCACTCACGTTCCTTCCGCATGGACACGTTCTTCCCCAAAGCTCACTCGCTGTCTCCTTCCCACAGCTGCTCAAGTGGACCTCCGCAGGAAGACCATCCCAGGCCACCCGATTTACAGTAACAACCCACCCCATCCCTTCAATTCTATTTCCTGTGTTTTTCGTTTTTGCCACAGTACTAACCATGCAATAAACTGTGAAATTTACTCACTTGTTTACTGTCTACCTTTCCCAACTAGAGTTTCATGAGGACAGGAGATTTTATTTATTTTGTTCACTGATGTATCCCTAGTGCCTAGTAAGAGTCTGAGGCACAAAATAAAGCCTCAACTAGGAAAACAGTGGCATTACTGAATGAAACTTGGTTCCTTGACTGAAAGCACTGAATGCCAACTGAGCAAGGCCCACCTGTGGAAAGGCCTACTCGAGCAGGCCCCAATGAGATGGTTACCCAGCAATTCCAAAGCTCTTACATGAAGGGTTGTCAGTCTATGGACCTCAGGATGTTTTTCCTCTCAGAAAACAAAATCCTTATGAACACTAAAGAAGCCTTTTCTTACCTGGCTTGTTTTTCTCAGGAAAACATTTGTCCATCAAACTTGCAATATTTTCTCTGTATCTGTTAAAAATTAAAGAATGATTGTTTGATGCCATGGAAAGTCATTAATACTTAATATCAGTAAATAGCACATTAAGCAGCACTGTGCTACATCCTAAATACACTTACGAACATGCTTCTAAAATAAATTCAGCAAAAAGAAATCCAAGGAATCTTACTGTTAAACAAGTACTTTCTTATCTCTACATTAGTGTCAGTTTTTTAAAGCTATAGTCCTTGTGAAGAAGTTCTGACCAAACATCTGCCTCATCATTTTGCCCAGAATAATTTACTGTAAGTTTTCCTTTACCTAATTTTGGAATCTCTAACGTAATTAGGATCTTTCAAATTATCCTCCCATGGCAGATGGCCACTAAGCCACTGGATCATGCAATAACCAAGGATTTCCAAGTCACCACGTCTTGATGGGGCTGTGAAGCAAAAGAAGAGGATTCAGCACAGTGAAATGATGTTTAAGGCAGAATTTCAGGTTTATCTAAAGCAATAAGCTAAGAGTCAAGTCTAAGTCTTCTTTTTCATCAGACAATCTTGACTCCATTTTGGAAAAAAGCACTGAACACTGGGCAATATCAAAGAATTCATTTACCTCTGGCTAATAATTTACTTAATAACCCAAAATGGCAAAACTCTACAGTTTCAAACTGAGACTACTAGTCTATGAAATAAATTATAAAGCAATGATACATTTAATAGCGCCCTTGGAAAATGTGAAGATATTAAAAATGCCACAAGCTACTAAGAGGCCCTGAAAACTGGGGTGTTTAGCTCCTCCAGTGTTGGACACAGAAAAAAAAAAAAAGAAACGACAGCTGAAGAAACAGTCCAGCTGAATGGGTGACAAAGTAAGTCTACTGGTTACAAAGTTGTAGCTGCATAAGAAACCACAGACCTTTAAGGGGGAAGGCCCTAGCATTCCAATTAAGCTAAAGAAAAGCAAAAGAAGCCTCAGGGCAGCTGACCAAACTACTTCTGCCACCAGCCCGTCATGACCTCTGAAGGGTGAGAGGAAGACGGGGAGACACAGGCGCCCGCTCCTCAAATGCAGGAGCCTAAGCGCCCCCTTCCTCCCCGGCCCCGTCCTGCCTCCTCAGTTCTGACCCGTCCGCTTATCTCCTGACGCGGATGAAGAGCCACGCAGGAGCTCAGCGGAGAGCGCTGTGGCCGCAGCTCTAGTGCAGGTGCCTCGGACGTACCCACACCGTTGTGCGCATCGATGCTGGTGAATTCAATCGTGCCGTCGTGACATCTTTTGGGGTCTTCTTTGTATTCTTTATGAGTGCCTTCTGGGCAGTATCGATAAGCAAGGCCATAGTCTACCAAGTACACCTATAAACGTCCAAGCACGGAGACAAATTAAAGCCTGTAAAGCTCAGAACCAGAACACCGTCCCTGGAGGGCAGATCACCCACAAACCCACACTACGACACCCCACACAAGTTTGATCCGGCACGCGAACACCACCAGGTACTTAGGTCTGCAGTGCCTTTTATTTAAAGAAAAACATTAAATGACCACGTAGCTACAGTGCAGATCATACCACCTGACTTCCTTACACAAGTATGCGCTTCACTCGTGATAATCTCGTCTCCTCCCTTTGAGCACGGGTCCTAAATCATACACTTTTTCTCATGGCATCGGAAAGGAAGCTGAGCGGAGCAGACCATCAATACTGGCCGCGGAGCACCTGCCACACTGCGAGCAGGCGCTAACTCAGCGGACACGCCGCCTGCTAGTTCTTGCTCTTTACTCGTAGGGCGATCAAGTGTCAACTCACTTCACAGAAATAGTTTCAAGATTATAACGATGACCTGAAGAACTTTTAGATGACACTCTTAGGTACATTTAAATATTATATGTTAAAGTCAAGTCTTCATAATTGAAACTAAATTTTAATATAATGCATACACACATCTGTGGGCATGTACATGTACATCTGATTAGCATACAAAGCTAATAAATCTGGCTTTACTCTGTTCCAGAGCCACATATTACATCTCCAACTCCGGGTAACTGTCTCGCAGATGTATGCATCTGGTCACAGGAGGGAAGTGAAGTAAAAATATGGGTCTGGATTGAGCACATACATCTAATACTAAAAAAATTATCCCATCCAAAGCGTATGCCCAAAGGACAACCAAGCTGCAAAAATATTTCCACCTGAACAAAAGGCAGCATGTTTTAGTCAACTGTAAAAAGAAATTATATTTGTATTTATTATATAAGTCTGGTTGACTTCAGTTAACGGAATCCTTACCATTCAGGTTCTTAGCTGTGTATTGTTTGTGTGCTTGCTTATTTTTGACCTAAATGCAAATAAAGTAAGTTGGCTGGGAATTCTGTGGCTGCCTTTAGGATTGCTCCATTAGCCTGCTCTAACCAGCAACTTCCTTCTGGGGAACCTACAGAGGTCCTTACAGAGACAGGGAAGGGGAGGACGGGAAAAGAAAGGGGAGCAAAAGGAGAAAGGGGAAGCTGAGCAAGGGGAAGTCAAAGTCAGGCCTAAGACAAGGAAGAAGTAAGTACAGTATGTTGACTTAACAAACATAAAATACCTAAGTATCCCTTTCTTTTATGAGCTCAAGTTAAGAAGTGAGACATACATAAAATGGATTAAATACAGAGGCCCAACTATGACTTCAACTAAACCTGACTCTTACCAAAATCATGGAGTCAGCTTCAAGAAAACTATAAACCCCTCTAACTCCAATTAAATTGAGCCAAATACAGGTATAATAACATCAGCTTTTCTCTTTTCCTTAAAAAGTGAAAATTACAAAGTGAATGTAATAAGCTTAAAACATGCATATTTGAATTCCAAACCCTATACAAATTTAGACAGCTAAGATATTTCTGTAAACCAATTGATTTCAATAATCAACATGTTAAAGACCAAATTTTCCAAGTAACAGAACACTTACATTTGATGGATTTCTTGAACAAAGGAAATAAAAAAAATGACAAAGCAGACAGGCAAACATAATTCATTGATGCACTATGTAATTTTAAGCTTCCACCCCCAAATAGCTATTTGAAATTCATTTTGTATCACAAGTATGTCTTCTGAATATTATTTAGGGCAAAATAGCCAACTTGATAAAGTGCCAACAAATCGCATCAAAAATGTAGAATGTTAACTAGATAAAAGTGTCAAGAAGAAACATTATTATTACCATATCTACTTCAAAGAGTAAAACTTCTGCATGGGTTCAGAAGTTCAGAGCAACTGTGTCTGTTTTCAAACAACAGGTTTTAAACAGTAGAAATTAAAGTTATAAAGCTACCTGGTCAGGATTCTTGCAGCTGAGAAGAAGATTTGAGGCCTTGATATCTCCATGGACATACTCATGCTCATGAATATATTCCAGAATATCCAGCTATGAAAGCATCATATACAATAAATTAATGCAGTACCTGACACCAACCAGCAGAGGACCAAGCGTCAACACAACTAGCCTTTACTGGATTAAAAACGAGAAGAATGTAGCTCACATACAATTCTTAAGCTTAGCTGCAAGACAGTTTTCCGAGAAAATCTTTTGGCATTTGCTTCATATATTTTCTGAAGGTCACTCCCAAAGCGATCTATTATCATAAACCTGTAACTAAAGACAAATAAGAAAAGTCAATGAACAAAATGTAACTCAGGAAAACCTACTTTGCCATGAGCACTCTCCTTTCAAACGAATTTTTTTCAAGGCAATGTTTAGTAAGAAAGTAGAAAGCAAAAGGAAAGAAAGACATCTGAAACTAGTTCTTCCAATGAAAAATCTCAAGAGCTGCAAGAGCTGTCCTGATTCGCCTTTTATCTTAGGGGCCTCCTGGTCTCAACAAGTCACATGAGACAGCATTCAATGCAAGGAAAAAACAGCCAGAGAGAAGACAACAGACGCTTTACAGTAAAGATAATAAAGATAAATAATCTGAGTGAGATTGATATCACTGATTTTTGTCATAGTTAAAGTTAATTTATGCCTCTGGATATTAGCTTCGAATCTGTGACTGTTCTCTATTTTTAAGGGACATTTTAGCAGTATTAACATTCTGTTAAATTCAAGACTGTCAAGAGATGCTATAATAATAGTTAAATGCAATAAAACTGCTTAAATGGAATAAAAGAATTGTATACCAAGTACTCAACAGATAAGATTTGGGGAACAGTAAATGTCCCAGAAAAACATAAAGATTTTCAGTTTTGCCACAAAACCAACCCTGTCACCTTGGCCGAGTCACTTTTCTGTTTGGGCCCCAATTTCCGTAGACGGGTGTCAAACGAGACAGCAGGGCCTCACGCTTTCTAGGGTCTTTTCCAGCACCCAACTCTCCACTTCAGGAACTGTGCGTGTGTTTCCGTGTACTGTGCATCCAGTGCACAGCGCACTCAGGGCGCTGAAAAGCATCCCTCGCCGCAGCGACTGGCTCACCTTTTGCTCTGTAAACCACTTTTACCTTTTCAGAGCTTTCCACATTCTGAGCTGTCTAGTTAAACCATTCAATAAATCAATAAAAAACCAAGATGTATCAAACACTCAAAATCTATCAAGCTATCTTCTAATGGGAATAAGATTAATAATCACTGTAACAACAGCAGCTGGCATTTACTGAAATATGAGAAAGGCCCTATTCTAAGCACTTTAGAGGTATTAATGTCAGTGCATTTAAACCTCCCATCACCCTGATGAGGCAGGCACCCCCATGAGCCCCGTTTTACAGCAGAAGAAAACTGATCATTAGTAATTTGTCCTTTAGGAAGTGGTGAATCTACGTCTTTGACCACCACACTAAATATATCAAAATAAACAAACATAAGTAGGACACAAAAATCTTACTTACATATTTTAGATTTCTAAGATAAAAATGCAGTATGACAATTCTACAGGGAAAGGAAGAGCTAACAGTTAAAAGGCAGTACGCCAAAAAAAACATCCAAAATTCTACCTATTCTTGAACTGAAAAAGAATTAGAGATCCTTCTAAATATCTTTTAATAAAATAATTAACATTTGTAGAGGCAAAGTTATTTGTCCAAAGTCATGTAATTAGTCAGTGGCAAAATGCCTTCATTTTTCTAAGACCTTCAGTACCCCAACCTCAAACATAATAAAGAGGGAACAGTAATGTTGGCTTCCTGATTTCCTCTGTACAATAGGTTTTGAGAGGTGAGGGAGGAAACCAAGGACACATGGATGTGCTTGTTTTTTTACAAATAAGTGATGGGATTGTATAATTATTATAAAATAACACATAGGTAACAAAACTACAGCCTCTGCTGACACCCTGAAAGGGAGCTGAAGCACACGTGGTTTAATTCCATTGGAGATCTATTAACACATCACAGGACGTGGGGCTCTGTTTTTATTCCCAGATCACCCCACCACTACTCTCAACAATCCCTCCATCTTCTCACCATGTCTGAACTATCCACATCAAATGAAGCAAGATTCTGTGCACTGCACAGAAATCTTCACCACGTTCTTCCACAAAATTATTTCTACCACTGAGCACTGAAAGAAAAGGTACCTCCAAGTAACTTCTCTCAAGTAAAACCACTGATGTATACTTTCCTGGGGACTTGAATAAAACAATGCAAATAATGGCAATCTATAAATCAGCATAAATGATTTAATAACGATAGCAGCTAACGATAGCAGCTAACAATTTTACGAGCCTAACACTGTGCTAAGCACTATATTCACATCACTTCAGATGAGTTACAGGAGGAAGTAAGGATTTCTGGCAGGGGAGGAGGGTGGGAAGGAGTCTTTTACTTTTGTCAGAACTAAAATGATTATTTCTTAAAAGTTTCAACCTAAAAAGTAAATCACTACCTTACAGGTGATGAACCTTCCCATTTACAAGATATCTGCAGCCAACTCTACGTCACAGAAGACACGGGTTCAGTGGTAAGGTCACCAGGAGCCAATGGGAGGTCAGCTGTACCTCAAACGTGTCTGTTCCTTGTTTGAGCACCTGCAGTAGCTTCCAGCCACCTACCGCACACAGGCTCCAAACAGCCCTTTCATCTGTGTCTTCATTACCTGCCTCAGCCTCTTTCTCCAAGTCATTTTCTTCTCTTCCTCGTATGTGTACAATCACCCTTTCCTTGTTGAAGAAAGATGGCCACAAGGCCACCCCGAAGGCCAGAAGCCTACTCTGCCCCTGTGTTCAGGTCACTCCCCGCTTGAGATGCTATTCCTTGTCTGCAGGGCTTTTCTAAACCAGCAGTCCTTAATATCTGAGAGATTAAAGACCCCTGTGACAGTAAAGCCAACACTTACACATATTCTGACAGCGTCACATTCAATGGTCTTATCACGTGGGGAGGCCTGACTCCGCCTCACCCATGTGGCGCCACGGGCAGACGGGAGGAGCACACCCAGGCACACCATCTTAAGGCAAACACAGATGTGAAACCAAGGGTCTGCCTCTAGTCCGCTCTACACTGTTTGTCTAAAAAATCCATGAAAACTACAGAAGCCTGTCCCAGCAAAACTGTAACAAAATGTTATCTGACCATTCCCGAGTTGCCGGGCTCCCTGGGCGGTGCCTGGGTTCCAGATCGGAACGTCCCGATGCAGGGTGCTGGCTGCCCACCAGCAGCTCCTGTGATCTCCGTCGTGTCCGGCGGAGCCCCGCTGGGGTTCAGGCTCTCTATCCTTTCCCCCGACTCATGGCTGTGACCACCCTGCCCTTGCCAGTGGCTGGTTTAAGAATGAGCACTGATAAAACTCCAACAAAGAAAACACGTCGGCCACAAGACCCCTGGGAATGGCTTTCCTGCCAGCAAACTGAAACTCACGAGAAGCAACCCTATTTTCTGCTGTTTGCACGGGGGACTGTTTGCATGCGAAGTCTAGAAACGGGCAGTCACTGTGAGACTGCACGGTGGAGAGTTAACAGAGAACAAAGCCAAGGTAAAGCAGCCCGAGCACGTGATGGGTGACTTAAAGAGAGCTGCGTCAGTCTGCTCTTTACCTGCGGCTGAGAGCATCCTAACCAGTCCACCCCAGTTCCAACCAAATCGACTCTCCAAATCTCAGCTACCAGCACTCCTGAATGACACTCTAGTCATTCAATCAAATATTTTTTAGTGTCAAATTATGCATCAAAAGCATTGGAGGTTTCCTCCAACTCAACTCTGCCAGCAATGTCCTCTCCTCTCTGAATTCCTAAGACACACACGAGGCAGAATTACATAATTTGGCACTTAGGAAACTGGCCTCTGGTTGTTTCAAACAAGTTTGCTTTTTCTCATCAGCTAGACTGAAACCTCATCAAGGTGGGCAGATTATACAGATGTCTCTAACAGGAAATGCCATATTGAAGCCCGAGGGCTCCCTTTGACATACGCAACATGAAGTTTTCTCTTCGCTTGTTCGTTAAGGGAAAAAAAATAAGGCAGGCACGTTTGGCTTTGTGTTCCTACTCGTCAGCTGGGTTCCAGGCAGCTGCTACCACTTGGGACAAGCCCCCCAGACGAGGGCGAACACCCTGCTCATCTCGGCAGAAGACACTCCACGCAACGCAGGTGAAGGCCAGGCAGCACTGAGACAGGTGCTCTGTACACAATTCTCGACTACACAAACTGAACAATAAACGCTCAAAATGGAAGGAGAAAAACGAAACACGCATGTTTTTACCTTTTTCCATTTTTGTCATGTAGACCAGACCCCCAGTACTTAGGGACACCCAGGTACTTCAGTTTATGGGTACGAATCCATTTCTGAACTACAAGTTAAAACACATGCTTGTGATTTCAGTTTTGTTATACATAAGCAGGTTTTTATATCTTCAAGAACAGAATGTGTAAGATTCCACCTTAATTCACAAAAAACAAGTGAACAGTACATAATAACCAATAAATGAAAGTACTTTACAACTGAAACATTTTTATTAACCTACAAAATTGTGCTATCCTGCCCTAAACATTGTCTTTAAAATGAAAAATCTGCAAGACATTTTTTTAAGAAGTCAAACCACAGTAATGCAATTAAGATTAATATCTCCAATTACCTAAGTGTCTACTTGTTTCCACAGAGTCTTACTTTTTACCTCATTCTAAAGGTCCTCCGTCAGGAAATCAAGCTCGAGGAGAAACAGAGCTTATAGAGAGATTCCCAAACCCAATACCAGCCTACCAGGAGACTCCCTGGATCTGCAGAGGGGATGGAACAGGAGGACAGGCAGGGTCAGGGGAGCCGCAGAGATCTTGCCCTCTCCCTTGGCAGCCTGTTCTAGTGCATCGTGATGGCAACCCTGCAAGTCATAGTCTCCAGAACTTAGGAAAACACTCAAAAGCAGATTTGGAGATACCTGAGCCATCCTCATGGATTAGAGCTAACTCTCAGTTTTTAACACTATGTCCTAAATCATATATTATTTATTAACTCTGTATTATCAATATAAGTGAAATCTTACCATAACAAATCCATTAAGAGATCAAAATTCTTTCACACAAATCTCATTTAAATACAGTCTATCTATAAAGTAAAAAAATAACAAAACCATAGTGCTCTAATCTTGGCTTAAAACAAAACAACAAAACCAGTGCTAATTTTAAAAGTGCAAACACATGTGTACTGTATTTCTTACTTTGTTCTGGTTTGGCAGCTCGCTGGTAGAACTTTAATTCAGTAAAAAGAGGTCCATTATCACTGGGTTCCTTAAAATAAAAGAGTTCATTAGTACACACAGTAGTTAAAATTACTGAGTAATTTTCAATGAACCCTCAAAAACACTAATAAATCAATTTTCTTTCCAAAGTCTTTGTGACTCCATGGACTATTCCCCCACCAGGCTCCCCTGTCCGTGGAATTCTTCAGGCAAGAATATTAGAGTGGGTAGCCATTCCCTTATTCAGGGAATCTTCCCAACCCAGGAACCGAACCTGGGTTTCCCGCATTGTAGGCCGATTCTTTACCATCTGAGCCATCTAGGAAGTCCTCTTCCAACAATATGATTTTGATATTTCAGTTTATAAACTATGTTTGAGATTAAGTAAAACGCTTGGAAATGCTTCAGATAGTCTCAGTAGA
Organism: Muntiacus reevesi; assembly: GCF_963930625.1. Taxonomy (NCBI): domain Eukaryota; kingdom Metazoa; phylum Chordata; class Mammalia; order Artiodactyla; family Cervidae; genus Muntiacus; species Muntiacus reevesi. Next base: position 57,955,814 of record NC_089263.1, on the reverse strand, counting down.
GTCCATAAGTCTTGTATTTCTCTCCTGTATTTCTCAAGGTTCATTTCTACATGTGGTAAACTATACAAAATCAGATATACAGCTTAATCTTTGCAGAAATTTAAGAAAAATTGTTAACCTTATTTTCAACCATTATTAAACTTTCTCTTAAGCAAAGATCAACAACCATGTTAACTGTTTCACCAAGGAGCTATAAGATTATTTCTGAGATTTAACAAAAGTTTCAGCACCTGATTTAACCCATTAGTGGCAAAATCCCATTCCTTTCCTGTTTCTCATTACAGTTATATCTAGCATCAAAACTGGCAGGAAACCAATCTTATCACAAAGACAAGTGTTCTGGAACCCCAGAGCAAGCAAGCATGTCCACGTGACTAGATCCTTTGTTGACACTGATTCCTATGATTCTCAAAGAGGGAACCCTACAATTTATTCCCCGCATGATAAATTTAAAGTTCAGAGGGAAATGAGGCTCAACAAGCACTGTTTTCCACCAACGTTAGTGAACTATACTCATTTCATATTTTAAGGGATATGAACAGTTAAAATTATTTGTAAAGAGGCTTATATTCACAAAAAAGTACTTGAAAAATAAGCAACGTCAGCATCAGCTTGTTGGGAGTTGTGCCTAAATACATAAATCTGGGATAGTGGGAAACATAATTTTGTGAACTTTCTAAACAGTAAATTTTGTCTAATAAAACTGATCAGTGTTTATTTAATGTTTGATAGTTTACATTGATATTATCTTAATTATTAAGAGTCTGAAAAATTTTGAAAAGTACCAAATTTTCAAATAAGGAGGTTAATATTTCTAAACTAATTCTAGGGCTGCTTTCCTTTGGAGGAGTTCAAGAGGAAAGTTTTTTCAGACAGAGTGTCTGTGTAACTGGAGTTTCAGGGTCAGCGGAGCATTAGAAGAAGCGCTAAGAGAAGTCTACTACCTTATCTGAGAGAAAATTTGTAGAAATATGTAGATCTCCACAAATAAGCTAATACTTAATATATGCTCACTTTTTCTTTATTCAAGATACACTCACTGTCAGAAGTTAATTTTGCTCCTTAAAGTTTAAACAAAACTACTCTAAATACAAAGTTTAGTATCTCAGACTTCCTGTTATTCAGAAGAACAGAAATCCCTAGTTAAAGTACTTAAGAATAAGTATTCCACACCAAACGAGCAACATATACAACACTGGGATCAGAATCGGAAAATAAGCTAGCCTTATTTGTCACAGGCAAGCTTTGGGAGAGCATGATATACAAGGGTTGTATACCACGTCTTAAGAAGTAGAAACTAACCAATATACTAAGGTGTGCCAAATCACTACCTTGTGGATTCACAACCGCAAGTTTCGCCATAAGCTGTAGTTCCTTCCCTTGCAGCAATGGGAGCCAGACAGACACTTGTGAATGCTGAGAGCCCATGGCTGAGAACAGGCCTGCAGCAGGAGCAACAGACTCCGTGTAAGAAATGGAAATTCAGGAGAGGAATTTTGGGAAGTTACTCTCCAAAGGCTAACTTTTAGAGTAGCTCATAACTCAGGTGTGAAAGGAGTTTCCTAAGACACATTCCTGGCTTATTACTATCTGTATAAAATTCTGATTTATTCAGTTTCAACCTATGTCATATCAACTTTAATTTTCAAGCTATCCTTCAGGCAATAATTTATTAAACTTATAATAATAAGAATCAACCTATATAAATCAAGCTATTATATTGAAAGTCCCATTACAATAAAGACTCTTTGATCTCATTTCATCCTTTTTTCTAATTCAATAAAATTCCATTATAACAAAATAAAGGACCTACTTCCTTGGCATTGCACTCCAGCCAAAGCTAGCTATTTCTGTTGAAGAAAATACCTTAACTCATAACTAAAAATTTTATTAACATACTTCAAATCTAAAATACTTTGCCAACTCTATAATAGCCAAGATTTAGAAAAGAAATTGGGACTGACATTTTAACTAGAATATCACTAAACGTTTCTTTAAGACTTCTAAGTGTCAAAATGAAGATGACAACAGAAAAAAAATTAAAATGTGATATATTTCAACGGCACCATCTAAAAGCAACTGGCTGCCATTTAAAAATGAAGCTGTATAAAGTTTCTCCTTCCTACCAAAAAATTATGATATATGAATTGAAAATTCAGGTCACTTCTCATAACATCAGTGTGGGAAATTAAACATCAGTCTTCAACTTCTTTCCAGAGAACTTCGGACTACAGATATCTATCAGTACATGCTGGAAACAGACTGTAACATACAGAACTGTTAGAACGTAAGATCCTAAAGCCTGACCTCTACCCCCAGTTCTGCTACGAGCTCACTGACATGACCACAAAGGGGCACTGAAGGAAGTAATCCAGTATACAATCTATTAACAAGAAAACACAAAAGGAGGGACTTCCCTGGTGGTCCAGTGGTTAAGAATCCACCTTTCAATGCAGGGGACATGGGTTCAATCCCTGGTCAGGTAACTAAGATCCCACATGCTGAAAGGCAACTGAGCCCACACACCACAACCACAGAGAAACCTGCCTGCCACAAGAGAAGAGCCCGAGGGCCACAACTAAGACCCCATGCAAATAAATACGTATTTTAAAAAACACACACACACAAAACCAAGTTACCATTTCTCTCTGCACATTTCCTTTCCTGAAATAAAATACAGAGAGTGTCTCTCAGTTATCCAGAGGCAGAGAATACAAGTTCACCATCACTGGTGACCCAGCACCATGACTTCAAGACTGCCCCCGTAAGTCAATAAGGATCAAGGTCCTAAACAGAACCAGACACGGTCACTGAGGAGGATGGAGACTACCTAGTATACACCTAAACATCTATCTTAAATATGTTAGTCGTAACTTCGCTTCAAGACCAAATGTAAGAAATGCGTGGATTAGTATTTGGAGCTCCTGTGCATACCCATTAACACTGCAAGTGCAGTAATCAAATGTTCTAACCAGTCTTCCACAGGGAGATGGAAACCCTACCAAAAGCACAGGGAACCTGATGCCCCCGTGAATAAAAGGATCCCCAGGCAAAGGTAAGCAGGAGCATGCGCACAGGATTCCACTGAAGAGAACTACGGTGCTCTAGGTGCCAGACCCCACCAGTGGCTCTCAGCCTTGATGCACAACAGAATTTCTTGGGGAGACTTTACTAAAAATACCAATAACCCAGCCCTGCACTTGGAGACTGTAATCATCCTATGTAACCGGAGCTGAAAACCACTTTTTTATTTGATATGCTATTAAATTATTAAGTCTAATTTCACATTAAAAATCAATTTGTCTTTGAATATTTCTTAAATAATCTTTTTCCTTTCTCTAAAGATAAAATATCAATTCACTTTAGAAAATTTTGGAAATATTATATTTTCTTTCTATATATAGCTATCTTATAAAGTTACCTCTATATTATAGTTTTATATCTTGCTTTTTCTGGTAATTAATTATGAAGCTTCCCTAAAGAATAGTACTTGTTCTTTGAAAAAAATGATATTTAATAGCTCCTGATGTTTAAACAGCTAATGTTTATAAACAGTTCTGATCTTAATACTGGAAAGAGGTGATAATCATTTCACATGTTTGTATCTGATGAACCATTCTGACTTCTACAAAGCTTTATGAGAATAAAAGAACTGCAGATAAGTAATGAACAGAGCTATGGCGCTGCCTAGCACCAGTGAAGACAAATCAGACAGGCCTACGCTGAAAGGCACAGACAAGAGCAGAAACAGGTGAATCAGCAAGCTGCAAAGTGTAAGCAATTATGGCCAGAAACTTTTGAAAAGGATAAAATAGACATTTAAAGGTGACATAAACTTTAAAACAAGGTCCTTAAAATCTAGTTAGAGAGATAAAATTAACACATAAAAAGCTAAAACAATAGTGCCATAAGAAGGATATGAGCAAGTGAAACTGTAAAACAAATGGAAATATACAGAACGGGGGCTACAGGGGTTTAAAGGAGTTCAGGAAAGACAGGTATGAGGGGAGAAACGACCAACGGCAGCCACTAAACCACCTCTTAGAGAGGGAAAAAAAAAAGTCAACATTATTTTGCTTATGGCATTCTTCCAGGATCACAGACAAACCAGGACATTGAAAATGTTACTGAAATATTAAATGCAAGAAAGAAATCAGCTGAATATTTATTATCGTCCTAATTACAAAGAGAAGACGTAATATAGGCTAATGGAGTAGAACTAAATTAGGAGACAGGAGACACAGACTACTAACCAGGGCTGGTAACAAATGGCTTTTAACTCAGAAGTGTAATCTGCCACCTTACGCAGTTAGGAAATACTTGTTTCTATCCATTTTCTTTCCTAATTCTGTAAGCGAAAAAGATACTGAATAACAAATAAAATTCTTACAACTACTCATAATGAAGAAGAATATTATAAGTCTAAAATAAAACATAATTTAAAGAAGCCAAAGTTATACAGAACAAAAAAAGACACGGTTACACAGCAGCCCCACCTACAAGCCACGGCTCAGGGAATTTCCTCCAAGACCCAGAAATAACCGTTCAGGTGAACCAGATGCCAAGTGGTCAGAGGTAATCGCATTTTCTGAACCTCACTATTATGACAAGTTCCTAAGGGGACTTGCTTTCTTTCCACAGTGCAAACTATTTAAAGATCCTAAGAAGAAACTAATCTTACCCATAGATTTTAATATTTTAATTTGTCATATCAAAGATAAATGCAGATAATATTCCATGCAAATTCCATGCAAATGACCCAATTTAATAGTACAAACTTTTGTTCCTCTGATATAGCAGCAAACTAAGTATTTCAAAGGAATTTAATACACGAGAAAGAAGAAAAATCCAAAATGAAAAGGCATAAAGAAAAGTGAAATGGCAGGGGACACAAACCAATCACACTCACTTTTAAAGTTACCCACGTTGCTTCCACTCACAGGCATGACGGAATAGCTGGGATCCAATTAGCCCTCTCACAATAAACAAATATGAACACTGGACAAAACAGGAAAATTACTATTCTCAGACATCAGACAAAACAGGCAGTAGAGGACTGTGACTTCTACAGGACAGGAGACAAGCAAATGAGCCCCAGGACAGGACACCTGAGATGCCGTGGGGCCAGCAGAGGAGGCCAAGCTCAGCGCGCCAAGAAGCCTGACACCGACCCACACGAGACCAGAAACGCTTTCACTGCAGGAGTACTAGGAAAAATTAACAACTGATATCCCTCCTGAACAAAGATGCAAAAACCCTTAATGCAATATTGGCACATCAATTCCAGCATTATGCAAAAAGCATAATACAACCGTAACTGACTGGAGTGTATGTTAAGAATACAAAGTCAGTTTACTATTCAAATATCAATCAATATAAATGCCACATTAACAAAATAAAAGAAAAAATCCTATGATTCATCTCAAAAGATGCAGAAAAAGTATTCAAAATAAACAGGCAAACTACAAAGTAGGAGAAAAGATTTACAACACATATATTTAAGAAAGGACTTGTACACAGAATAACTCTTACACTGAATTATAAAAAGCAAAACTGAGTTATTAAAAAAGGAGGGGGGAGGGCGGTGCCAGTAGACCACAAAAGACTGAAGAGGCTCCACAAAGGAAAATATATAAATTGTCAATAATCATAATGAAAAAGTGCTCAAAACCAGTCAGCAAGTAAATATAAGCTAAAACTATGAGACACTACTAAACTTCTGATATCACGGTCACAATAAACCAACAACATACCTGACAATTTCAAGTGCTAAAGGGGACACAGAGCAGCCGGAATTCTCACATGTTACTGGTGGCTGTATAAAACAGTAACAACCACTTTGGAAATCTGGCTAGTACTTTCTTATAAATTTAAACATGCACCTTCCCTATAAACCAGTAATTCTAGGTACTGATCCAAGAAAAACAGTGACCACAGTATTCACAGAAGGGCTATTCATAAGAGCCCAAAACTGGAAACAATCCAAATGTCTATCAACAGGAAATAGAAACTAACTCTAATATGGCTACCATATAATACTACAACATAAAGACTGACTAAACAACTGAGATGCCAACAATATACCAGAGCCTTTAAAACACTATGCTGAGCACAAGCAGTCAAGAGACAAAACAGAACGCACTGCATAAACACCATTTATAGGACATTCTAGAAACACTCCACAGTGAGGAAGGAAACTCAGACAAGTGGTTTCCTCCACACTGATCAGAAAATGACACCAGGAATCTTTTGGGAGTGATAGAAATGCTCTGTATTTTAACAGAGGTAGGATTATACAGGCATATGCACTTGTCAAAAAGGATTCAAATTTTTTATTTCATAGCTATTTCCTTATAAAAACTACACGTGGATAAAAACTTGGTGAAAACAATCACAAAAGCAGTTCAGATCCAAAAGCGTTATTAACTCAAACGGGATCAAATATATTCTTTTTTTAAAAAAAAATTTTAAAAAAGAGAGTAAAATAAAACAAGCCAAAAAACCTTGAGGTAATTCTAATTCCAGAAATCTATAGCCTTTAGGGAAAAAAAGCAGCGCTGGGGGACTTTGTGGTAACTTGCCCAAATAACAGACCCTGTTACTTCTTCTATTTAACAAAAACATGTTCTTCATACATAATAAAGAATTTTGAGAGGGGAGTTACAAATGTTGGTAACCAAAAAGATGCACACAACCTCACTTACTAACAAATTGTAGTTAAAGTGCTTGTTAGTGCCAATGTATAAATTGACCTGGCTATTCAGAGTATGTCTGTGTTAGACAAGATATTGTCTACCTTTACTCATTACAAACTAATTTCAACGTCAGTGTAGCAAAAAGAAGTTTCAAAGTGACCACAAATAAATAACTATATTTACTAAAATGAAAGGGGAAGGAAAGATAACGGGAAATGAAAAGAAAAACTGACCAAGTGTAAGTTCAGAAGTAAATGCATGACAAAATACAATAAAGTTCATTAAAGTACATAAAAGGATATAAAAAAAGCACCTCGCTATTATAAAAAGAATGAGCTGAGTATTTTTATTCCACACCTGCAAACCTCCAGCCTTTCATTAATTTTCTCCACAAATACTATTGCCACTCAAACTCAAAAGAGAGGAGAGAGAATTTTTGAATTCAAATAATTTAAAAGTATAAATCTATGTTTTGTCTCATTTAATAATTATGAAACATTATTAAAAATGCAGTACCTTATGGTTTAATTAATTCTAGTTATTAAAAAGAATGTTTTACAAAATAAATACTACAACTAAATCAACAGAAAAGAAAAAATCAGCTAGAAACATTTCCTTACCACTTTTACAACACAGGGTGCATCGTTGCCCACGGATTTTGAAGAATTCATATCAGCTGTTTGAAAAAGTGACATATATAATATCAGAACAAGAAGTAGCACTATTATAGCCTATTACTAGCCCTTTATTAATATTTAGATCTGTATATCTATAATCTCTTCATAGAATAAATTTCAGTTCCCAAATATGTGTCTCAGGATATCATTACTGCATATTTCATCAATTTTAAGACTTTTTTCCCACAAGTTAACATGTCTGAAATTGGAAGGCACTGTACAATTGCTGCTATCTTCAATGTGATCATCAATTAAGTATAGAAAACTGAGTTAAAGATTTATTTAATTCAAAAGTACTCACGGTCTTTGATATGCTAATATATGCTCTGAATTCCCAAGAGGATGATAACTGATACAATTTCTTAAATTTAACAAACTAGGGAATCCTTTTAAGAAGTAGCATTAGGTAGGAAGGTAAGAAGAGAGGGAGCTAAAGTTCTAAAAAGCACTCGTTTGGGGTAAAGATAACTTCTCTAGATCAATGGTTCAGGAGACTGGCACTAGACCTTTGAAATGCCATCCAGAGTAATTTTAATGTGGCTATCATATTATTTTGTACAAATAAGAAGCAGAGTTGCCCTTAAATGCTGTATTAGGAAAATAAAGTTTCCCATACTCATTAAACACATATTTTTTTTACCAGGTAACTATTACATGCCAGTTTCTAAGAAATTGATTTAGCAATGAACAGGAGCAAACAATCTCTACTTTTATGATGCTAACATTTCAGTAGTTGGACACAGACAACGATTAAAATATAAAGTGTGTTTGATGGCAGTAAGTACAAGAGAAAGAAAAATTCAGCAGGAAAGGAAGATAGAGAGTTGCAAGTTAGTAAGAGGAACCTCAGTGATAGGGTGTCACTGAAGCAGTGGTCTGGAGACAGTGAGGGATGGAGCCATGGAAATAAGCTGGGAGAACATTCCAGGCAGTCCAGTGCAAACGCCTACATGTGCCGGAGAAGAACAAGTGTGATGCAAAGTAACAGGGTACAGATCAGAAAAGCAGCCGAGAACAAATACAAAAATAGGTGACCCAAAGCTGTGGCTATCAATGAGATGGCGAGCCACTGGAAGGTTCTGAGAAGAGAAATGGTAAGCTCAGAATGATTTTCTAAAGAACTCTGCAAGCGGCTTTGTGGAGAATGGAAGGCAGACACTAAGAGCAGAGCAGAGAGGTAAGTGAGCTATCAGAACCCTCTGGGTGAGGAATGGCGGCAGCGCGAACCAGGGCAGGAGCACTCGAGGCGGAGATAAGCGGTCGGACTGTGGACATGTTTTTAAAGAGCCAACAAGATTTGCTGATGTATTAGATACAGAGGGTAAGGGGGCGTCAGAGGGGAGAGGTCAGGAGGACTCCAGGTTTTTGGCCTGAGCAACCGGAAAGAGCAAGTTGCTACTTGCCATGACAGAAAACTGCAGGAGGAGCTGGTGTTTTGGGGTGTCTTAAGTTTGAGATGCTTATTGAACATCCAAGTTCAGGTGTTAAACAGGCAGCTGACGTACAAGTCGAGTTCAGAAGAGTGGTCCAAGTTGGATAAAGAAATTTGAGAGTCATCAACACAGAAATGCTATTCATTTAAAATCATGAAACTGGAAGGGCCCCGAGGGAATGAGTGTAGACAGAGGAAAGAAGAAATCCCAGGACTGGGTCCTAAGGCCTTCTCACATAAGAAGCTGAAGAGATGAAGAGTGACAGGCGAAGGAAACGGAGAAAACGCCCATCCGCTGGGAAGCAGCAGGACTGTGAAAAGGCTGTAGCTAGAACACTTAGACGACAGAAGGAACACCAAGTCATAAAAACGGCTAAATGGGCAAAAGAGTAAGCCTGAGCTCCTTAAGGAACAGTACTGCTGTGATGACATCACCCAGACGCTGAACTAACAACAGAGCAAAGTTAGATTTTTTAAAATAAGCATTTAATGCACAAAGTATTACAATGAGGATAGTATCCCAGTAACACGGCATGATTCAAATGAGGAAAGGGGAAAAGGGAAGTTTGATAATTCATTCAAACAACATATACTGAAAAATATGCCAGATACCAGGAAACAATAGGAAGAGTTGTCTAACTGCCAAGGAGGACATATTTATTCTGGAAAAAACAAAAGTAATTTCAGTGCAGCATGAAATATACTACGAAAGGGTTAACAGAGGGGCATTATAATCAGATAACACCTGCCCTAAGTTCAGCTTTGGACAAATAAAGCAAAAGAAACATCACATACAAAGATCAAGAGGCAAAGGGCAGCATGATGGTCAAAGACAGATTCTGAGGAAATAAAAGGGATGAAGGAAAAAGTTAACATAGGGACCAGACTAAGTGGAAGGTCTGGGATGCCATTCTCAAAGTCTGGCACTTCATCCTGAGGTCCCTGGGGAAGCCATCAGAGAAGGGTAATAAATAGAGTAGATCACTCAAGCCATAATGTGAATAACAGGATGCAAGGGGGCAGGGCTGAGCAGAGAAAATTCACTGCTACCGTGAGACTCCAGACAAGACATGAAACTGACCTGAACCCAGGTAGGACCAGCAAGAGAGGGAGAAATGAATGTATCTGAGAAGTCTCACAGCTAAAGCAACAACACCAGAGGAAACGCCAGGAATATCAGTGTAATAACACTTGAGAATGGCTTCCAGTGTCTGGTTTGAGGGGTGTGAATATCAGATTATCCTCTCCTGATCCTGACAAAATCAAAAGATGGAAAAGGATGATATAAATTTTAGAATGCCTGTGGGTCATCCAAACAGATATCGTTGTAGGTCACTGGCTATGGGCCTGAACTCAAGGGACCAAGTCCTCGGTTACTAATAAAAGATATGGAAATCAACAAAAAGAGACAACAGAAGCCAAGAGACTCAATGAGATCACTCAGAGAGACTACACAGAAGGAAAAGTAAGCTGAGAAAAGGAGCTAGAGAGCACAGAGGTGCCTACAAAGATGACTTAGCACATCAATAGGCAGGAGGAAAACCAAAGGTGAGAGTATGTATCATGAAAGACAATGGAGGCAATGTTCATGAGGAGGAAAGGTAAACCCTATCAAACACTGTAGGAAGTATCTAAACAAAAAAGCAATCTTTCAGCAGAATATCATCAGTGAGCAGAAACTGCTGATGATCTTGAAAATGGCTGTTTTGATGTCAGTGGGAACAGAGAGATAAAGCCACAATACTGAAGAAAACTCCTTTTCCAGATCAATCTAGTTTTTAAAAAGTGAAAACTTTATTACAAAAATCTGTCAAACCATTGGATATTAAATTTACTATTAGATGGCACTTTCTGATGAGAAATACCAATACAGATAAAACAGCTAGCACACATGCAAAGCAAGCTGCAAATTTGCCAAAGGTTACAAAAGCAACTTAACTAACACAAAGTGAAGAATTTACTTGCTTTAAGACAAGTTCCCATTCCTAATATGGGAAGTCTTCAGTATACACATTCTGCAGTAGAGTGAGCCTACAGAATTGCCATTTCTAAATTACAAGGTCAAAAATATAGACCCGGCTAGTATAGCTACTAACCTTTCATGACTTATGAAGGCTTTTAGTTTAAGTCAGATAGTCTAGATCGCTGGGATGGGTTTGGTTCTAAACAAAACTAAAGAATCAATTTATTTCCCCTAAGACAGGTGCCACTGATCTAGAGACACTGTATTTATAAAATACAGTAAAGTGCTGGTTTTCAAATTATGTTCCATGAACATACATCTAGAGACTGCAGCTGACCAACTACAACTCATTGGTCCTGGTTCAGTGAGACTCCTCTTGACTAAGAACAGCTGCTCTTTCATCTACGTCAGTGGTTCTCAAACTTTCCCAGGCGTCTAGCTGCACCCCCTGCAGGGCTTTTTCACACACACGGCTACACCTTCTCCCTCCAGCTGCTGATTCGTGGGTCTAGGGTGGGACCCAAGAGTGTGCACTTCTAACAAGCTTTCACATGATGCTAATCTAGTATTAACATTAGTATTGTGAGGAAGACATTGCTCAAAAGAAAGGTTCACTACTAAAAACAAAATTTTATAAACCTCATACAGAAATTTAATAATTAAAGATTAGAGAAGGAGTAAGAATATATAATAGAAAAGTCAGAGAAATAGTAAAAGCAATCATTAAATGCACTGTATCAATACTAACATTCTGAGAGAAATAGCTTTAGAAGCAATCAGGTAAAATATTTTTCAAATGAACAAATTAGCTAACTTACAGTATCTCAGGGTTCCACAGTGGGTCCCCTAAAATTTAAATAATGTGCTAACTAAATAGCACATTTCAGACTTAATATGCAATTTCTAGGTCATTCTCCTAAATTCCACCATGATGACTATTAAGGTTGCATAGAAAGAAGAAATAGCCCTACCTATTAAAGATATGAAAAACCTCCAAATTACACAAAACAAAGGGAATATATCCTAATTGGGTGGAGGTGCAGAAAGAAAGATATGGCTTTCTTTGAGTCTCAAAGGAGATTAACATCACACAGAATATCTAAGAAATCTAAAGCCTATGCTCACTAGTGGCAATGTTAGAGATGTTTTATCCTCTTTTTCTACTGTGATTAAATCAACCATCTTCTCCACTCACATGTCAGAGAGGCATTTTTGCCTAATAATATTATGTTGATGTAGACTATTAGGAGCATCCTATAAAAGTCTGCAATTAAGAAAATATGTTTATGACAAACTTGTAAATCTTTGGACTGACAATCAGAAGTAGTGGTATACTCACCAAGATATATACAACCAAAGCCGCCTTGGCCAACGGGAGACCCCAGTTTCCATTCCTTTTTGGTCATATCAGTGATTATCTCCCCAGCTGCAAAATGTTCTGCAAGACGTCTCTTTGCAGGGCCCTGTCTTCCAGCCTGAGCTGCTTTTACACGAGGCATTTTCACTATAATATAAAACAAAGCACACTCAAAATTATAATCCTGGAAGTGTTGAAAATGTTTTCAATGCAAAGATGCTATTCAAATTCATACTTACTTCAAAGTTTAAATAAAGGACTAATAAGCGTTCAATTCTATTTATCTCTTAACTTGGAAGAGGAAGCAATAAGTAACATGATCCATGCAATTACTTGCAAGAAAATATTTCAAGTTCCAGTGGTATAAAATTATCAATGACTAAAAATGCTATTTAATGCTAACAGTGTATGGGGGTGGTATGTGATTTCAAACTCTAAGAATAACCTATTTTAATCTACTAGTTGAAAAATATTTAAAACAAACAGTTTTTAGGATTCTATAGTTCCTTAAAACTATATTATAGATACAGTACAGAAAGAAAAGAGATTGATAAAAAGCTGTAAGGTAGTATGCAACATCTGAAATGGCTATTCAGATAAACGATGTCTGTTAAGATTTGACAATTTATGTAAGTAGCTTGGTTTTGAGCCTAGATATTCTAAATACATACACATCACATTAGACTGGAAAATTTAAGCAAGTATCTACCCACTATCATTCTACATACACAAACTCCATTTATGCAAATGCTCTTTATTAATTTATTGGGAATTTTTAAATTTAACTTTTCCCGACCGGGTATTGATATATATCTTCATTGTCTATATCCTAAGTTAACAAAAAAACTTCAAAATAAATGAATGTGCTTGTTATTTCTTCATATCAATTAATTCTCTTAATGTGTTTGTAATCACTGAAAGAGTTTCCTGAATGGAATTTCAGTGCAACCATAATAGCCCACATTCAAAACACCAAAGAAAGGTGATTCTGACAACTACAGTTAAGTAGATAGAGTATAATAACTAAAACACACAGTACTGTCAAATACTAAAAGGAATGCCTTCTAAACTTTATCCAACTTAATCAAACCACGAGAGTAATCTCCTATTCGATAATTTCCTTATAGCATTCAAAACAGTTTAAATGATTTAAAATTAGAGAAGATTCCTGAACTTTTAAAAAAAATGTGAAACTACAAAATGAAAGATCACACCTACATACTAATCAACCCAGGATGACCAGCTCTAAGACACAGCCTACTCTGGTAAAATTACTGAAATTAATACATAAAGAAAATATTCTTTGTGCTTCCGGGCCAAAAAGAAGATACTCTGTAAGGAAAGCAAAATCATATTGTCATGATATCGACAGCAACACTTTATGCCAGGAAAAAAGGGAAGTAACATATTTAAGATTCAAGGAATGAAAATACAAACCAAAGAGTCTATATTCAATTAAATTTCAAGTCTAAGGACTTCAAAGTGTTATCAACATGGAAATGGGGAAAGGAGTAAGAATCTACTAGAAAACAAGTTTCAAATATCCCAAATGACTAAAGAAACGTCACTGTAAGAACTGACAGTGAGCAGTAAATAGATAATTATTTGCAGAACTGAGTCTCAACAAGGGTAACAAAGGAGATGATAGAGTATACAACAGGTATATGTTCTGATATGTTCTGACAATGCAGACATTGCACAACTGCAAAAAAACGGGAAAACAAGCTAAAAAAATCAACTTTCGCTCATATTGTGATGATCCTTGGTTTTGTTAACTAAGGATATTGTAGACAGACATGGAATAATGCAAATGAATAATTATGTGATGTTTTAATTCTACCATCGCTGTGGCCTTAAAAAATAGGATTCAAATATGGAAGGGGATGTAGATGAAAGAAGAGGCAGGATTATATTTGGAAGCATTGTTTTTAATTCAGAAGGTATTTTATCTTTTACAAAAAGGATATATATATATATAAACACACACAGACACACACCTTTGTGTTCCCAAGCCCCGTTCACAAATAAAAAAGCTTAGAAAAAGAAAACACAGCATACACACCGTATTCTTGGAATACCATTTCCTGTTAAAACGGCACCTTGAACAAATTACTGATTTCAGGTCTGGAGCTGGAAATGTACAAGATAATCTTGGGAGATCTCGTCATTTCTAGATGTCAAGGAAGCTATCAAAAACTACTAGAGTTACGTCAAATATGTCTAAGGAGTCAACCTGGAAGATACTACCACTAACCAAAGATGAGTCAATTTGAGTCAATGAAGATAATAACCATAATGGATTAAAACACACAAAATGGGTAAATCGAAGGGTTTATAACGGTAAGAAAACTTAAGTGGTCACCTCCAGAGGATAGCAAGACACCACTCAAACTTGAAAAGCGGTGAATAAAGGGGAACAATCAAGCATCTGTCCTTCCTCTCGTATATGAATTGCACCACCAGGTAACCAAATAGAAGATGAAGAGAAATCTCTCCTTACACGGAAAAATCTCAGCTAATAGTAAAGATGGTTTTGGCTTAACACCACTTCCACCTCCTAATGAATTAATGGATCCAGACACTGACCACTGACAGACACTAACATCCAAAGCAGAGAACTATTCAGACAGTACATGCCTCCTGATCAAAGAACACGCCACTAGTCATGAAGAAATCCTGCCAAAAAAGAAACAAAAAACAAACAGACCCTGCATCTGATTCAGCCAATCAATTCACAGGATATGAAAGGACCAGAAGAATATGATAAACTATGACACAGGAATGCAATCAGCAGAATTCTAACTCTGGGAAGGAAACTCTTACGGTGCATAAGATCCCATTTCTACAACAGATAAAGGAGGAAAAAAGACATGGGGGAGAAGAAAACTAGATTTTAAAAGACTTTAAAACGTACCTAGCAAAATTTGGCAAATCTAAACCACAGTGTTGAGGGATACACATTTGAATGATAAAACTATAAAGAAAAGAAAGCCATTAGCATAGAAGCTGGAGGTGACTTTGGGGAAGCACAAGAAAGTTGGGATTCAGATGGGGCCCGTGGTGGGCACATTTTTCTTGACACAAGTGGTGATTATAATAGAAGTTTCCTCTGATTCATTATATCTGTATGTGCATGATAAGATTTTCTGAATTGTGACATATTTTATGGTTTTTAAACTTTAAAAAATGACTGTTCCTATAACAATAATCACCAAGAGATCAAAACTGGAAATCCTTTCATACTCGTGAGCTTGGTCCAATCACGCACGCGCGCGCGCACACACACACACACACACACACAATAAAGAAAAAAAAAAAGACTCCACAGTAAAACCCATACTTCGCTCCCTGTGAAGTACTGGCGGCCTTCTGCTGTTTCATTCGCAGGTGCCCCTTACACACTATGCACGTTAGAGAAACTAGCTCCTGGCATTGCAACTAGTCTTCCCAATTTATCCGCCTTTGACATCGTTTACTTTCAGTTTTGGAGTTTTATGTCATCCTTAGAAAGACCTCTCCCAGTAAAACTTTTTTTTTTTTTCAAACATCTCCCATGTTTTCCTTTAGTTATCTTATGGTTTCATAAAATTCTTTGCTAATTCTTCTGTCCGTCTACACTTATACTGGTATAAGACAAGAGGTGGCAACGCAGCTTTTTTTCCCCTTTAGTCATCCATACATATTAGGAAGATGCACAAGTATTGGAGAAACCCACTCCAGTATTCTTCCCTGGAGAATCGCATGGACAGAGGAGCCTGGTGGGCTACAGTCCACGGGGTTGCAAGAGTCAGACACGACTTAGCGACTAAACCACCACCATATATATCAAACGAATCCAAGTAAACTAACTACAGAAAACAATTCATCTAACTTGTATAATGTAGGTCCTTTGTATCACCAGTTGCTTTGGAATGCAATGGAATGGAAGGTTGGTTACTAGTTAGTATCTGAAACTAACCTTATCCTTGGGTTAAAACTTCCCTCACACCTCTAGATACTCCACGTGAATGTGAAGAAGTCAATGAAATATACTCTGCTGCTCTGACAGAAAGGGGCCACTACAACACAGAATTTTCTTTAGAATAATCCTAACTGAAACTCCTTTCCTCCAGTGGCTTTTTGTGGAAAAAGATACTGCGGTCCCCCTCCAGCCAGTCCTACAATCTTAGGTGGGCCACAGACAACCAACAGCCATGTCAGTGCGCAGAGCTGGCTTCTGCTGGGTGTGAGAGGGTTGACAATGGCAGTGGATTAATAAACAAGCGTCTGGTCACTAACCTTTTTTTAAAACATTGACTTTTAATTGAAGGATAACTGCTCTCCAATGTTGCGCAGGTCTCTGCCAAACATGAGCATGAGTCTGCCACAGATGTGCGTCTGTTCCCTCCTCCCTGAACCTCCCTCCCACCCCATCCCACCCCCCAGGCTGTCAGAGCCCCAGTCTCAGTGCCCTCAGCCACACAGCGAATTCCCCCGGCTATCTAGTTTACACACGGAATAACCTATCTTTTAAAATGTGAGGAGAAACAAAAGATTGAAACAAATGCAGCTGGTTACGCTCACTTCATAAAAAGGCTTTAGAAGGTTTTCTTCTCTTACCACAATATAAAGAGTTTAAACAGCTTTTAAACTATCTATTCCTAAAAAGTTGTGAAGATCTGAACTGTGAAAGCCTGACAAAACCAGCTACTGGTAAGGATGCGGAGCAAACGGAGTTCTCACACACGAGTCAACGTTTCAACCACACTGAAAATCTGCTGTGCCGTAGCTGCGACCCGACCCAACAACTCCTCTCCTGTGCACACACCTAAGAGAGACAGAAACACATCCACCAAACCCACGTTAAAGGATGACAGCAGCTTTACTCAGAATGGCCAAACACTGGAAACCACATGTCCATCAACAGGAAAACAGATACAATACAATAGATGAACCGTCAGAGACGTCACTTTGCCAACAAAAGTCAATATAGTCAAAGCTATCGTTTTTTCAGTGAGAACTGATGTGAGAGTTGGACCATAAAGAAGGCTGAGTGCTGAAGAATTGATGCTTTTGAATTGTGGCGCTGGAGAAGACTCTTTAGAGTCCCTTGAACTGCAAGGAGATCAAACCAGTGAATCCTAAAGGAAAGTGAAAGTCGCTCAGTCGTGTCCAACCTTTTGAGACCCCATAGACTGTAGCCTGCCAGGCTCCTCTGTCCATGAATTCTCCAGGTCAGAATACTGAAGTGGGTAGCCATTTCCTTCTCCAGGGGACCTTCCCAACCCAGGGATGGAACTCAGGTCTCGCGCACTGCAGAAGGATCCTTTACCGTTTAAACCACCAGGGAAGCCCAAGAACACTGGAGTGGGTAGCCTGTCCCTCTCCAGGAGATCTTCCCAACCCAGGAATTGAACGGGGGGTCTTCTGACTCACAGGGGGATTCTTCACCAGCTGAGCTACAGGAAAAGCCCATATCCTAAAGGAAATCAACCCTAAATATTCTTTGGAAGGACTGATCCTGAAGCTAAGACTCCAATAAAGGCTCCGCTTTAGCCACCTGACGCAAAGAGCCAGCTCGCTGGCAGACCCTGATGCTGGGAAAGTCTGGAGGCAAAGAGCAGGGGGCAGCGGAGGATGAGGTGCTTAGACAGCATCACCAGCTCAATGAACAGGAATTTGCTCAAACTCCGGGATACAGTGGAAGACAAAGGAGACTAGTGTGCTACAGCCCATGCGGCTGCCAAGAGTTGGACATGGCTTAGTGACTGAGTAACACCACCCCCCCAAATGGTATGCTGATAAAAGGAAGCCAGACACAAGACAACATACTCTATGGTTCATCTCATTAATCCGTGATGTGCTAAGTCACTTCAGTCATGTGCAACCCTTTTGACGCCATGTGCTACTGGAACCCAGCGGGTTTTTCTGTCCATGGGATTCTCCAGGCAAGCATACTGGAGTGGGTTGCCATTTCCTTGTCCGGGGGATCTTCCCGATCTAGCGATCGAACCCGCGTCTCTTGAGTCTCCTGCACTGGCTAACAGGTTCTTTACCACTAGCACCACCTGCGAAGCCCACTCCATAATGACAGAAGTCACACAGCAGGATCACTGAGTTAGAAGGCTTCTGGGGCTCTGGTCCTGTCCCACACCCCAGTCTGGGTAATGTCTATATTGTATGTTCACATCATTAAAACTAATCAAGTTATACACATGATTTATTTCATTCTATTTTTAAATTTATGTAAAATTAACAGCTGATTACACAAACCTTAAGTGTTACAACAGTCAGGATCCAATCAGGAGTTAAAATGCATAAATCACTTAAAAAAACTTACAATAAAAAATCATTAATTTGTAAAAGGTAGCTGACTATTAAAAGGAGTAAGAGAACCCTAAGCAAGAGCAAAGGCAGGGGGCGGGAACAATCTACAAGATCAAAGGAGAGAAGACGGAAAGGAACCCCGCCCTGGACGGGCTGTGGCCGCAGCCCACTGGGCGGCAGAGCTCGCGAGGGCGCCTGCTGGACACAGCACTCCACCTGCTGGGGTGCTGGTGGACACCAGATAACTGCTAGTGGGAGGCCGAACAAAGCCATGGAGGATGAGCATGCTTTGCTCATCCGCTCTTTAAGGGGGGGGGGGGGACCAAGGACAGTGCAACAGCAAGAGAGGCCCCTCCCCTCCGCCCGGCGGTGTCCCTCCCTCAGCCTCTACCGACTCAGCCAGCATCGTGCTGGAGAGGAAAAAAGGCTTACCGGGTCTACTTCAAGCATCATCAATAGAGCAAAGAAAGATGTTTATGGAACTGAGAGGCAATAAATTGATAACCTGCATAAATGTTCCACAAAGGCTGACAGATCTCTGCACGCGCATCCACACTTGTGCACCAACCACACTGGAACATTTTCACACCATCAAGTGTCCCTGGGCCCTCTTCTGCCACCACCCACTCCTGTGCTTCCCAACAAAGGCTACCGGTCGTGCCCTCGGGGCGGGCCGCTTCCTTTGGAGAACCCGACTCTGCCAGCTCTGCCCGAGACCTCATCGGGCCTCAGACCTGAGGGAGCCCCCTCCTGGCACCCCCGCACCCTGTCTGACCTTTGCTCCACTTGGTCACTCCTCTTATTCTCTGGTTCAGAGTGAAAGACGTCTCCGAGCTTCAGAGAATATGAAGTCTGTATGTCTCAATCTCCTTGTCCTTTTAAGAGGATTTCTGAAAAGAAGAAAGGAGAAGTACTTAAAATCAGAAGTCTCTGGTCAAAAACTGTAATAAATAACATGACCATAAGCATTTGCCTCAGTAAAGAACTTAAAATACTCATTGGAATTAAACAATTGCCTTAGTATATTGTAGGTTTCTCCTAACAATGAAACCAATACCTACACTAAGGTTTCTATTAAAAGAATAAACCAGAGGGAACAAACCTCCACCAAATTAAATCTTTCTGCATAATTTCTGCCCAGCTGGAGCAAAGCAAATCCAAGTTATGATGGCCAATCCAAGAGAGAGATTTCAAAGAAAAGAAAGTTTACTGTCACTAACCATTACATAACCTGACCACTTCTTCTCCTATTGACATTAAATGAAATTCAGATTCAAGTAAAAAGCACATGAAAATGTAAATCAACATCGCCCTTTACTGAATTCATTCGCTGGTATATTCCATATTAGCATATTCACCAAAACTTAATTGTAAACAGAGTAATTATGGTACTAAAGTTATTAAATACACAAAGCAAGCTTGGAACTATACATATTCAAATAGAATCTCAGTGGCAGATCAACTTTTATATCTGAAACAATACCCTAATTAATAGTCAGCTCTGATAATAAAATGGTCCTCTGTTTTTCAGATAACATTCCAAAAAAAGTTCTGCTATGAATATTAAAAGTTTTGTGAAAAGATTCTTAAAATTTCAATAGCTATATTTATCACAATATGGTACTGTATTTAGACAACCGGCATTTTCCAAGTCCTGGATTCAAATTTGCAATTTTTTTTAATCCTCTGTTGAATAGAGAAAAAAAAGCTTGAATGAATCCAATAATGCAACTTACACTCAATGAGCTCTGAATTCATCACCCAAACTGGGAAATTACAATGCTGTATAAAGCTTGTCACATATTGGATGCTAGCCATACATTTTCCCTAAAATAGGTATGTACTTGAGTTTCTCTGAGGGGGGTCATATATTTTTATGAAATTTTCTTTCAAGTCGTAAGTTCTCTGACGCTTTTAAACTGCACAGAGACACACTGATTCAGGATAATTTTGAACAACCTGGGCTATTCATCAGGCCATTAACATGGTACCAACATATTGTTAGCTCTACTCTGCAGCAGGAAGCACTTTCTCGCCCCCACTCCCCATATACACTTGCTGAAAATCTTTTCCATACACAAAGATCTAGCTCTTCTGCAGTCAGACATGACCTCTCAGGTTTCAGTCCTATTCTTACTGTTTATTGCATTTGATAAATGTTCTCTATAAGTTTATGAGCTCCCTAAGTATGAAACCTGTCTTACAATACACTGCACTTGGTAAGAATTCAATATATATGTCAAGTTATACAGCAAAAGGTTAATAAGTTATTCTTTCCTCAAGTATCTGACATCTAACTTTATGCTTAATATACATCCAAATGGAGTGGACAGTGCCACTCCTTCGAAAAGCCCAGCAATTGAAATCCATATCAAACCCTATTTAGTCTCCTCAAAACTGTAATTCCCCTTCCTAACTCGCAATTCTCAACAGATGACCTCATCTCCTAGTTTAGAGAAAAAAGCCAGAAACTTCAGTGGGAGTTCCTCTATCTTTCCAAGACTCAAACCTACAAACCACCTGCATCCACTACAAGTCCAACTTTGCCTCCATCCCATCCTCCTCCTCCATCAAACACCAGCTCCTTCTTCACCTGTATCCCATCCCCTCCTATGTCCTGACTAAAACTATTAATTAACCCTTCTCTCAAATATTCAACATCTCCCTCAACTAGAGCCTTCCCATCAGCTTTTAAATATGCTCATGGCAGGCCTACAAAAAAAAAACCAAAACCTTTTAAATTCCCCTCTGCTGTCATCAGTACCAACCATCTTAAACTCATCTGTACTTACTAATGTACCCTTTCTCCTCCCTGTCACCACAACTCACTCCATCTGGACCACGAGTCCACTCCGACCCCTCTCACCTCAGGGTACTACACCCAAGTACCCTTCAAATCACCTCATCGCCCCGCCCATTCCCCAGCAGCGCTCAACACTGCAGTTCCTCCTTTCTTTGCTTCCTCTTGCTTTTCTTGCATTTTGCTTTCCTTCTCTTGCTTTTGCTTTCTCAACAGAACACTGCCCTGGTTCTCACTCTACTGCTTCCAGCCCTCACAGCCTCGATAATTTGGGAGACACAACAGTGAGTACCTGCTCATTCTTTCAAGGAACTTGTTCCACTTTTTGAAGTATATTTTTCCAGGATTGTATCACTCTAAAAAAGCAGACCATCTATATTTCCACAGCTTACACCACCATACAAATTTTATAAGAATAGATTACATAAAAGAAAGACATGCTGTTAAGTAAAATTAAGACCTCTGGAAATAAAGTTAAGAGGTTTAACTTTAAGTAAGATGGAGGCATATACAGAAAATATAACTGATTGATGTGATTTCCTTAAGCTAACAGATCTCGAGAGTTTACAGCCTTCAAGCAGTATGTGCACACCCATACTCAAAGCAGCACCATTCATAACCACCAAAATGTGGAAGCAACTGAGGTGTCTGCCCACGGATGGGTGGATACACACAGTGTGGTGTAAACATATGATATCTGCAGCCTTAAAAGGAAGTGAATTCTAACCCAAGTTACAACATGGAGGTACAAAGACCAGTGGTACTATTTCAAAGGTTGTTCCTATAGATGTTAATTACACAAATCTATCCACTATCACAGCAGTAAATAAAGGTCAACTGAATGATGTGAACTTGTGAAGGAGAGGAATGATCTGCTCATTCATTCACTCACTCAGCAAACATGCACTGATCACCTGCCACATGCCAAGCACTGCTCTAGTCCTCCTCCAGCTCTTCACTGCTCTCCAAGGAACCAAACAGAGGTCCTGCCTTTGACACTTACATTCTAGAAGAAAGATAATAAAACCTACCATAATGGGAAAATCATCTAATATTTTAGAGGAGGTACACACTATGTTTAAAGAGAAGAAGAGCATGTCAGGGGACGAGGACAGGGAGAGCACGGAGGTTGGGGGCAGCATGTGGTGTCAACAGAGAGGTCACCGTCAGCCCCCCTGAGAAGGGGAGATCCGAGCAAGGACAGGAGGGGAGTGGAGAGCTGGCCACAAGTATCTGGGCAGACGGCTGAGCAGTGCAAAGCCCCCAAGTGAGGAGTGTGCCATGCAAGCAGAGAAGAGCAAGGGTGCCAGCAGGCTGGTGTGGTGTGAGCAAGGGGAAAGGAGAAGTCAGAGAAGGAACACAGGAGCATCAGATCAAGGGGGGCCCCAGGGGCCACTGTAAAGACTCTTCTGACTTTAGCAAAAGGGTAAACATGATACTAGGAACAGGTATTATACTTGCACCTTGATTCACAATCCTTCATATCAGTCAGGATGAAAATCATACTCTGATTACCCAAGTCAAGAATTCTCCCCCTGACCAATTTCTCACCAAAATTTTTACATTTTTTAAATATTTCTGGTTATTGTGAATTATTCCACCCTCATAATTTATCTCATCAATAAGCTGAACTTGATATACATCTAAAACCTTAAGTGCTTTTGTCATTAAAGTCACCTCGAGGTAGGATTGGTTTTATAAAGGATCGAAATTCATTTCTCAACAGAACAGACTAGGACGAGACCTCATCCTCCCTTTAACATGCACGTAAGTCACGTGGCAGTGCTACCCCAGTAAGAGGTACAGCTTCGGGAAATGCAAAACTTGACTATGCTACACCTCCCTTAAAATTTAAAATGAAAATAATACTGAGTCCCAACAGAACTCTATATTACAATATACAGTGTCTGCTTCACTAATTCATTTGCTCAACAAATGCTTACCTCTATGCCAGGAACTGCTCCAGCAGAT
The DNA here is from genome assembly GCF_963930625.1 of Muntiacus reevesi. Taxonomy (NCBI): domain Eukaryota; kingdom Metazoa; phylum Chordata; class Mammalia; order Artiodactyla; family Cervidae; genus Muntiacus; species Muntiacus reevesi. The sequence continues at coordinate 57,932,613 of NC_089263.1, read as the reverse complement.
GGAAATAAAGCAGTGAACAAATCAGACAAAAATCCTGCCCTCACTGAGCTTATACATTATTTGAGGAGAGAGATAATTTTTTCAAATTTGAAATATGTGCCATGTCCAATGGTGACAAATACTAACGGAAAAAATAACAAAGGGGGGAAAAGGGTGGGGTGGGGAAGCGGGCTGACACTGAGACGTGATCTGGTAAAGCAGCACGAGAGAGTGACACTTAAGCGAAGACTGCTGCTTCCCCGGTGGCTTGGTGGTAAAGAATCTGCCTGCGGTGCGGGAAATGTGGGTTCGATCCCTGGGTCAGAAAGATCCCCTGGAGAAGGAAACGGTAACCCGTTCTGGTATTCTTGCCTGGGAAATCCCACGGACAGAGGAGGCTGGCGGGCTGTGGTCCATGGCATCGAAGAGAGTCGGAGACGACTTAGCAACTACACAACAAGCAAAGACTGGAAGGTAAAGCAAGGGAAGCCGGCCAGGCGGTGATGGAGAGGAGCAGCATCTCACGCTGCGGGGGCCACAGGCACAAAGGCCGAGGGCCAGGGCCCGCCGGCACAGCAGGGAGGCCGGCGCAGCTGGCGGAGAGCGCGCTGGCTGATGCCAGACACGGAAGACGGCCAGGAGCAGCCACCACGTCCAGGATACAGGCCACTGCGAGGACTCTGACTCTGCACCTCGGCGAGGCAGGAAATCACAGCAAGGTGTGGAGCAGAGGAGTGGTGTGCTCTGACGGAGGTTTTCAAAGGACCACTCTGGCAGGCACGTCAAACAGATTTGGAAGGGGGCAAGGCAGAAACCGCTACCAGTTACTAGAACAGTGTGGCTGCTGGAATAACCAAGGCCTGCCTTCATGCTGACTGACTAGTGAGAATGACAAGTTTCTAAAAACTGATTTTAAGCCACCAAAGAGAGGGATACAGAATAACAGGAGGCTTTTCCAACTTTTTTTTTTTAACTTTATACAAGCTACCCACTCCCAAAAAAACAAGTCTCTAGTGCCAAGTCGAAACAATCAATATTAGTGACAGATGGTCTAGGAAACATGCTAATCATCTCTTACTCTAGATTTTCTAAGCTCTATCTCATGGCAAGTTAATTCACCAGGAACTGAAACATTTGAACTCATTTATTCCAAAGGCCTTTATAAAACACCTCCAGTATATGTGCTGGAAAATGTGCTAGGGGCTACAAATATAAACACAAATAAAATGCAACCTTTGACTTCAAGAAGCTGCACTTAGCTTCATGCAGAAACACCATCACATAGGATTTAATATTATATCATCAGCTTCAAACAAGGATCAATAAAAAGCTCGCCAGGTAAAGAATGTTTCTCAATTCTTTGATAAAAACTATTTATTAAAGAAAGTGAGCAGTTGCAGACATCTACAAGATCAACCTTTATTAGTTTCACGGTGGGAAAAAAGTGCCTCTTCCAGTGATGGAAGTTTTTAAGCCATTAAGAGCTATGAAACTCCTGTTTCCCCCCTTTCACTGAGTGGCAGGAAGTTGAAAAGAAAAGTATAAACTCGATTACATAACTACCATTGTGGGAGGCAGTAATTCTCAATCCTGGCTACGCATCATGATTACCGGTAGAACTCTGAAACACTGAAGGCCCTGTTTCACAAGAGCCCCAGTGTCTTATGTTTTAATCCTGCACAGGCAGTTGTGAAATGCAAACTGGACCACTGGTCTATATACATCATCCCTCAGCATCCTCAGGGGATTGGTTCCTCCACCCCCTTGGAAACCAAAATCCACTCAAGTCCCTTACGGAGAATGGCACAGTATTCGCATATATTTTATGCACATCCTCCCATATACTAAAATAATATCTAGATTATTGATAATAACTAACACAATGCAAATGCTATGTCAACAGCTGTCCACATGGCAAATGCAAGTTTCACCTTGTGGAATTTTCTGGAAGTTTTTTTCGAGTATCTTTGATCCACAGTTAGTTGAGTTCACAGCTGATTGAACCTGTGGATGCAGAACCAATGGATATAGAGGTCAACTGTGTTCTGGCATATCTTCCTTTCCTCACTAAGTCAATCATTTTCAATTAAGGGTTCTATTACATACAACTCTATTGCATCAGAAAATTTTAATAAAAGTCTCCTTCATTTTAGAAGTTAGGTAAAAAATATAAAGGAGTGAATGAATGATTCAGAAGGAGTCCCCCTGCCCCACCCAAATCACCTTTTTCCCATCCCACCCCAAGCCAAAAACCTTCATTCATCTTTCAAACTTCTTTGAAATTAAGAAATAATTACATATTTGGTATAAATGGCTTCCTGCCAGTCTACAATAAGTCAAAGAACAAAATCAACTAGAAGATAATAAGTCAATAAGAACTTCATCACCTCTTTTGCTAAATTGTATCAAGAATAATTTGAAAGTAATACATCTAAAGACAATTCTCTTACAAATGAGTCAGCTAATCAGAAGTTGATTAATGCATCTGATGAGTGCGAAGAAATCATACGAAAAATAAAATATAGAATCTTGAGTTTATATACCCTTCCCAACAATATACAGGGTCTCTTTCATATATTTACTTCATTTTATCCCCCCAAATCCTACAGTTGAGACAGACTGTGAGGATGACCACAGGAATGAATGCAGAGTTACTACCAATACCATTTACCATCAACTAGTGAGAAGTAGGAAGGTTTCCTCTGACTTCCTGTTAGGGACACCCAATCAATCTCCTGGGCTTCCCTTGTGGCTCAGCTGGTAAAGAATCCATCTGCAGTGCGTGAGACCTGGGTTCGATCCCTGGGTTGGGCAGATCCTCTGGAGAAGGGAAAGGCTACCCACTCCAGTACTGTGGCCTGGAAAATTTCATGACTGTATAGTCTTGGGGTCACCAAGAGTCGGACACGACTGAGCGACTTTCACTTTTCAATCAATCTCCTAGTTTCACTTAGAGAACCATGCATATCAATACAAGTATGAAAACTAATCATGGCTGTTATGGTACCCTCAGCAACACTAACAAGCTAGTGTTAGTCACTCAGTTGTGTCCAGCTCTTTGTGACCCCATGGACCGCAGCCCGCCAGGCTCCTCTGTCCGTGGAATTCTCCAGGCAAGAATACTGGAGTGGGTTTCCAGGGGATCTTCCCGACTCAGGGACTGAACCAAGGTCTCCAGTATTGCAGGCAGATTCTTCACTATCTGAGTCAAATGTAACACAACAATCCATGCAAATTTAGAAGTGAACGTCCATAGATAATGACCCTATCAATTCATAGATTTATTCCTGAAAAACATTAAGCTAAACTTAAGACTGTGACACAATCTTTAGAAACAATTGTCATACTAGTCGTGTTTTCACACCTAAGCTGCAAAGAACCAGGTGAAGACTCAAACTTTTAACTTGGAAAAATGAAGTAGATTATCTTCATAGGAGAAAAATTTCCTCCTATTTAGATTTTTTAAACTTGTATTAAAACCGTGATTAACATTAGATTTTTATAAACAGTTTTGGTAGAGTGAATAAAATGTTTAAAATACAGTATCAGATATACATCAACTGTTATTTCCTTTAAATGATTTCCAAAAGTTCTAAAAGAGGAACATTAACTGCAGAACTAAATTTAACGGAAAATATACAGCATTGTACAGTTTAAAACACAAGCCCAAGACACCTCACTGCCACCACTTCCCCCCAAAAGGAACAATTCATGCGGTTTTTGCTTTGCACTTCTTCCAACTTTTGATGCTGTGGTTAAAAGAACCAAGTAGGTCCCCATGAATCAGCCGTGAAGAAGACACTACAGTAGTACCTGGAAAACTTGCTCTGCCCCAATGAAGGCATCAACTCAAAAGAAAGGGGCAAGCGTGAAAATGCTGAAATCAAAGGGAGGAGGCACCTGGTTCCTTGACCCATAAACTCTACAAAAAAGAGCTAAAAGGAATGCTTCTTTATGTAAAGAAAACACTGAAACTTTTCCAAAATTAGAAGTTTTGAACTATATTGCTAATTTTTTAAATAATACTTAGCACACTTTGATGATCTTGCTAAATGATAGATTTCCCATTAGTTCTGCTATGGCAGTGGGGGGGGGGGGTGCAATATTAACTACCAAACTTTGTTTACTTTTTTTTAACTCTCCAGGTGTTCACTATTAAATCTCCACAGGATAGTGATTGAACAACACCCTTCCTTATATATTCTTGCAGCAGGGCTCCAAGGAAGACTATTTCTAAATACTCTAAAGAAAATTAAGATGACCAAGTAGTCACAGTAAATCAGAAGAGGACTACAGTCATTAAAAAATACTTCATGAAAATATAATAAACTTTTCAGAATCCCAGAGAAGGCTTTTCTATACAACACACAAAATGAAACACACAGGTCTAAAGAAAATTAATAAATTTGACAAAATAAAAATTCTCCACAGTTTAAAAACACCATAAACAAATTCAAAAGACAAATGAAAAATATCTACAGAATATGTGACAACAGGCTAATTTTCTCAGTACATATTAAAGAATCCTATAGATTATAAGAAAGACAAAAATCCAACAGAAAAACGCCAAAGTGACAGAGAGGGGCAAATTCACGGAAAAGGAAATACAAATAACCTTAAAAAAAATGAGAGCAATTATCAAACGCATACAAAGTAGAAAAGTGATATAATGAACTCCTGTGTACACATCACCCAATTTCAACAATTATTCGCACATCACCAGTTGGGGACCCAATCCACAGCCCCTCCCAAGAGTATTTTAAAGCACACCTCAGACATAATATCATTTCATGTGTTAGAAGTATTTACTTCTACATCAACATTATCACATCTAACAAAATTAACAATTCCTTAATATCACTTAATAAATAAATGTTCAAATATCCCCAAGTGTCTCAAAAAAAAAAGTCTTTGCCTGTAGTTGACTTTTTAGTCACTGTAACTGGCTGATATGTCTCTGAATCTCTTAAGCAGACAAGTGCCACCTATTTTTTTTTCTTTCCCTTGTTGGTGTTCCCCACTTTGGATTTTGCTGATTTATCTTTTCCTTGTCAAACTTTACCCCTGTAGTCTTTGTTACTGTGATTGCTAAAACTGCTCTGTCTGTGGTGTCTGCCTTCCAGCAAGAGACCACCAGCACACAGCTCGAGTTGTGTGAGTTGGAAGCACACCCAGCCACAGTGGACAGGAATCTGCCTGCCAACGCAGGAGACACGGGTGTGATGCCTGGTCCCGAAAGATTCCACCTGCTGGGGGCACCTGAAGCCTGCATGCTGCATCTGCTGGAGCCTGTGGGCCTAGAGCCTGTGCTCCGCAACGAGAAGCCACTGCTTCACTGCAAGGAAGGGCAGCCTCCGCCCACCACGAGAGAAAAGCCTGTCCGCAGCAACGAAGACCCAGCGCAACCAAAAATAAATTAATTAATCTAAAAAAAAAAAAAGAATCTGACAGGATTTGGGTTTTGCTTGGGTACTTGGGTAAACCGGGGGAGGGTTTAGGAGGGAAGCTTCCCTAATAGCTCAGTTGGTAAAGAAACCGCCTGCAACGCAGGGACCCCGGTTCAATTCCTGGGTCAAGAAGTCCACTGGAGAAGGGAAAGGCTACCCGTTCTGGGCTGCAGAATTTCAGGCTGTACAGTCCACGGGGTCGCAAAGAGTCAACACGACTGAGCGACTTTCATTTTTCAGGGAAGCCAGAGTTTCTCTAAACTAGATGTAATTAGAAAGTAGGGGGATTCTATGTTGGGTATCTCAATCAAGCTTATCTGAGAGGAGACAAGAACAGAGCGGTAACTGGAAAAGAGCTGTGGTCGCTCATCCTAGCCACGTGTTCCTCGGAGGGCAGCGACTCTGGCTGTGTCTGTGCTCTGTCTCCTTGCTCTGCGCTCTCGGAGAAGCCTGGCTTGAGGCGTTCGGTGGGGCTGGCTGCTGAGCGGGAGGACGCGGGGCCAAGCGACCCAGGCCGGCTCTGATGCAGGGCCACTCCTCTCTTTCCTCTGCCCTCGACACCGAAGCCCGTCCAGCTGGCCACCCCGTCGTCCCTCTGACTCGACCCCAAGAGCGCTGGATAGTTTCCCGGTCTCACAACCTGGGACAGTACGTCAACAGGGCTAAGAAGCAAAAAATACGTATGGCAAGTAGAATTTTTTTGTAAAAAATGCCTTTTTTTTTTGTTAATTAACAGAAGCACTGAGACAGTAGAGTGCATACTGCAGAATCATTTGCAAAATGAAAAGTTTTTAGGTGGTAAAATATTTGCTTTAATGACTAAGAATATAAACGTCATAAAAACAGTATAAAAGACAAAACAGAAACATATCCACCTTACTACAAATACAGAGCCTACTGTTAAAAGAACGATGACTTTCAAAGATCAAGAGGACAAAAGTAACAAAATAACCGATGTAGAACTCGCCAGAAAAAAGCTTTTAGTTGCAGTTTACTAATACAAAACAGGACAAAAATTCAGCTGAAAAAACTTATGTGATAAACTACTGCAGAATATATGATAAAATAGTTAAGAAAATACCGTATAAAAATAGTACGAAGAAACTATCTTCTAGATTCCAGTGAAAAACGCTGAATATTATAAAGTCAGTTTCTTCTGCAACCTCAGCATCTGGATGATGGCATTTTTGTTACCACTCCTTACTGAGTGGTCCAGATAAAATCAAGTACTCAAAAACCTACATGCAAAAGAAAAATGAAAGTCTCAGCACTGAGTGGAATTAAGAGCACCAGACCAGACCCCCTGCACACCTCTCACAATGCCTGTGACACTGTGTCACCGTGAGTTGCATATACGCTGTGCTTTTTTGATGTATTTTATGAGAATCTGACGTCAGTGAGTCCATCTTACCCCAGTATCCCTTGAGTCTGACATATCACTTGGTGAGAAACCAACAGCTATTTCCTAAAACTAGGCTGAATGAAGTCATGGTCCAGGGCCACCTGCTATGAACTGAGACAAGGCCCAACTTCTCCAGGTCTTTTTCCTTAACTAACATGACCTGAATTAAAGTTTAACCAGGTGCTTTACCTACCGGTTTGTAAGGGAAGACGTATGGTTCATTTTAGAAGTAGGATGAACTACAAAAGGATCTATTCCAATAACCAGCAGATGTATATTTCCCTTCTAAGGTATTTCACAGTTACATATTTTGCCAATGGAATCTGTTGCCAAGAGAATGCAAAAGGGCTAGAGAACCTTCTTGACCTGCCTGCTTACTTCAGGAAAATAAACGGTCCCTGAACAAAAGGAAAGAAATATAAAGGAAGGAAAATCGAGGGAAAAATGCTTCTGGTTGCAAATACATCAAGGTGATTCAAGGTCAACGTCAGAAGGTTAATAAACGCAATAAGAAAAAGGCAACCAATTTAAAAACGCACAAAGGATTTAAATAGCCATTTCTCCAAAAGAGATAAACAACTGGCCAAGAAGCACACAAAAAGATACTTGACCTCATTAGTCATTAAGAGGAATAAAAATCAAAACCGCAATGAGATACTACTTCACACATGCTACCATGGATATAAACAAAACGACAGAAAATCACCAGAACTGGTGAAGATTTGGAGAGATCCAAACCCTCAAACAATTGCTAGTAAAAATGTAAAAAAATGCAGTCACTTTGGAAAACGGTTTGGCAATTCCTAAAAAGAAGTTAAACAGAGTTACCACGTAACCCAGCAGTTCCAAGAGTAGCATGTACTCAGGAAAAATGAAAACATGCGTACACATGAAAAACCGGTGCATACATGTTCACAGCACCATTACTCGTAACAGTTCACGAGTGGAAACAACTCAAGTGTTCTTCGGTGGATGAATGGATAAATGTGACACACCCAAACACTGGGATCTTATTCAGCAATAAAAAGAAATGAAGCACAGATTCTGCTACAACACAGATGAACTTTAACAACATGCTAGGTGAAAGAAGATACGCACAAAACACCACAGATTGTATGACCTCAATCATGTATAATTTCAAAAATAGGTACATTTGTAGAGACAAAAGCAGATTAGTAGTCTCTTAGGGCTCCAGGGGGTGCTTTCCAGGTGGTTCAGGGGTAAAGAATCTGCTGCCAATGCAGGAGAAGCAGGAGACACAGGTTTCACCCCTGGGTCGGGAAGATTCCCTGGAGGAGGAAACGGCAACCCACTCCAGTGCCGGGAAAATCCCATGGACAGAGGAGCCTGGTGGGTTACAATCATGAGATCACAAAGAGTCAGACAGGACTCAGCAACCCTGAGCACGCACGCAGGGCCCTGGGCAGTATGGGACAGAATGAAGACTGACTGCTAGTTAGTTGGTGGGGGAGTTCTCTTAGGGTTGATGAAAATATTCTAAAATTAGATTATGGTGATGGTTACAGTCCTGTGGCTATACTAACACTAAACAATACCCTTTGAATGGGTGAGCTATATGATAATTGAACTGTGTCTCAATAATGCCTTTCTTTTTTTGGCTATGCCAGGTGGCATGCGGGATCTTAGTTCCCCGACCAGGGATTGAACCCGTACCCCTGCACTGGGAGCGCAGAGTCTCAACCACTGGATTGCAAGGGAAGTACCAATAAAGCTTTTTTTAAAAAAAGTTAACGACAGGGAAAATGTAATATCAAGAATGACATTCTGCAGAAAGACATTCTATTTTCTGAATGAAGGTTAGAAATCACCCCAACACAGACTACCAAGAACACTGAGGAACCAGCTAAAGGTAGATTTTGCTCTGTCACCAGTGTGGTTCCTGACCGCTTCACTGAAGGGCGCCAGTATAGTATACAGCTATTTGCAGGAAATGCCACATGGAAGACAGAATTCACCAAGACCAAACTCATTTGATCACAAATGACTTCTGCTGATCCCTGAAACTCTACATTGTTATCTGTGATTCTTAGAAGCTCAAGTAGGAAACTGAAGGAAAGGACAAATGAAATGAAAAGTTGTGTCTATGTGAATGACATTCAAACCTGCAACTGGTGTCCTGCACCACGGCTTACTAAAACAGGACAATGAGCTCCTGGCAAGCGACAGAGTACAAGATCAGAAGAACGCACGCGGGGCAAGGACTTGCCAACGTGATGAAGAAAGTTGTCTTTCACCAGTAACTTAGATGAAAATCCAGATGGCAGGCTCACCACAGCTCGTGATCACATTAAGCTGGGGGACATCGGGGACACATTAGGTCCCAGAAAGCAGATTCATGAAGGTTCTTACAGGCCTAAATAAAACTGCACACTGGGCAGAATGATGCAATGAACCAGAGCCAGAAGGAAGACCAGAAACATTTCATTCAGATCCTTCATACTGCAGGTGAAGCTGAAGCCAGACGGTTTTAATAACGTGCCCAAGTTCAGAAGGTGCATTAAAGGTAGACGAAGGCTGAGAATGCAAGAAAGCTAACTCTCAGGCTGGTGTTCGCCTGACCCAGTGCTACCTGCTACTAGCTGTGGACATGAGCAAATGGGGAGAAAAGGAAACTTGGCCCTTACCTCACCACACACGAAAAATCAATTCCTGGAGACTGAGACCCAAATGTGAAAGGTCAAAGGATAAAACTTCTTGAAGATAACATAAGAAAATATCTTCACGACCAAAGAGTAGCAAAACTTTGTAAATAAGACACGGAAAACACTAATCAAGAAGGAGAAGATCAGGGCCAAAGAACTAAACAGACATTTTTCCAAAGAAGACATACAGATGGCTAACAAACACATGAAAAGATGCTCAACATCACTCATTATCAGAGAAATGCAAATCAAAACCACAATGAGGTACCATTACACGCCAGTCAGGATGGCTGCTATCCAAAAGTCTACAAGCAATAAATGCTGGAGAGGGTGTGGAGAAAAGGGAACCCTCTTACACTGTTGGTGGGAATGCAAACTAGTACAGCCACTATGGAAAACAGTGTGGAGATTTCTTAAAAAACTGGAAATAGAACTGCCATATGACCCAGCAATCCCACTTCTGGGCATACACACTGAGGAATCCAGATCTGAAAGAGACACGTGCACCCCAATGTTCATCGCAGCACTGTTTATAATAGCCAGGACGTGGAAGCAACCTAGATGCCCATCAGCAGACGAATGGATAAGAAAGCTGTGGCACATATACACCATGGAATATTACTCAGCCGTTAAAAAGAATTCATTTGAATCAGTTCTAATGAGATGGATGAAACTGGAGCCCATTATACAGAGTGAAGTAAGCCAGAAAGATAAAGAACATTACAGTATACTAACACATATATATGGAATTTAGATAGATGGTAGCGATAACCCTATATGCAAAATAGAAAAAGAGACACAGAAGTACAGAACAGACTTTTGAACTCTGGGGGAGAACGTGAGGGTGGGATGTTTTGAAAGAACAACATGTATATTATCTATGGTGAAACAGACCACCAGCCCAGGTGGGATGCATGAGACAAGTGCTCGGGCCTGGTGTACTGGGAGGACCCTGGGGAGTCAGGTGGAGAGGGAGGTGGGAGGGGGGATCGCGATGGGGAATGCGTGTGACTCTATGGCTGATTCATGTCAATGTATGACAAAACCCACTGAAATGTTGTGAAGTGATTGGCCTCCAACTAATAAAATAATATTAAAAAAAAAAAAGGAGAAGATCAGTAAACTGAAATTGATTAAAATTTAGAATTTCAGTTCATCTAAAGACACAAGAGTGAAATGGCAAGCCACAGGATGGAAAGAGATTTTTACAATTCATATTTTCAATAAAGATTTCATATCCAGAAGACATAAAAATCCCAACATTTCAATAAGGAATAAAAAAAGACGATTTCTTTAAAATAGGCAAATGACACTTGAATCGGCACTTTATAACACAAGATATTTAAAAGACTGATAGCAAATGAAAAGGTGCTCAAGTTACCAGTTAACAAAAAAATGTCAATTAAACCACACTGAGATCTTCAACACAATCACAGAATAGTTTAAAAAAAAATTGTAACGTTTAACTGATAGTACTAAGCATAGGTGAAGGTGAAGAGCAATGGGAACTCTGTTTTCTGGTAGAAGCATGAATTGGTACAACCACTTTGGAAAACTGGCAGTAACTATCAAAGCTAAAGATACATGTACACTGGGACTAGCAATTCTACTCTTAGTATACTCAACTAAAATGAATACACATGTGAACCAGGAGATAGGAACAAGAATGATTTCAGCAGCATTATTCAAAACTTCTCCAAAGTAGAAACTATTCCAATATCCATCGACAATTACAACAGAATGGATAAATTGAGGCTACAATTTACGGTGGTTTTTAAAACTTGTCACAGAAGTTTTGACACACCTTTCATAAAGATGTGAGGTCTAAGTTCCTTCCCCTTGAATCCAGGCAGACTTGTGTCCATTTCAACCAACAGAGTACAGTGGAAGTGATGCTGTGTGACCTCTGTGGATGATCACTCTCAGCAGGCTTCCTCTGGGAACCCAGTCTATATGCTTGAAGAGTCAATGCCTCGTGGAGAGCCTGCAGCCAGGGCACAGCCACCTTTACAGCAACCACTATCCTGTGACCAACTCTCCGCCTCAAAGGAAACCTCTGCTTCTGGATACAGACGATGACCTCCCTCCGGTTAAAGACCATCACTGACCCCATTGCACCCTTTCCAGCAGCAATATCTGAACACCCTCCAAACAATCTACTCAAAAGTTGCAAAGAAGCAAAGCAAGTTTCAAGTAGAAGTTTTTGCCTCCATTCAAATTGCTTTAGATATACCACTAGAAAAACAAACAGCCACTTTCAAAAAACAAAACGTAAGTTCTCCAGTCAACAATCCCAGATGGTCCTGGTCTTCATGACATCTCAGCCAAAGTGCCATACACATGAGTAAGGGAACAGGGCAAGCTGTTCCATAACCAAATTCCTAACCCACAGAATCCATAAGCGTAATAATATGGTTGTTGTTTAACTCCCACTAAGTTTGGTGTTAGGTAGCAATCAATAACCAAAAAAACTAACGTATTATACAGTAACAGTTAACCAGAATTAGCTACTACCAACACACACAACATACTACATGCAGCATGACTGAATCTCAGATGTGTGTACGCAGCATGACTGAATCTCAGATCTGTGACTGCAGCCCACCAGGCTCCTCTGTCCATGAGATTTTTCAGGCTAGAATACTGGAGTGGGTTGCCATGCCCTCCTCCAGGGGATCCCAAGCCAGGGATCGAACCCAGGTCTCCCACAGTGAAGGCAGATTCCTTACCGTCTAAGCCACCAGGGAGGGTATGAAGGTAAGGTAAAGAATAACTCTTAAGTTTTCAGGCATAATTGACTAGGTAATATCATTAACTGAACAGTTAAACCACGGGGCAAATAAAACAGGAGCAGAAAGCAAAGATGATGTCCTATTCCTTTTGTATTCAAGGATCTACCCCAGTATCTAACACAGTCTCTCCAGCTTCCAAGATAAACTCATTTTCACCATACTTTTTTGGCCCACCCCTTCCTGGTCTCCTGTTGCCTCCTTTGTGTCCAGGTGCCTCTTAGTATCAGGATTCCCAGGTTTCCATCCCCAATTCCCCTTTCAGACATGTGCACATGCATACGTGCACACACACAAACACATACCATTCTCCCATATTTTCAATCTCAGTTGATAGCATCATTATCACTTACTTGTTCTTTTAAGTTAAAAACTTCAGAGTTGACCAAGAATTTGGATTGCAGTTAGCTAAATTAAAAAAAAAAAATTAACAGGATAAACAAAAGCTATCCTGCTTAACCCCCAAAACTAATGCATAAAAATAGGCTAAAGAAGACATGGCTTAAATAGATCTAGGGGGTTTATTCAACTCTAGGTTCCACATATGTGGTCATTAAAAGGATACAGCTAATAAAAGATACAGCTGATAGTACGTAGATGATGAAAGGTAATCTTTCCTATCCTAATAGAAAAGTGTTGTATCTAAAGTAAGAGATGCAACTCAATTTTTTTTTAATTTATCAAGCCCTGCATGAAGTACTGCATTCAATTTTAAGCACTACCATTTAAAAAAGAAAAAAAAATAAGGGAGGTGGGAGGGGGGATTGGGATGGGGAATACGTGTAACTCTATGGCTGATTCATATCAATGTATGACAAAACTCACTGAAAAATAAAAAGGAAAAAGAAAAAAAAAAAACCCTTAAATCAAAGGAAAGTCGCTAATGTGGTGAAATGACATGAAATCAAGACTTGTAAGAAAGAGTTAATGAACTAGATGATGTTTCAACTCCAGAAGACTGAGAAGACTTGATGACCATTTTCAAGAATTTGAAAGACCACAATGTGGAACAGGAATTGAGCTTGTCCTACATGTCTCCAAAAGACAGAACTGGGTAGGAAAAATACAGACTCCCACTCAATCTAAGAAAGTACTCACTAAGAGTCAATACTTCATTTGAAGAACAGGAGAGAGCAGTGGTTCCCAAACAGGGACAATCTGGGCCCCCTGGCCGGGGACAGTGAACCCCCAACAATTCAGATAACACCCCCACACAACAAGGGACAACTCGTCTACAATGTCACCAGCCCCATGACTGAATACCCCTATTCTAGAGGCAGTGAGCGCCCTGTCACTGCAGGCATTCCATTATAGACTAAACAATGTGACGATATCCAATACATGACTTTCAAGAATGGTATTAATAGGAAATGAGTGTTAAAAAGACTTCCTGTTTCAGATAACTCTCCAGAGAAAAATGCCCTCAGGTACATTACAGCGATGATAATACTGATGATGATGATAAACACTTACTGAACACATACAGTGGACCGGTCATTATCCCAGGCGATACACTGTACATGTTTCACAGGCCATTCTCACAACCACCCTATGAAACAGCTATTATTTCACCTTGATGTGATGGTAAAATTAGGTTACCCTGATATCACACGGCTAACAGTCTGTGAACTCAGGCCTACCGGACTCCAACCAATTATGTACATCACTGTCCAAACCATAAATACTTATGGCTTCAAAGCTTCCGTACTCTAGAAAACAAATGCAACAGCATGTATTCTAGAAGTATCGGGACCATGTCTGAACAGTTTTGTACTCACTGCAAACCAAGCTGGCTGGGAAAAAAAGGAAAGGATTATTTTAAGTAGTCTTGGGATGAAGGAGAGGACAATTATCCTGATTGTCCCCAATTGCCTACTTCTGTAAGCGCCAAGAAGCTCTTACATACCCATGGAATCTCAGTCAGAGGCTGAGATTAATGATGACATCCCTTTATCCACAGGCGTGAACGCTCAGGATGGACAGACGCTTGAACATCCCCGACTGGGAATCCTGCCCCTAACAAATACACTAGATGCAGACACATGGTTTCTTGGCCGCCTCTGCGCACGCCCATCTGGCAGGATGGCAGTGCGCCTGCTCACATGTTGGTCAGACTGTCACTAGGGCACAGGTGCCAAGCAGTGATCGTTTTAAATGGGCAGCCTGCATAGCACTGTAAGAGCCTGCTCTTCTGCGGGGGGAAAAAAATCCGTTTTAATACTGAAGGGTTGCAATCACGAGTGAAACAGTCTTGGTCAATCTAAACATTTCAGTGGGGAAAAGATCTAGACTTGTAGAAAAGAATCAGACCAAGAAAATTAAATCAAAGAGAAAAGCTGCTCTGAAGGCAAATAAGTGATTGCACGAAAGCTTCTCACACTGCCAATCTTTCATTAATACACGTCACGGTAATCTCTTATGCAGTAAAATCCTTTGCTCAACAAGTCATCACTGATGTTTTATAAAAATGGAATGATACGCTTTTCCATGTTCTAAATTAAAAAGTAGGAATGCATGGATATTTAGCAGTTTGACATTAAAAAAGTTCTATTTATTGAGAAGCTATTTTTTTTTTAATGACAGAAGTCTAATCTACATCCAAGATAATCTTTTAAACGCACAAGAGAAGGCAGAAACCAAATGAGATGCCCAAAGGTAAACAGAAAAAGAAATATAATTTGTTCACGGAAAGAAATCAAGAACAGGAAGTGGCTGTTAAGAAAACAGTAGAAACTGAGTATTTCTGGTCACAAATTAATAAATTAGGACTCAAGGGCTGTCACCTGTCACCTCCCCAACTATAGGAAAAATGTTCCTGGACTACATCTAGGTTTCCTATTCCCCCTCTTAAGACCCTTCCATCACTGGCAGGAAGTAGCTAATGTTCTCACTGCCTGGAAAGTCTCTCCTCAGACTAAAACCCGAATCCTGCCATCTGAGCTGTCTGTCCTTGCTCAGTGCTCTGTGACTCTGAAGAACAGTTGGTCATCACCACTCGCCGTGTGGTTCTTCAAATACAAGTATCAGGACGTTCTGATCAAATAACCCGAGTCTCCTCTTAGCCATTGATAAATAAAGGAGATTCCATTAACTTTTTCTCATTGGACCAATTCAACTCTTTATGTTTTCATCATTTCAGCTGCTCATCGCTTGGACTCTTTTTAGGCCTGATAACAAATGTCATCCAAAGTCAACAATGAGCCAACACGCACAACTTACTAAAGGAAGCATTAATATGAAGGAGTTAGAAAGTCCAGCAGAGTTCTCAGTAGCCATCACTAAGGACAAAAGTCTGAAATCTACCAAAAGCCTTCTAAGAAATACAAAGGACTTACTGTTATCAAGTAACAACACTGTCAGGGTCATGACTGCATCCTGCTCTCCCTACTAACGCAGCACTGCCATCTGAGTGCTTGCCTAGTAGCTCAGCCGTGTCCAGCTCTTTGTGACCCCATGGACCGGAGCCCACCAGGCTCCTCTATCCGTGGAATTCTTCAGGCAAGAATACTGGCGTGGGTTGCCAGGCCCTCCTCCGGGGGATCTTCCCAACCCAGGGATCGAACCTGCGTCTCTTAAGTCTCCTGTGTTGGCAGGCGGGGTCTTTACCACTAGCACCACCTGGGAAGCCCCATCACTGCCATACATACCCCTAAAAACACTTCTCTTGAAGACTATTTCTACCATATCCTTCTTCCTGCTCCAGAACCTACAGTACCTTCTAGCAGCCAATAAACTGATTATAAACTAGCCAGCAGTTTCCTAGACACATGAACAAATTATCCTCCCCTTATGTCCCTCCTCCCCTTCACTCCCACGACACCCCAAAATAGCCAGTTCTTATGTTCTTAAGGACCTAAATTTGCACATGCTATTCTCTAAAATGTTTTCCCATTTCCTCTCAAATCTATATTTTTTTTTTCAAGACTCAGGCCATGAGTCTTTACACCTTCAAACATTTGTATTAATTTTCATACTTAATTGCTTATTCATTTCCTCCTGTCTTCATTTTGTTTGCAGTTTACAGCCAACTAATTTTTGATAAAGATTTAAAAAAAAAAAAAGACTCAATGGAGAAAGCATAGTCTTCTCAACAAATGGTTCTGGAACAAGCAGACATCCATACACAAAAGGAAAAGAACAAAGACCTAGAAGTCATACTCCATGCAAAAATTAACCCAAAATGGATTCACTAATCTAAATGTAAGACATAAAATTATTAAACACTTAGAAGAAAATTTGGAACATCTACCTGACCTAGGGTTCGGTAAAGAGTTCTGAGACGCGCATGACACCAAAAACGATCCATACACTGCTGAGCAGGACTTCATGAAAATTAAACCCTTTTGTGCTGCAGACGACACTGTAAGAGAATGGAAAAGACAAGCCACGGGCTGAGAGACGGCATTTACAATCACACATCTGGCAAAGGACCGGTATTCAGAATGTATAAAGAATACTCCAAATGCAACAGCAAGAAAGCTAATTAGAAAACGGGAAAATGATTTGAACAAAGTAAGATATGACTGCGTGGGAGAGAAAAAAACCTTTCTTCTACCATTCACTCTAGGTTCTTTTGCTACTGTACCAATTAAACTGGCCTAAGATAAATTAACAGGAGAAAAACAAATTCAGTTGTACCTCCATAAAAATATGGGACCCAAGGGCAGGGCGGGCCACTGAGGCTTATTTGCCATCCTGAGCAGAGGATGGGGACAGGGGGCTGGAACTTCAAAGAGGAGGAAGGTAACTCAGACATGTGATCAGATGTTTGTTATTAGATGCCACACAGTTAGGTCTTTCAGTTAAAAGTTATCTCTGGTAACAGCTCTCTCTGAACCTTATCTAAACTAATCTGGCAGTTGAGGGGGCGGTAAAAAGCTCTAGAATCTTTTGGGTCTTCACTGTCTTTGGCTTTAAGTAATCCACTTGCCATAGTCACACATTTTGTGGAAGCTGGTTCTGAACCACTTCAAAGGAGAGGCATATGGAAAGATGTTGAACATCATTAGCCACTAGGAAAATATAAATTAAAGCCATTCTGAAATACCAAAACACACCTATTAAAATGGCTAACATAAAAAATACTGCTAACACCAAATGCTGGTAAAAATATGGAGAAATTGATCACTCATATAGTGATGACAGGACTGTACGATGGTACAACTCTGGGAAAGTTTGCAGTTTCTTAGTGGATAAAACATATACTTAATCCTACAAACCAACATCATGGAGCATAATAGTGATCAAAATTAGGAAACTCACTGATACAGTATTAGTAACATTAAGTACTTATTCAAACTTCAGTTTTTACCTTGTGTGTGTGTGTACCATCCCGTGACATTTCATCATATGCAAAGATAATTAAACCATCACAATAACCAAGCCACAAAACTGTTCAATCACCCCCAAAGAAACTCCCTCAGGCTACCCCGCTATAGTAACATCATACTCCCAACCCTCACTGTGACCAAACTGAGCTCTTCTCCACTGCTATAACTTTATCGTTTCAGGAACGTTATATAATGGAATGCTAATCACACAACCTTTTGAGATTGGTTCTTTTCACTCAGCACCTTAAACTCCATCCAAACTGTTGCTTGTGTCAGTAGTTTGCTCCTTCTTGTTATGGCTTTTTGTTTTGTTTGTTTCTTTTCGTGTTCCATTATATGGCTAAACCTCATTTTATCTGACCATTTACCCACTGAAGGATGCATGGGGCTGTCTCTGGGTTTTGGCTTTTATAAACGAAGCCACTAGAACATTCACATACAGGTCTTCATGTGAACGTAAGTTTTTATTTTCTGAGGATAAATGCCCAGGAGTGCAACTGCTGGGTCATGTGTGTGGTGTATGTTCAACTTTTTAAGAAACTATCAAACTAAATCCCAGAGTGGCTGCACGGTTTCACATGGGCTGCAACATGTGAAGTAATGCATTTGAAAGTCACCATTTCTACAATATTTTCTAAAAGCCTGTAAAACCAGTAAGGTTAAGACTCTTAAATGTTACATCCTGGCTTTGGTTTTTTTGTTTGTTTGTTTGTTTGTTTTTTAATGAATTTCTAAAACTTTTCCCCTGATTCCCAAGAAAGACTTTCTTCCTTATTACCTCTAAAAAAGAATGCATAATTAGATATAATCTGTACAGTGATCGAGCTGCTACCATGTTAAATAGTAAATTGTGATAACAAGTGGAACAAAAGCAACAATTCCAACAGAAACAGCAAAAGTTTGTTTCTCTATGTTCCTGACAGTCTCTGAAGACTGAAGGCTTAATGGCACTTTCTAACAGACCATGTGATCACAATGCATTTATACAAAGTATTATCAAACAATGGCATTTGTTCAGCGGTTATTAATACTTGGTAAGACAATTTGAGGAAAGCAATTAATCTGAAATAAAGCTGTAGTTATCTTAGCTCTAAGATTTCTAACTTTGTGATTTTTTAAAAAATTTTGGATCTAACTGACAGAGATAATGGAGCCTCTCTGGGATTCTTGAAACGAGGAGCTAGCACTAACGGAACGATCTGCCCCAAACGTGAACAGCAGCAAGCCCGGCAGTCTGCAAAGAGAAGACTAAACAAACGCACAGAAGAAAACTAGAAAGTCTTGAAAAGAAAAGGATGGAGCAGCCCTATGCCCACTGGCTCTCCAGTTCTCATCCAGACTGGGGACTGAGCTCTGTTAAGACAACTGTGTCCAGAATAATCCCAAATCTCAAATTAAAAACCCTGCAACTTAACTACATGACTTCACCTACATGACTTCCATCTAGTGTATCTTCCCACTTAATATATACGGCCTCTTTAACAACACTTCAGTCTACATGTATGTTTAATATTCACCCCAAACACTGGGCAGTGCGGACAGCATCTCATTTTCAAATCGGAGATGGCTCCTTTCTCTTGGGTCAGAGACCCATGGAGAGACAGGACTAACTGCAAAGAATCATGGAAATCCACGTACCTCCATGAAGACTAAACAAACAATACAATCCAAACCAAGTTAATAAAGACACTGTGGCTAATAAAATTCTTGATAAATTTCCCAATGAATGTTACCAGAAGCAGTTTCCTGTCGTTAGTATTTATCAGTGAATATTAAAACTCAAACTCCAATTACTGGGGAAGGGCAGATTTCACACCTATCCAGACGCTAGAGAGCTTTTCTTTCTTCAAGTGTTGTCCACATGTCATCCAGAAAAGAAGAGTAGGCGTTTGAGTCTGAGTGCAAAGGTTTAAGGTGACACTGGGAGAGATGGGGCACTGCACGTAATCAGTTCAAAACCACCACCGTGGAACGTTAGGTACTTAAATATCATCCAGAAGCTAAGGGGGCAAGATACTAAAGGGCATGGCCCTTTTCACATCTTTTTTTTTTTTAATTAATTTATTTTAACTGGAGGCTAATTACAATATTGTGGTGGTTTTCGCCATACATCAACATTTGAATCTTTACATCATTATAAAGGCAACTAAGAACATATTCACAGGAATTTGTGTCAAAAGGGTCAAATGTATCAGAGTATAAACACATCTAGGTTACACCACCCAGCTAAATGCTTTAAGCAGGATTCCATTACTTTTCCATATCAACCTTACACTCTTATTAAAAACTTCCTGTTTTCTACACTTTACAACTAACAGTATAGTTTTTCGAATGTGCCATACACACTTGACTTCTTGTGTGCTGGGTGCTAGATAACCAAAGTTCAAAAGAATGACCTCTATTAGCTTAAAAGAAAAGCTGCTTCAACAAGACACTACAACCGCGAGCTGATTCTGCACCCAGCACAGTTCCTGACGTACAGTAGGCACAGGACATCTGGTGAACAAACAAGTCTATCTCCGCTCACTCTGAAAAATAAACTCGGAAAACACGCAAAATGTACTACCAGTCTGAAAAATATTCTCCAGGCCTATTCGGTAACCCATCCACTCTTAAAACTCACGAAGACCAATTTCCAGGAACGCCTCAGCCACACACACACACACAGAGGCAGCACTTAATTTCCATTAGCTTCAACAGCTGATCTATGAAGATACTAACATTTGTACACTTGCATAAATTCAGGAATCATCCTTCATTTTGATATAAGGTAAATTTTTAAGCTTTGCCTCATTTCCAGTTAAGTTTTATTTATCAAATTAAAAATAGTTTCAAAGTTTTATTTTTTAAACCAAAATTCTATTCATAGCACATCATATCTTATTAGGGATGGCTTTAAGGAAAAATATGTATATAGTTGTCAAAATAAAAATCCTATTTTTCTTTCCAAGACATCTGGGACCC
The DNA here is from genome assembly GCF_963930625.1 of Muntiacus reevesi. NCBI lineage: Eukaryota > Metazoa > Chordata > Mammalia > Artiodactyla > Cervidae > Muntiacus > Muntiacus reevesi. The sequence goes on along the minus strand of NC_089263.1, from coordinate 57,912,039 downwards.
TCACTTACATTATTTATTATTATTTCACGTTAGCTCTCAAAAAAAAAAGAAAAAGCCTGGTCTATTTAAGAAATTTAATTTTAGGGTCTGTCAACATTTTGAATGCACTACTATTAATTTTAAAATATACAACTTGCATCCTGGAATAAAACTTAGCGTAAGCTTTCCATATAACCATTTCCTGGGCATTTACTAACTTATTATATGCCAGGTTCTACGAATGTCACATTCCTTCATTTTCTCATTTGTTTAACAAATATCCTCTCACAATTTTTGCTGTGCTTAACATAAGCCATTACACTCTAAACCTGGTATTTGCGCTAGACTGTTGTTGCTGTTTAGTCGCTAAGTCACATCTGACTCTTCGTGACCCCATGGACTGTAGCCCGCCAGGTTCCTCTGTCTATGGGATTTTTCAGGCAAGAATACTGGAGTGGGTTGTCATTTCCTTCTCCAGGGGATCTTCCCAACTCAGGCATCAAATCTGTGCCTCCTACTTGGCCAGAGGATTCTTTACCACTGACCCACCTGGAAGCCCTTTTGCACTAGATACTAGTGTAAGAAATGGGCAGTAATCCTTAACACAAGTTTATTGTCACTAGATTCAAGCTGTGTTACTATCATTATCCCGGAATCGGATGAGCAATGCTGACACGCACAGAGAACAGCACCTGTAGCAGCTTCAGCAGAGAAGTTTGAGTTAAGTGACTACTGAATTCCCTTCTACAGACAGCTGACAAACATCATCTTATCTTGGAGGAGAAAATGGCAACCCAACCCACTTCAGTACTCTCGCCCGGGGAAAGAAATCCCATGGAGAGAGAAGCCTGGGGAGCCACAGTCCGTGGGGGTCACAAAGAGTCGCACACAACTCAGGGACTAAACAACAACATGAAGAACCCCTGCCGCCCTTTGAAACTTCTTTTAAACTGTAGATTAAATTCTTCCCCCAAAGTATCACACTCAGCATGTCATGAAAAGTAAGGTGCCTTTATTCTGAACTCTTAAAAACAAATGCTGCCCTACATTTATTTTTAATTCTTGCAAAGTTCAGACTCCACAGATAGGCAACTGCAGTTAAAAAAGAAAGAAATGAAAAAACGGTAATTAATGAGGCTCTTCAACAGTTCCTTAAACGCACCACCCTCCCAATAGCAAAACTGGTTATTTCCTGGTTGTTCCAAGAAAAGGAGATGGGGGAGGTGAAGCAAGAGTCAACACAAAGCAAGGGGGAGAAAATGGGGGAAGGTGAAAAACGGGTGGCCTCAATAGGAACCTAGTGTTTGCGTCGCCTTCCTCCCTCTCTCTCTCAACCCAGAGACTCTGGTGCTTTTTGTCTAATTTAAAGAAATCACCTATGAGTTTTGACACCAGCGCCAAAATTTATTTCGACAGAAGGAAAAAACTACTTGCTGCCCTTGAATACGGCTACATCAGCAAATGACGCCACCCCGTAGCGACGGAGGGGCAACAAAAAACCGTCAGAAGGATGCCAAAGTCCCTTGTAAAACTCTCCCACGGAGCTTCACAGCCTTGAACCTTGCGGTCAACTGTAAGCAAGCTCTTACCCGGCCTCAGCCGGACACTGAAAGGTTAGAAACGCCTGGAACGCGACCCTCTGGGGAGCAGGCTCCTTCCCCCATCTCAGGTCTCAGGACCAACGTCACCTCCTCTGAGATGCTCTCCGTCACCCTAGCACTCTGGCCCACAGCTGCCTATCCTATTACCAGCGAGCTTTTCGGCATCTGCAGATGGTTCTATTTGCTTCTCCTCAGTTTCCCCTGCAGAGTGTGAGCTCCAAGAGGGCGGAAGGACCCCGGCGGTCCAGGCTGGCCTAACAGGGGCCATCCCAGACCCGGCTCGAGCTACCAGGACGCGGCGCGAGTATGACCGGCCTACGTGCCGTCCAGAACAGGAAACTGAGCCTCGGGGACCCGCCCAACCGGTGCAGGAAACCCAAGGCCGCAGCGGGACCTGAGGGAGCCCCGGCGGTAGAGGACGCCGGCGCCGCGCCGACCGCAGCCCTCCACGCCGCCCGAGAGCACGGGCGCCCGGCCGCTCCACGTTAGCCCAGCTTCCCGGCCGCCCCCTCCGCGGTCCCCGCTCGGCGCCGGCGCCCTCGAACCGCTGGGCGCGCGGCCGCCCTACCCCAAGCCGCAGAACGTCGCCTTCTGCCCAGTACGAACTTCCCGCCGCTTTCGCCGACTCGCAACTCCGCGGCGGCGCCGGCCCCATCACACCCTGCAGTATGGGGCCTTCCCATTGGCTCCAGCGAGAGGGAGAGGCGGAGCGAGCGGGAACGCGCGGGGTGGGCGGAGCCCGCGTAGGCTCTCGCCGGCCCCCCAGGAATGCCGGGAGCCGCGGGCCGGCCCTCGCACTGCGTGCTGGGAAATGGAGTCTTTCACTGGCAAAGCGAGATCGCGTTGGCTCGGCCCCCGTGGGCCTCTGGGAAATGCGGTCTACAGCCTCTGAGTCGGTTCTTCTGGTCAGATGCTGTCCCTGTCAAAGCCCTAGGAACCGAAATAAACATCGCTCGTGTTCGCAGTAGCTTGATTTATTAAATGATGTGTTGAAAAGAGTTGGATGTAAAAGAAGTCCTATATTCCCGTTTGGCCAAGGGGTGCTTCCGTTTTCCCACCTCCTGGTTCACACCCTGCATGCTTGTCACGCAGCCGCTTGATTCAGTATATTAGGGCCTAGCTCTGGAGGCAAGCAGCTCGCGATCAAATCCCGGCTCCTCCACTCTGGAACTTTGTGAACTAAATGACTTAACCCCTATGAGTCTCAATATCTTGTTTTTGTCAGGATTAAATGAGATAGCCTAGAGATAGGGCTTTGTCTGTAGTAGATGCTCAATAAACAGCAGAGAGTATTATTCTGTCCACTCATAGCCATGAGTCTAAATCCTGTCTGGCAAAGCCTATATCCATGACTACCTAATCTTTGTATTCCACCCGTAATTCTCTTATGCCACAGTTTGCTTTGTAATTCTAATCAGTTGTCTAAACTGATTATCCATGAGACAGTAAGCTTATTGAAGGCAGCGATGCTGTTCTAGGTCAATCTCCCCAAGGTCATAGGTGGAGGGAGATTTACAGTGAAACTAATAAGGCTTAAGCACATGTCTCATCCAAAACCTTCTGTTAACCATTTTAGTGGGGTTTTGTGTTTTTTGTGTTTTGTGGGGTTTTTTTTTTTTTTTCCAAGGTAAGATATTTCTGTATGATCGTCTTTAAGCAGACCCCCAAAATTGTGTGAACTTCGGGCCTCACAGAACCTGGAATCCCTGTCCACTAGACGGTGCAGTACTTTGCCTGTAGAGGTACATTTGCCCCTCCAGATACCCTCCAGTGCTCCAGGTGCTCCTCCAGCCTGCCCTCCGCCCCCTGGAGGTTGAGCTGTCTAAGCCACTACCAGGTTCCTGTGCTCCAGGCTCCTGGTGGATTTGGCCGGTAGGGAACCCCACAGAGGATTGGAAGAAAAGAGAGATGTTGCTGAAAGTACGTATTCCCCTGGATCCTGGTTGGCAAGATCCCCTCCAGCCGGCTGGGCCCTCGGCTGAAGGCCACTGCTGCCTGGCCCCCCTCTCCAGCTTGCAGTGACAGCCCCCTCCCTCTGTGCCTCAGACCTGCAGCTGAGAACCCCAGGACCACTGCTGCACCAAGGTTAGTGCTCCATCCCCATGGTTTCCTACCCTCACACTTTTGCCAGTAGTCTCATTGCAAATAAACCCTCTGCAGATAAACTCTGGTTTAAATGTGGCATCTGCTTCTTGTGGAGACTCTGATGGAAACACATGCACAAAGTGAGCACTCAATGAATTCTTGTCAGCAAAGAGGTCTCAAGATTCACACATCTCATGGGTGTGGAATTCCCCAGCAAGAATCTGTGGCCAAAATCCATTGAGAGAAAGATAGTCTACATATGCACACACATACACATGTGTGCACACACATATATACACATATGACACATACATGTATACACACATATTTACACACACACACATACTAAGGAGTCTTGGAACAGGACTTATTTGTCACACCATCACCATGTTCCCCTAACCTCACTATACATGTGCAAAGTGTCCCTCCTTTCACACTGGGTTGAAAACTGGCTGGCCTCGAAACACACTTAAATCAATAGGGCCTGGAGTATTCCAAGGTGAGAATGGAATGTATTTATTCTGCAGCTCATGGCTCCCTCACCCTCACTCAGATGACTTGCTGTTAAACAATGCTTAGATGCAGCCATGCACCAAGGCAATTGATGACATCTTCAACAGCACCCACAGGTGCTTAGATGTCCTACCGGTGCATGGCAGGACATCAGTCCACACTGCTATCACAGAGACTGTGTGTCTGACTGTGTGTCTGCTACAGGTACAGTTACAGCCCTGGGACACAGGAGCCCTCGAAGGATGTTTATGCATTGATACCTTGGTATCAAGATCAGGGTTCTGCAGAAGATGACCCATGAGGACTTGATGGGTCTGGGCTTTAGGATTTAAGAATTGAACTTGAGAGGAAAATTTCATGAGTACAGTCCTGCCATATATTCAAAAATATATATGCCATTCAAACAAATGTTTGTTGTTGTTCAGTCACTAAGTCGTATCTGATTCTTTGCGACTCCATGGACGGCTCATGTCCATTGAGTCAGTGATGCCATCCAACCATGTTATCCTCTGTCATGCTAAAATCATCCCCTTCTCCTTCTGCCCTCAGTCTTTCCCAGCATCAGAATTTTTCCCAGTGAGTCGGCTCTTCACATCAGGTGTGACCAAGAGTTGGACTAACCTCTGGGAACTCTGGGGTTTCCAACTTGTTTGTGGAGGTCTTACTATGTATTAGGCACTGCACCTTTTCACATGCCCTATCTCTGTTCTTAAAGAGAAAAAAAAATAAAAAACTTTACCTGATTCCAGGCTGCCTGAATCTACTTCCAGCTTCCAATTTTTTTTTTCTTTTACTGCCCCTTTATGTATAGCTTCAGTACATGAGGATACTTCTTAGAGGGAAATAATTTCAATGCTGTGATAGAGATTTATGGAAGATGCTGGCTTTTAGTTGGGTAAAGAGATTCTTAGACAATGGATCATGGTAGATAAAGCAAGGTGAGTCATGAGTGGGTTCGGCCTGATGAATAAATTTTTTTCCACCTGCCTTGCAAGAGCAGACCAGCTGAAAATCCATGCATGGCATCTGTATTGATTTGCCGCATAGTCAGGCTCTGGAGTACCCTCCTTTATTTCCAGGCACACTCCAACCCTGGTAACATGAGGATAAAGACACAGACGGGGAACAATAATACAGGGAACTTTTGGAAAGGGAGAGGAGATTGGTAGTAGCTGCTGCTGCTGCTGCTAATTTCACATCAGTCGTGTCCAACTCTGTGTGACCCCATAGACAGCAGCCCACCAGGCTCCTCCATCCCTGGGATTCTCCAGGCAAGAATACTAGATCATAACTGAAGCTCAGTCTGTGAAGTTCAAACAAGCGTGAATGTCATTAATAAGCAACACTGCCCTGGCAGGCTTCAGCAGATACTGGCCCTAACAATGAGTCAGTTTATGAGTCCTTGCCCTTGTTGTTTTCATCTGCAGAATGGGCACAATCATCCTGGACCAACCAGTTCTGCACCTCCCAAGGCCAATGAGCGGTAGGCGAGCTTGTGTCTGAGAAGGGCTTTGATCATGAAACAAAGCTGCTGGGTGTCCTTGCTCAGTGTAGGCATCCTAACAACAACCCAAGAAATTATTAACTCCTGGGGGGAGGGAAAAAGGAGAGGAATGAGGAACAGAATATGTTCAGAAGTCTTCTGAGTGCCCTGGCCCAGGTTCCTACTCCTCCATCCCCTTTTGATCTCATCCCAATGGTCCAGAGCCCCTATTTCCATTTAAGAAAGTACTTTTGAGCACTTACCATGTGCCAAACACTTGATACAGTGGTTGATACAATGATACAATCTACAGTATCCTTACAGATTTATAATCCAGACATGATTATAGACATGATCAACAAAGGCTATGGTTTTTCCAGTGGTCATGTATGAATGTGAGAGTTGGACTGTGAAGAAAACTGAGTGCCAAAGAATTGATGCTTTTGAACTGTGGTGTTGGAGAAGACTCTTGAGAGTCCCTTGGACTGCAAGGAGATCCAACCAATCCATCCTAAAGGAGATCAGTCCTGGGTGTCCATTGGAAGGACTGATGCTGAAGCTGAAACTCCAATACTTTGGCCACCTCATGCGAAGAGTTGACTCACTGGAAAAGACCCTGATGCTGGGAGGGATTGGAAGCAGGAGGAGAAGGGGACGACAGAGGATGAGATGGTTAGTTGGCATCACCGACTCGATGGACATGAGTTTGAGTAAACTCCGGGAGTTGGTGATGGACAGGGAGGCCTGGCGTGCTGCGATTCATGGGGTCGCAAAGAGTGGGACATGGCTGAGCGAATGAACTGAACTGAACTGAACAAATTCTAGTAACTATGATTTTTATGAGCATTTATTATATGCTGGGAAAACTATCCCATGTAACTCTGAGAGGTAAGTAATATTGTCCAGACAAGGATACAAAATCCCAGAGAAATGAAATGACTTGCTCAAGGTTGTACTGCTAGTGGCAGCCAATAAGGCTGGCTGACTCTAAATCCATCTTGGTATCAATCATAGCTGCGACTCTTAGAAAATGTAATGAGATAGAATGGTGGCACTTAGACTCCATGCACTGATAATGCAGGAAGAGCACACTGTTCTGCCAGACCTCATAGTCAAGGTAACACTGACCTAGTTACTCAGCTGAACTAATCTAGCAACTCTCACAATAGAAGAGATAGGTTCTTTAGGATTTAATGATACAATAATCAATGATTACGGGCTTCCCTAGTGTCTCGGTGGTAAAGAACCTGACTGCCACTGCAGGAGCCATGGTTCAGTCCCTGAGTCAGGAAGATCCCCTGGAGAAGGAAATGGCAACCCACTCCAGTATTCTTGCCTGGAGAATCCCATGGACAGAGGAGCCTGGAGGGTTACAGTCCATGGGGTTGCAAAGAGTCAGACATGACTGAGCAACTAACACATTGAGGTCAGAAGTGGATGAAAGAGGCTTTAAAGTCCTAGGAAAATATTTCCTTCTCCTTTCTTTCATCCTGATAATGATGACATTGATGATGATAATGATAATGATGATGGCAGCATCCATTTATTAAATTTTAATCACTTTCCAGGAATTGTGTAATAGTTTACAAACATTTCCAAAAATCTTCACAATAACCCCTGAAGTTTGATATTTTCCCTTCCCTGACTACAGAGATAAAGAAATTAAAGCTCAGAGAAGGTAAGTAACTCACTCAAGGTCACACAGCTAGTGAGTGATACATTTGGGCCTTAAGGCAAGATTTAGACTGATCCAGAAGACCAAACATTTAATCGCTCTCCATGCCGTGCACCAACCATTCATCATTTCATGTGTTTGTATCTCCTGAACAGGTTTTAAAGATGCCATAGTTATTTGTCTTCCCCGAGATTTGAGAGATTAATAGTACAGAAAAATTTAATGTGTGAGACTCTGAGTGATTGAAATGTTTCACACTGTGCTGGTGAAACTCCCTGAACTGGGAATGATGTGATTGGCCAGCGGACGGGTTTCTTTCTGTCAGGAGTAGTGACCGAAATGGTACTGAGACTCACACACATTTCTACTGCCTTCTACTGTCATTTCCTGCTGCAGAGGTTGCAAATCTAAAAGTTGTGTTTCCCAGGCATGCTAGTGCTTAGGATTCTGGATGTAAATTAGGTTCCTCCCATGAGATTGCTCAAGGAAGATTTGGAGGCAAAGTGAAGTGTCAATACAGTCATGGAGTCTTGGGGTTTTTCTGCAGCAGTGTTCCAGTGCCATGTGTGTAATGCTATGCATGTCAGAAGGCTGTTGTGCTGGTGGCCGTAGGAGCTTCCTGGTTGACGGGTGGTGGGTACAACTGTGAGTGCATCCTAAAGAATTTAACCTTGCCCCAAAACAGCTCTGGTCTTTGTCCTCAGCAAGGTGATCTCCAAGACCTTGGAATGTCAGTTAGGAATGTCTATGTTTGCTTGGGAGCCTTGGGTCACCAGATTGTCCCACAATATGACTTAGTGTGGTAGCTGGCCATGCTAGAAGGATCAGTAATGCAAATTACATGGATTCTTTGGGTCGTATGCTGTTGGTTAACCTCTGGAGGGACTGGAGACTGAGATCAGCACATGGACGATGAATCAGACATTTGTGATGGAGCCCCAGTAGAAGCCCTGGACACTGAGGCTTAGGTGGCTGGTCGGTGATACTCCACATGCATGGTCACACGTTGATGCTGGGAAGGTAGACCTGTCTTAACTCCACAGGGAGAGGAGCTCCACGTTCAGAAACCTCTTGGCAACTAATAAAATAAAAAAAAAAAAAAAAGAAACCTCTTGGGCTCTGCTTTTGCCCTTGTAATTTTAATCTGCATCCTTTCCCCACAATACAATGTATCCATGAGTACAGCAGCTTCTGGTGCGTTCCATGAGTTCTTCTAGCAAATTATCAAAACTAATGGTGGTTTGGACTATAGGACATTTCACCCCAAAAGAATGAATTTCACCTTTTTCTGAAGTGCACACGGAACATTCTCCAGGATAGATCACATCCTGGGCCATAAATCTAGCCTTGGTAAATTCAAAAAAATTCAAATCATTTCAAGCATCTTTTCTGATCACAATGGAGTAAGATTAGATGTCAACTACAGAAGAAAAAACTATTAAAAATACAAACATATGGAGGCAAAACAATGCACTCTGAATAACCAACAAATCACAGAAGAAATAAAAAAAGGAAATCAAAATATGCATAGAAACAAATGAAAATGAAAATACAACAACCCAAAACCTATGGGATTCAGTAAAAGCAGTTTTAAGGGGAAGGTTCATGGCAATGCAAGCTTACATCAAGAAACAAGAGAAAAATCAAATAAATAACCTAACTTTACACTTAAAGCAACTAGAGAAAGAAGAAATGAAGAACCCCAGGGCTAGTAGAAGCAAACAAATCATAAAAATAGAGCAGGAATATATGAAAAAGAAATAAAGGAGACTACAGCAAAAATCAACAAAACTAAAAGCTCGTTCTCTGAGAAGGTAAATAAGAAAGACAAACCATTAGTCAGACTCATCAAGAAAAAAAGGGAAAAGGATCAAATCAACAAAATTAGAAGGGAAAATGGAGAAGTCACAACAGACAACACAGAAATACAAAGGATCATAAGAGACTACTATCAGCAACTATATGCCAATAAAATGGACAACTTGGAAGAAATGGACAAATTCTTAGAAAAGTATAACTTTCCAAAACTGAACCAGGAAGAAATAGAAGATCTTAACAGACCCATCACATGTACAGAAATCAAAACTGTAATAAAAAATCTTCCAACAAGCAAAAGCCCAGGACCAGATGGCTTCACAGGTGAATTCTGCCAAAAATTTAGAGAAGAGTGAACACCTATCCTACTACGCAAACTCTTCCAGAAAATTGCAGAGGAAGGTAAACTTCCAAACTCATTCTATGAGACCACCATCACTCTAATACCAAACCAGACAAATATGCCACAAAACAAGAAAACTACAGGCCAATATCACTGATGAACATAGATGCAAAAATCCTCAACAAAATTCTAGCCAACAGAATCCAACAACATATTAAAAAGATCATACATCATGACCAATGAGCTTTATCCCAGGGATGCAAGGATTCTTCAATATTCACAAATCAATTAATGTGATACACCACATTAATAAATTGAAAGATAAAAACCATATGATTATCTCAGTAGATGCAGAGAAAGTTTTAGACAAAATTTAACATCCATTTATGATAAAAACTCTCCAGAAATCAGGCATAGAAGCAACATACCTCAACATAGTTAAAGCCATATATGATAAACCCACAGCAAACATTATCCTCAATGGTGAAAAATTAAAAGCATTTCCCCTAAAGTCAGGAACAAGACAAGGGTGTCCACTCTCACCACTACTATTCAATATAGTTTTTAAAGTTTTAGCAATAGCAATCAGAAAAGAAAAAGAAATAAAAGGAATCCAGATTGGAAAAGAAGAAGTAAAACTCACTGTTTGCAGATGACATGATCCTCTACATAGAAAACTCTAAAGACACCACCAGAAAATTACTAGAGCTAATCAATGAATATAGTAAATTTGCAGGATATAAAATTAACACACGGAAATCCCTTGCATTCCTATACACTAACAATAAGAAAACAGAAAGAGAAATTAAGGAAACAATCACATTCACCATTGTGACAAAAAGAATAAAACATTTAGGAATAAATCTACCTAAAGAAACAAAAGACCCATATATAGAAAACTATAAAATACTGATGAAAGAAATCAAAGATGACACGAATAGATGGAGAAATATACCATGCTCATGGATTGGAAGAATCAATATAGTGAAATGAGTATACTACCCAAAGCAATCTATAGATTCAATGCAATCCCTATCAAGCTACCAATGGTATTTTTCAGAGAACTAGCACAAATAATTTCACAATTTGTATGGAAATACCAAAAAACATTGAATAGCAAAAGTAATCTTGAGAAGGAAGAATGGAACTGGAGGAATCAACCTACCTGACTTCAGACTATACTACAAAGCTACAGTCATCAAGACAGTATGATACTGGCACAAAGACAGAAATATAGATCAATGGAACAAAATAGAACACCCAGAGATAAATCCATGCACCTATGGACATGTTATATTTGACAAAGGAGGCAAAAATATACAATGAAGAAAAGAACAATCTATTTAACAAGTGGTGCTGGGAAAACTGGTCAACCACTTGTAAAGGAATGAAACTAGAACACTTTCTAACACCATATACAAAAATAAACTCAAAATGGATTAAAGATCTGAATGTAAGACCAGAAACTATAAAACCCTTAGAGGAAAACATAGGCAAAATGCTCTCTGACATAATTCACAGCAAGATCCTCTATGACCCACCTCCCAGAGTAATGGAAATAAAAGCAAAAATAAACAAATGGGACCTAACTAAACTTAAAAGTTTTTACACAACAAAGAAAACTATAAGCAAGATGAAAAGCCTTCAGAATGGGAGAAAATAATAGCAAATGAAGCAACTGACAATTAATCTAAAAAATATACAACCAGCTTATGCAGCTCAATATCAGAAAAATAAATGACCCAATCAAAAAATGGACCAAAAAACTAAACAGACATTTCTCCAAAGAAGACATACAGATGGCTAACTAGCACATGAAAAGATGCTCAACATCACTCATTATCAGAGAAATGCAAATCAAAATCACAATGAGGTACCATCTCACGCCAGTCAGAATGGCTGCTATCAAAAAGTCTACATACAATAAATGCCAGAGAGAGTGTGGAAAAAAGGGAATCCTCTTACACTGTTGGTGGTAATGCAAACTAGTACAACCACTATGGAGAACAGTGTGGAGGGTCCTTAAAAAACTGGAAATAGAACTGCCATATGACCCAGCAATTCCATTACTGGGCATACACACCGAGGAAACCAGAATGGAAAGAGACACGTGTACCTCAATGTTCATTGCAGCACTGTTTACAATAGCTAGGATATGGAAGCAACCTAGATGTCCATCGGCAGACAAATGGATAAGAAAGCTGTGGTACATATACACAGTGGAATATTACTCAGTGATTAAAAAGAACACATTTGAATCAGTCCTAATGAGGTGAATGAAACTGGAGCCTATTATACAGAGTGAAGTAAGTCAGAAAGAAAAACACCAGTACAGTATACTAACACATATATATGGAATTTAGAAAGATGGTAATGATAACCCTATTCATGAAAAAACAAAAGAGACACAGATATAAAGAACAGACCTTTGAACTCTGTGGGAGAGGGCGGGGGTGGGATGATTTGAGAAAATAGCATGTATATTACCATATGTGAAATAAATGACCAGTCCAAGTTTGATGCATGAAACAGGGCACTCAAAGCCGGTGCACTGGGACAACCCAGTGGGATGGGATGGGGAGGGAGGTGGGAAGGGGTTTCGGGATGGGGGACATATGTACACCCATGGCTGATTCATGTCAATGTATGGCAAAAACCACCACAGTATTATGAGGTAATTAGTCTCCAATTAAAATAAATTAATTAATTTAAAGAAGAACTAAGGGTGGTTTGGGGAACCCTCCCCAAAACTTGCAATTGCTGTTGGAAGTGAGAGTGGTGGGCTGTGTTCTGTGCCAGTGACTAGATCTCTGGCAGAGTTCTTGAACTCTCTAGTCCCCATGGCCGCCTCCTCATTCTTCCTCTTTTTGCTTGTAGCAGAGCTAGTGGCTTCCCAGGTAAAGCAGTTCTGTGGTGCTCTCACTAGTGTCCACTAGTCTAGCCCTTCAGCAATTTTATAAATACCTAACTCCCTGTATTAAATCCCTTTGTGCTTAAAATACCTGGAATGGTCATTGCATCCTGCATTAAACTCCAGTCAATGTGGGAGAGGAACTGACCCTGATAAATGACATCTTGTATCAATTCTAACAAGCAAGCTTTTCACATTCTAAAATGTGAAAAGTCTCTAAAATCAGAGTGTGTCCTATAACTAATCGATGCCATTGTAACTGGTATTGGTTTCATTTCTTCCTTATTGCTAGCACATAAGATAATGGGTTATTTTACAACTGATGGAGCCTTGTGTGTTTTAGTCACTTGGTTGCATCTGACTCTTTGCAACCCTGTGGACTGCAGTTTGCAAGTCTCCTCTGTCCATGGAATTCTCCAGGCAAGGATACTGGAGTAGGTTGCCATTCCCTTCTCCAGAGGATTTTCTCAACTCTGGGATTGAACCCTGGTCTTCTGCATTGTGGAAAGATTTCTTACCATCTGAGCCACCAGGGAGACTCAGAATTTATTAAATTCTAGGATACTTGGTGTTTGCTTCCTCAGAACTTCCCTGCAGACCATCTCCCCTTTTTGTTCCACTCTGCATGTTGCATACTGGACCTGACACCCCCAAACTCTTTCAGTGATGTGGAGCTTTCCTCCTTTCTCCCACTCCATGCTTTTTGAAAGTGAAGGCAAACATCCTTAAAAAAAAAAAAAAAGGAGGAAGCAGTATGGTAATGTGATAGGAGTGTAGATTTTACAAAGGAAACAGATTCTGGAACTTCTTTCTATATTTAATTGCTGCATGATGTTGGATAAATTATTGACCTCACTGAGCTTCCTCCTTTATTTGTAAATTCTAGCAGTTGTTGGGGTTCGATGATATAGCATATGTAACATTCCTGGTTCCTGGTAAGCACTCAGTAAAGTTTTTGCCTCCTCCTTCTGCTCATCCTTCTCTTATTTTCTTCCTTCAAAACACCAGGAGGTGCACTTCACTCCATCTCCAAGAGCCAAGCTACAAGCAGGTGCCATCGTGGATTGCCAGTGGTTTGCCATGGACCCAGGTCACATGCACATACATGTTCACATCCAGCTGCCAAGTTGCAAACTAGGAAAGTTAGAAGAGCTTTTCCAAACACAAAAGCAAATCGTTGCTTTTATCTTTGCAACCATCCAGCTCTTGCTGTTTTGATTTCAAGACTGCTCCAAGATTCTGAGACAAAAGGCACTATATATAAGCATTATTATGAGACTCAAAGGGGCTCTGAGTAAAACAAAATCTTTTCATGACAAAAAGAACTGGAGAGATTTGTTGCTAAATATAGTCACTGTGTGGAAAGTGTTTTTCCTTTTTTCCACACATCATCACCATCACCACCTCCTGGCTTTAACTAAACCCATAGCCTATCAATTAGTCTACAGGCAAATATTTTTAAATAATAGCAACCAACATATCTCAGCAGTTACCATGCACCAGACACGGCCCCAAGTACTTCACATCTAGTGTCTCCTTCGGTCTTCCCAGTAGCTCTATGAGGTAGGTACCATAATTAGCCCATTTTGCAGATGTGGAAATTAAGTCTTGGAGAACTTAGGCAGGCAACTTGCCCAAAGTCACACAACCAATAAGTAGTTGAGGCTGGATTTGAACTCAACTCTGAGATGTCAATGATTATGCTCTTCCTACCCGGGCTATAGTAGGTATTCAATAAACCTTTGTTAAACGATAAATGAATAAACTTCGATTTACACTAGCAGATTCCTTGAAGGGCTCTGCACTGTGTCCTGAATCCTCTTAAAGTTGCTTCACAGATTTTTAAAACACCCGAGGCAAAAAAAAAAAAAAAAAAAAAAGAAACACCCAAGGCTTTTACCTCTGTGCTGTAAGACCAATGATGTCAAAAGGAACATAGAACACACATGGTCCCAGATCTTCAGAAACCTGATCACTGACATAAGTGTCAAGATCAGGTGGAGATTAACAGAATTCCTAGAAAATAGCAAAATGGGACTTGAATGAAAAGGCATTGCACATCTGTTATGGGAGGCATTGAGAGGTGGCTGACTTATGTAATCCTTATTATCAATCCTGAAAGGCAAGTGTGATTATAATTTCCTATTATGTGAGAATAGGATCTTTAACCATGACTGTGGCTCATTAGTGACAGAGTGGGCTTTTATACTTGGGGTTCTTTGACTCCAAAACCATGATAAGTCCACACTGCCTACTGAAACTAGGTCAGTGGACATTTCCCCACTCTTTTTCTGAATATATTTCTCTGGATAATACCTTGAGAGAGAGTGAATAATCAAGCTGTTGATAAATTATATGCATGTCAAGCAAACAAGTCAGTTGTTGCTTTGCCTCTAACAGGTGTGCCTTGATTGCAGACCATTAGTGACCATTATAAAAGAAACCCGGGTTGCAATTTCCCAGGATTTGTATTTCTCACCAGGGAGCTGAGCTCAGACAATATTTTCAGAAGCTAACACCTGCAGCAGAGGCAGAACTCATGACCTAACAGAGGTAACATTTATCTTTGGAAATTAAAACATAAGCCACAGGATAATCTGTGGACTAGATCATTGTTTCCTCTGCCTGGCATTGGTCTTACAGCATAGAGATAAAGCCTCGGGTGTTTTAAAAATCTGTGAAGCAACTTTAAGAGGACTCAGGACACAGTGCAGAGCCCTTCAAGGAATCTGCAAGTATAAATCGAAGTGTGTGTATTTATTGTTTAATAAAGGTTTATTGAACACATACTACAGCCGGGGTGCTGTGCTAGTATCTCAGGATAGGAGAAACAAGACAAGACCACTGGCACACGCTTGGCCCATTATCTCTCCTTAAAGCGTGTTCTCTTGAGCATGCTCCTCCTCCTTATTATAAAGCAATAAAAATTAATTTAGAAGAAAAGAAATGATAATGGGTCTCTATAATACTACAGTCTGCCCTAGTTTCTCTTTCCTTTTCTGAAAACTTTGCAATGTTGCCTGTTAATACTTCTGCTTCAGCTCCAACTTCTACATCTTTAAGGCCCATTGCTCTACCTTTTATGTTCATATCTATGCAGATTTCAGAGGGTAGAAAGAAAACCTTGGGAAGCATCATCACATATTCACCTGGTTAGAAATGAAAATGGACAATAGAATATTACTCAGCCATAAAAAAGGAATGAAATTGGGTCACCTGTAGAGACTTGGATGACCTAGAGTCTGTCATGCAGACTCTTAAGTCAGAAAGAGAAAACCAAATATTGTATATTAATGCATATATGTGAAATCTATAAAAATAATATCAATGATCTTATTTGCAAAACACAAACAGAGACACAAACATAGAGGACAGTATGAACACCAAGCAGGGAAAGAAGGGAGAGCGGAGTGAACTAGGCGACTGGGATTGACATATATACACTATTTATAATTTGTATAAGATAGGTAACTAATGCAGACCTACTGTAGAGCTAAGAGAACTCCCACTCAGTACTCTCTGAATGGGAAGGAAATCCAAAAAAAGAGGGGATATATGTATACACACGGCTGACTAGTAGAAACTAACAGCATTATAAAGCAATAAAAATTAATTTAAAAGAAAAGAAATGAAAATGGGTAATCTATAAGGATGGATGAACTAACCCAAGGAGGGAATACAGATTAAAAAAAAGAAGAAGAAGAAGAAGAAGTCAGAGGACTTCCCTGGTGGCGCAGTGGATAAGAATCCTCCTGCCAATGCAGGTGACATGGGTTCGACCCCTGGCTCAGGAAGATTCCACAAGCCGGGAGGCAACAAAGCCCATGTGCCATAACCGCTGAGCCAGCGCGCCTGAAGCTCGTGCTCTGCAACAAGAACAGTCCCTGCAATGAGGCGCACTCGTGCCTCAATAAATGGCCCCCGTCACTGCAGCTAGAGGAAGCCCACGAGCAGAAACACAGACCCAGCCCAGCCAAAAAGAAAAACAGAGAGTTCCAGTGGCCGTGGTGGACTCACTTACGTCATGCTCACCTCCCACAGGACAGTAGCTAACAGCAGGCAGACTGAAGGGGATTTGACCCTTGAAAGAAGGGAGCCTGTGTGTGGGAAACCCATGTTTATCGGACCTTTACATTGAGAACACTCCGCAGTCTAAAGGTGGCTAGAACTCCAGAAGAAAACCACAGTCCTTTGAGACTGAAGAGTCAGAGGGTGGAGTCTGAACTGCTAGAATAATTGGAAATTGGGGAGGGGCAGGGGGTCATATTAATAGAATGGAGGGAGCATAGGGGCGGCCCTAAAGCCTTCAGATCAACGCCTCTGAAGTCTTTGGTTGATCGATGGATTGCACCTGCATGAGAAAACCTCCAAGGCTACCCCAAAGAGAAGCAACAATTGGAAGGTTGAAAGAGCAGGCAGAGCCAGCTGCCGCCCCTTGGGAAGGAGGCTGAGTCCTACCCAAGTCAGAGGAACTTGGTTATTTCAGGTTAATTTCTGGTTCATTATAGGCTACCCATTGAACAGCAAAAAGTACCAGGCTTGAAGGGCTTCCCAGGTGGTGCTGGTGGTAAAGAGTCCGCCTGCCAATGCAGGAGATGCAAGAGACTCGGGTTTGATTCCTGGGTCAGGAAGATCCCCTGTAGCAAGGCATGGCAATCCACTCCAGTATTCTTGCTGGGAGGAGCCTGGAGGGCTACTGTTCATGGGGTCGCAAAGAGTCAGACATGACTGAGCAACGAAAGTGAACTGAAGGATTAGGGAACTAAGGAAGGGAGGCCCGACAATGTCAGTAGTTTATTTTAGGCACACAGCTAATGCGTGGCAGGGCTGCGATGCAGATCCAAGGATTCTGCCTCCAGAGTCCACGCCTTCAACCACTGCATTCAACTTTACTCTCTCAGCAGCCTGTATTCTTTCCTTAACGCTCTCACCTTCAAAGTCAACGTCCAATTTCATTGCACATTCAGTTGTTTGTCTCCTGCACGAGAAGAAAGACTCCCTAAGAGCAGAGGGCTTGCACAGTGCCTGGTACACGGGCCCAGAAGAATCTGTTGAATGAACAAATGAATAGTTTGAGATGGCTGACTCACCAAAGCCTATGCATGTATAATGTATTGATATATTTCCTATTAGTAAACACGTATCATTAAAAATGCAGTCCCGCCATATAATTTCACTCCCTCTGATGATCCTGGAGGGAATTAAATCACCAATAATCACTCTGGTTGTAGCTGGGTTTATTTGCACGTATCTGTTACTATGTTTAAGCACCATCAGGAATTTATAAGCGTAGTATGAATGACTCAGTATTTTGATTAATCAGCTCAGTAGGGGAAATTTCCATGGGTAATCAGACTGAACATAAAGATAGGGCACATGCTGAGAATGAATGGAGGGGAGGGGCGAGAGAGAGAGAGAGATGAAATTACTTTGTAGTCAGAAAGGCAGTTTGAGTCAAGGCCACAGAACTTGCAAAGTTTCTGTTTTATCATTTATCTATTTGTTTGGCTGCACTGGGTCTTAGTTGAAGCATGTGAATTCTTAGTTGTGGCATGTGGAATCTAGTTCCCTGACCAGAGGTCAAACAAAGGGTCCTTGCTTTGGGGGCTTGGAATCTTAGCCCCTGGACCACCAGGGGAGTCCCACACAGGGCAGAGCTTATGGTGAGCAGAACAGACAGTAGCTGGAAGGTTTTTGTTGTTGTTTTGTCACTAAGTCATGTCTGACTCTGAGACCCCGTGGACTGTAGCCCGCCAGGCTCCTCTGTCCATGGGATTTCCCAGCAAGAATACTGCAGTAGGCTGCCATTTCCTTCTCCGGGGAATCTTCCTGACCCAGAGATCAAACCTCCATCTCCTTCTTGGCAGGTGGATTCTTCACCACTGAGCCACCTGGGAAGTTCCAAAGTTTCTGTTTTATCATAAACTTAGGTTGGTAACTGTATTAGTTTCCTGTGACTGCCATGACAAATTGCCACAAACAGGTGATTTAAAAGAGCAGAAATGTATCTCTCACAGTTCTGAAGACCAGAAGTCAAAAATAAAAATAAAACTCAGTCCAGTGACTGAGGATCCCAGCTCCCAATGAAGGGGACCCAAGTTCAATCCATGGTCAGAGAACTAGATCCCACATGCCATAACTACGACATGGTGCAGCCAAATAAATAAATAAAATAAATATTAAAAGAACAAATGAACCCCCCCCCCAAAGTGTCATCAGGATCAAAAACTAGGGGAGAATCTTTCCTTGACTCTTCCAGCTTCTCATGGCCCTGGGCATGTCTCAGCACTCCTTGGCTTGTGGCAGCATCACTCCAATCTCTGCCTCTGTCCTCTCATGGCCTTCTCCTTTGTGTCCATCAAATCTCCCTCTTCTTTCTCTTTTAAGGACACCAGTCCCTGGATTTAGGAGCCACCCTAAACCCAGAATGATCTCATCTCAAAGTCTTTAACTTGATTACAACTTCAATGACTCTATTTCCAAATAAGTTAGCATTTGCAGGTACAGGGCTTAGGACTTGAACTTATCTTGTTGGGGACATGATTCAACCCATAACACCAGAGAGGCAATGTCACTGCCGTAATTCCCTTGAACGGGATACAGAGAGGGGGCTCTGCTGACAATTTCCTTCTGATTTCCGGTACTGCTGGGCATGTCCCCTGCTGCCACGTGTCCTCCCCAGATTGGATCCTGCTCTGGCACAAACACAACCACTCTGAAGGATCCCCACTCTCCAGCGATGGAAACAGAGGCCATCTCTGGTTTTACCAGAAGTTTAAGGTTAAACCAGCTGGAGGAGTCAAGGTTTGAACCCAGATGTGGTCTTCTCCAGAGCTGGGTTTGTGTCCATTCCACACTACCTGGAACACTCTCATTATTAGAAAGCCCCTGTACTCTTTAAATCCTTTGTTAAAATGCAAATTCTTCCTTAGAGAAGTTAATCAA
Organism: Muntiacus reevesi; assembly: GCF_963930625.1. Lineage (NCBI taxonomy): Eukaryota > Metazoa > Chordata > Mammalia > Artiodactyla > Cervidae > Muntiacus > Muntiacus reevesi. The sequence continues at coordinate 57,892,689 of NC_089263.1, read as the reverse complement.
GCATTCATGGAAACTTCGATTGCGGAGTATTAGATGAACTTCTAGAACACAAGGCCATTTAATACATTCCTGAGATGTATTCCAATACATTCAAGAGATGCCCCTGGGATGTCTTCTAGAACACAAGAGATCCTGGGGTACCTGTGGGGAGAGAAGCAGGAAGGAGGAACTCTGATATAAGGGTAAATTTACAAACTGAGAAACTGCTGCCCAGAGAGGTTAAGTGACCTGACCGAGAGCACACAGCACATCAGTGACATAATCAGAAATCACATCGAGAGTCCTAACTGTGTAAGGAAACTTAGAAGTCCTCAGCCAACCTGAAATATTCAAATTTGCTGTGCCGGAGGGTTGCTGTCAGCAGAAGCTAGTATAAACAGCAAAGCCCGAACCAGACCAGGGAGAGGCTCCCCTGGGTCACCCTTTTCTAGGAGGCCTCTCTTGCTGCAAAGTTTAAAGAGGAGAGTCCAAGAGCGTGAAGCTGAGGGTAAGAGGCCTGAATGCTTGCAGCAGGCCTGGTACTGAAGACTCAGGTGACCTTGAGTCAGTCACTTCTCTCCTCTGAGCCTCGGTCTCTTTAACTTGAAGCAAAAACATGGGATTTAATCATCTCAAAAGTGCCTCTGGCACCAGGCATTTATTATTCATAAGCGTCTACAGCTTGAGCAAGCCTCTGGGCCAGCTAGAGCGAGTTCAAACCCCAAATGCATATCTGCCGTTTCCCCTGCCCCACATCCTCTCCTCCTTCCTCTATCAGCAGCTTCCTAGGAGTCCAAAGGGAACCATCCTCTATAACTTTTACTTCACAGCTGAAAGGTGCAGACCCCACTTCCAGCTTCCGCTATGGATGGTCATGTGACCCAGGCCTGGCCAACTAATGTAATTGTACCCAAAAATGCTGATTGGCCCAGGGAGGGACACATGATCCAATCTGAGCAGGTGAGGTTCGACCCAGGGGCTTTGGTGGGAAATACTGAGAAAAAGTTCTCTTTCTGCTCTCCTGGCCAAGAATGTGAACTTGGGGCAAAGGGAAGGAGCTTGACTGACCACAATGTCAAGAGACAGAGGAGCAGCAAGTCCTTGTAACATTGCTGGATACACCGTTGCCTGAACCAAAACACTCCGAGGTTTGTAGAGACATGAGCCATGATAGTCACTTTTGGTTTTTTTTTTGGCTTAAGACAGTTTGTGCTATCACTTGCAACTAAAAGTTTCCTGATTGATTAAAAAACGCTCATTTTAAGAATGAGAAAATGGAAACCAAGAGTAGGAAAATGACTTTTCCATATAATCTGACAACAGGAAGCACCTCAGTGCCCATCAACCCCAATTCTTACTGCTTACAGATAAAGAAACTGGTGTCCAAAATGAGATGAAACTTCTTATGCGTACACAACATACACACATACACACAGAGTGGCGTGAGTCGTCTTATTACAATGCTGAGAAACTCTGTTTATCATCAAACGTTTCATATATCCTATTACACATGAGAGTATTATCTAGCCTAGTGCCGTGAAATGCTTTTTCCCATAATGGAATTTTACTCTGGAAGTGTATTTTGGTATTAAAAGGTTCCACTTTATAATGTCGATGGTTCAATCTGTGATCTAAAAGGCACTTAAACGCTTTGAACAAGAGGCATAAAAAGCTTTTATTGCAAAAGCCTTTCTGGATCTACCAATTTTGCCATTGATCCTTTTCCCCAGAAGGCTCCTCTGGAAGCAGCCCAGGCAAAAGCTAACCCCATGGTGGGGCTGGACCTCCAGCAAGTGAGTAAGACACATTTTAGAGGACTGCATTTTCCATATACCCATTTGCAGATATTGGAACTATTCTGGTTGAACTACAGCAAGCTTCTTCAGGCACGTGCCTTGAGCAAAGAATCCAAGCCATCCAGAATTTAGAATCAAGCCCAAGAAGCTTGATTCTAACTCCCTTGGTTACTCCCAGTGTGTGTTTTTGTTTGGGTCACTTCATCTGTAACATTGGTGTATAGTTGCTAAGTTGAGTCCAACCCTTTCCCAACCCCATGAACTGCAGCATGCCAGGCTTCCCTGTCCTTCACTATCTCCCAGAGGTGCTCAAACTCATGCTCATTGAATCAGTGACACCATCCAACCATCTCATCCCATCCTCTGCCACCCACTTCTCCTCTTGCCCTCAGTCTGTCCCAGCATCAGGATCTTCTCCAGTGAGTCGGCTCTTTGCTTCAGAGCCAAAGTGTGCACACTGCTCCCGGGTCCTCTCTCAGGCAAAGACAACACCCTCAGAAATACGGCTCCTGGGACTTCCCTGTTGGTCCAGTGGTTAAGACTTCACCTTCCAGTGACAGGGGTGCAGGTTCAACTCCTGATTGGAGAGCTAAGATTCCACCTGCCTTATGACCAAAACATAAAACAGAAGCAATGTTGTAGCAAATTCAGTAAAGATGTAAAAAAGAAATATGGCTCCTAGCCACAAAGAGCTCATTGTCTAAAAGGGAGGAAGGATGCATGAACAGATATGACAAAGTGCATAAGATAAAGGCGCACCTTGCAGGGTGGGCTGGGGTGGGGCGGATGTCAGAGATGCTTTGTCTGAAAGATGAGCTGCCGCTGGAGGAAAGAGCCAGAGGAGACAGGACTGCTACAGAGGCAGCACATGTAAAGGTCCCGGAGAAAGACAGGGGGATTTCTGGAATGACAAGTACAGTGGGCTTTGTATCTGCAGATTCCCTGATGATTGAATCGGTGAATCTAGAACTGTGGATACAGAGGCCTGACTGCACTAGGCCATTATATAAAAGGGGCTTGAGCATGTGAGCATTTGGTATCCACCGTGGGAGTGGGGGCTGGAACGAATTCTCCAGTGGATATGGAGGGAGAAGTGTGACTAAATTAGGATGGAGAATAGGGGATGAGGGAGAGGAGCAGAGAAATGTGTAGAAGCTGGACCCTGAAGAACTTCCTGAGCTGTGAACACCGAGGAACTCGGGGAGCCTTCAGGAGAGATTATGAAATAGTTGGGACCTGGAATCCTTTGTCTGCACCTGGACACACCTCTCATCAAGCAACAAGATACAAACCCTATGGGACTGAAAATAACTGTAAGCAGGCACATTTGGCATCACCGACTCAATGGACATGAGTTTGAGCAAACTCCAGCAGATGGTGAAGGACAGGGAAGCCTGACATGTTGCAGTCCATAGAATCACAGAGAGTCGGACACGACTTAGTGACTGAATAACAATGCACGTTTGGAGCAAATTCTGGACAAAAGATACAAAGAGACCAAAAAAATTCAACTGCCACTTTTGAAGCTCCTAGAGCAAAGCCAGGGGATTGGCTGCAAAAACAGGGTACTGCATCTGTTCCTTGTACACAATATCTCCTGGTGGAGAGGGCAGACCACCTAAGACCCTCTGACCTGACCCCTGGACACACCCTGCTCTCATCCCCTAGAAGGAAGAAGCTTGCCTCCCCCTCAAGAAGCAAGCAAGCAGGGGCCCCAGTAAAGCCTTGCCTGAATTTCTGCTCTGGTCTCTAGTTAATTTCTACTGATTGGGGGAAGGCCCAGAACCCTGGTTGGCAACAATTGAAGAACTCTGTATTTGTGAGTGTGTGTGTGCATGCACATGAGTGGGTGTGTGCGAGGGGCAGGAAGATGACAAGGTTAGATCTGGGCAGGAAGATGACAAGGTTAGATCTGTGGTTAAGAAGGATGGTTCTCAGACCCCATGGAGAAGAGCGTGGAGAAACCACCAGCTGGAGTACTGGATCATGGCTGGTAGGCCTCATGGGCTTTAAAGCCTAAAGATGGCTGCAGATTCTGGCACTCTGCTGATGGAGAGGTGGAGTTTGTTTCCCTTCCTCTGCAACCAGAACTGGCCTTAGTGACTTGCTTGGTCAGCAGAATGTGGGAGGAGGGACACTGAATTCTAAGTCTAGGTGATAAGAACCCTTGGAGTTTCTGTTTGGCCTTGGATTACTCACTCTGGAAAGGGGCCAGCTGTCCAGTTCACCGAAAACTGCCGTGTTGGAAGGATGCCCGAGCAAGCCACTTGGAGGCGTGTACTGAGAGCAAGATGCCAAGCGGGGCCCGGCTGTTCTAGTGATCCCAGCCCAGTCATCAGACATATGAGCGCAAATTCATCTTAATAATCCAGTCCTAGCAAACATGGGGTGGAGAAGTGGCAAGGAACACAGCCTGCAGCTGGGACCAAGACCCCAGTGATGCAGCTTTGGCGGAGCTGCTTGGCCGTCTCTGATTCTACAAGACGTCCGAGCCGAGGCCAACCTCTCGTGGAGCACAGATGTCTCCATTCCTAACCCACAAAATTGTGCCTATAATGGAATGGCTGTTGTCTTATGCCACTAAATTTTGGGGTGGATTAGGGCCCAGCAAGAGATTCACAGAACACCAGACAAGAGCATCAAATAGAGTAAAAAATCACCTGTGAAAAGATAGGGAGTAGTGTGTGCACACACACATGTATACACACACACACTCTTCTCAAGCTTGTTTCCTAGTTCCTAGTTCACTCTCGCCCTGTCTCCTGCCCTAGCAGGTGTCACTTCATTTAGCCACAGTTGTGAAGTCACAGGGACAGTGGCCCATTTGAGAAAGCACACGGCATACGTCTGAAGAACACATCATTTGTAGGTAGATTTCACTAATCAATGAGAATCTCATGCAGTTCCAGGAGCAAGCAGTAACACCATGTCAGTTGGCATTTCATTCCCATGGCAAGGTCATCTTTGCAGCAAGTTCTTATGTTCCTGAGTCAAATCCAAGACCTTGCGTCAAAGCCAGTGAAAACCTCCCTTTGGGGAAGGCATTTGGGGGGATTTAAAGCCGTTTATCTCCTCCCAAGGCTCAGAGTCTACTTGGAAGAGCTAAGGCAGAAGCTCAGCCTCGCCTTTGCCTTCTGACTAGAAACGCCAGGGCTGAGAGGCCTCGGGGCGGGGAGTCCATTCCTCAGAGGGAGAAAGAGAGTCCTGGGGACCTAGCGTGAGTGTCCACGCCAGGCCACTCCGGGAGAGGCTCGGGCCCTGCTCCGGGAGAGGAGAGCAGCACACAGATCCTGGCTCTGAACCTAAGAGCCTCTGCAACGTGAGAGCTGGTTATCTGTGGCTATCAGTCTCAGGCGGTGTGTGAGCCTCAAGACCTTGCAGGCTGTTTCTTAGGTCTGGGAGAACAAGCCTTGACTGCAGCTTTCTAAGCCGTTGCCGTGAGTTGAATTGTTGGGTCTCCCCAAATTTCATGTTTAAGTCCTGACACTCAGTACCCAGAAAGATGGCCTTATTTACACATGGACTCATCGGAGGTGAGGTCCTCCTGCAGTAAGGTGGGTCCCTGCTCCAGAGTGACTGGCGTCCTTATAAAAAGGGGAAATTTGGACACCGATACACCCAAGGGGAGACCAACACGTGAAGAGTGGAGTTCTGTGAGCACAAGCCAAGGAGACACCAGCAGTGGGAGGGAGGCCTGGAACCCACCCTCCCCAGAGCCTCAGAGAGCACGTGGACCTCCGACACCTTGACTTCAGGCCTCTGGCCTCCAGAGCCACGACACAGAGCTTCCTGTTGACACTTACCACCCAGTTTGTGGTACTCTGCTATAACAGCCATAGAAGGTAACACAAGAAGTCTTTTCTTTAACAAAGATGCATCCATCAAGCTCATTCTATGTCCTGAGCCTCACGCACAGAGGTGGGAAAGACATAGTCTTTCCTTGCACTCAAGAGTCCTCTTGAGAGAGATACTCATTACACAAGTTCAAAACAATGGCGGCGCAGCGGTGCAGAGAAGAGGCACCCACCCCAGTCTAGGGACTCAGGGAAGGCTCCCGAGAGGAAGTGACATCTAAGATTTGAGTGATTCCCACCTGATGCAAAGAGCTGACTCATTGGGAAAGACCCTGAGGCTGGGAAAGATAGAAGGCAAAAGGAGAAGGGGGCGGCAGAGGATGTGATGGTTAGATAGCGTCACCGACTCGATGGACATGAATTTGAGCAAAATCCAGGAGACGGTGGAGGACCGAGGAGCCTGGCGTGCTGCAGTCCATGGGGTCACAAAGAGTCAGATGAGACTGTGCAACTCAACAAGAACAGCAACGATAGGGCTGTGAGGGACCAGCTGCCCATTGGATAAGTGCAGCTGTGTCGAGCCTGTAGGGTTCTGGCACTTGACTCCTGCTCTCCTTTCTGAAAACAGAACCCCAAATGGCTGGATATGGCCAAGATAAGAATCCCTTTTCCACATAAGGGTTCTCCTTAGGATAAGAACAGCTAAAAGTATTGGAGAAGGTCAGTGAGTACTTCGCATGGCTCCACAATTCCATATGAATTCTTGGGGGCAGGAAGGGTGGTAATTTCAGGGACTCCAAACCCAGCAGGGTCCAGATCAGAGCCTGGCAGCTGGTAGTTTCCCTGAAAGAGTTCACTGAACAGAAAGGAGAGAGTGCTACCCCCCAGTCCAGGCCATTCCTGGGGTTACCTAGACAGCTGTGACCACCTGCTCCTGCACGTCTGGCGGGGGACCTGCTCATCAAGTCCACCCATCTGCAGCCAAGGCCACGCACAGAGGTGAGAGGGGGGATGTTGCATCAAACATAAGGGCGGCCAGTTGGGCATCTGACCCAAGGTGAGCTAGCAAATCCCTTCCTCCAAGGGTTTTTTAAAAATTAATTGATTGATTAATTAATTTAAATTGGAGGGTAATTACTTTACAATATTGTGGTGGTTTTTGCCATACATTGACATGGATTCTTAATCTCTGGACATGACATGACATACGTCGATATGAATCAGTCAAGGATGCACATGTGTCCCACCATCCTGAAACCCCTCCAACCGCCCTCCCCACCCCACCCCTCTGGGTTGTCCCAGAGCCCCAGCTTTGGGGGCCCTGCTACATGCATCAAATTTGCACTGGTCTTCTATTTTACATATGGTAATACACACGTTTCAGTGCTATTCTCTCATATCATCCCACTCTTGCCTTCTCCCACAGAGTCCAAAAGTCTGTTCTTTATATCTGTGTCTCTTTTGCTGTCTTGCGTATAGGGTTGTCGTTACTGTCTTTCTAAATTTCATATATGTGCGTTAATATACTGTATTGGTGTCTCTCTTTTTGGCTTCCTCCAATGGTTTTGAATCTAAAGGTGGGGAAAAGAGACGATGAAAGAGAGACAGGTGGACACCAAGAGAGCCCGAGACAGAGAGTGAGGGAGGGACTTCCCTGGTGGTCCAGGGATTAAGAATCCACTTGCCAATGCAGGGGTGATAGGTTCGATCCCTGGTCCGGGAAGATCCCATGTGCCACGGGGCAGCTAAGCCTGAGGCCCACGACTACTGAATCCCGTGAGCTCTAGAGTCCATGCTCTGCAACGGGAGAAGCCACGGCAATAAGAACCCTGCACGACACAGCTAAAGAGTAGCCCCCGCTTGCCACAACTAGAAAAAGCCTGGGCATAGCAAGACCCACTGCAGCCAAAAATAAAAAATAAATAAAATTTTTTCAAAAGGGAGATGGAGAGAGAATTTGGCAGGCCCCTATCCTTGGTACTAGCCCCTGAGGCTGGTAAAGTTCACCTGTAAGAGACAGGGTTTCTTTTTTCCTTCCCTCCAATCCCACTGGCCCTTGTAAGGAAGACTACCTACCCTCAGGTGCGTTGGTGGGTTATTTCACAACAGCACAATGAAAACCAAGAGAAATCTTGGCAAACTTGAAAGAAAATACAGTTAATTGCCGCTGACAGTCTCACTTTAGTTACACAAGCAGGCCCTGGGTTTAATCACATGCATTACTGTAATCAGCCTGCCAATCACATTTTGAAATCTTTCATTTTTGACATAATTACAGTAGAATACCCACAACCCGTCAATAATATGGATAAGGCAAGATTGATATTGTGTTTCCAAATGGGAACTGACAAAGCCATCACTGCTTTTGTTCGGGGGAAGAAAGGTGGGCCGGCTAGCATCTCCCTCTCACGTCAGGCCTGGCTGAGCGGGCCTGTCTGGCTCGTCACTCATAAGAGCCTGGAAAATCCCACTCGTCAGAACTGTGACTGGGAATTTTCCGTTTTTCAAGCCTCAATGAGTGTGATCCTCATTGAGCAACAAATTCCAAATGAAAGCTCCAACCAGGGGCTTTTGTGCAGACGGTATTGTGAAATGAAAGTCTATTGTGGATCTCTGTTTTTTGTTAATTTGCCTCATTTTACTTGTTAGCTCCTAGCTATAGATCGGTTTATCCGCACCTACTACTCTTAAAAAATAAAAAGTGTGAGGGACTTCCCTGGTGGTCCAGGGGCTCAGACTGCACTCCCAACGGAGGGGGCCTGAGTTCCACCCCTGATCAGGGAACTAGATCCCACATGTCGGAATTAAGATCCCACATGCTTCAACTAAAAGATCTCACCTGGAGCCACTGAGATCTGACACAGTCAAATAAATAAATATTAAAAAAAAATAAAAACATACATATGAGAAACTGTAAACTTTGAACTTACGAGTTTTCCCAATAATTCAGCCAAGACGGGTAGTACCTCTGTCTCCTACCCTTTGGATCTTGTCTTCTCAAGATAGAGCTTTGCTTTTATTCTCAACAGTGAGTGTTAGAAGCTCTGGATGCATGGGGAGACAAATTGCTAAAAGGACTTTTTTTTCCCATACAGAAAGAATTCTGTTCCTTCAGGAGAAGGAACTTGATCCCTGTGGCCGAAGCGTTTAGGTTGGGAGAAAAGGAAGAGGCTCAGGAGAAAAGCCTGGCAGGCTAGAGTCCATAGGATGGCAAAGAGTCAGACATGACTGAAGCGACTTAGCACATACTCACGCAGATCTTCGGAGAGTGTTCTCATTCAGGCCTTTCTTCTAGAAGCATCCCAGGTGGCTCAGATGGTAAAGAATCCGTCTGCAATGCAGGAGACCCGGGTTTGATCCCTGGGTCAGGAAGATTCCCTGGAGAAGGGAATGGCAGCCCACTCCAGTATTCTTGTCTGGAGAATTCCACGGACAGAGGGGCCTGGTGGGTTACAGTCCATGGGGTTGGGAAGAGTCAGACATGGCTAAGTGACTTACCCTAATTAGATGTGGGGTGAGTGGTTATAGCAAGAACCCAAAATAAGTGGCTTAAAAGAAAATCAACTTTCCACCAACCGGCCGGAGCTGGTGTAGCTCTAAGAACTCAGGTTCCCTCTGCTTTATTGACCTCCATCCCAGCTCATTGTCAGCTGCCTCCTCCTTGGATCCACTTTATAGGCAGCACGTTGAGGGAAAAAAAGGGATCACTCTCACCTTTAAAGGCATGTGCCAGAAGTTGTGCACAAATGTCTTTATAACCTGAATTCTGACACCTTTCACCACCTGAACTTTGAAACTTGGTCACATCCAACCACAAGAGAAGCTAGGGAAAGTTGTCTCATTCCTGGTATTTATACCTAGCTACAAATCAAGGATTTTTTAAGTTTAGCTTAAAAAAAAAAGAAAGAGTAGATATTGTGGACCCTAGCTGAAGATGGCAGAGACTTTTTTATGTCTAAAAAATCACCATGGCAAAGGATTTGAAGAACAAATTCTTCTAAATCACCAAAAAAAGAGTTTCACAGATACATTAAGTTTAATAGAGCATGGAAAAGGACAGAAAATTTCCCAGTTTATCCTTTTAGGTTGGCATGGCCCTGATAATAAGAGCAAGAATAGTGCACACATTAAAAAAAAAAAAAACTCTATAGGCCAACATGGTTCATAAATATAGAAGCAAATCCTTAAGAAAACATTATCTAAAAATGGTACAAATGAACTTTTTTGAAGCAGAGATGGAGTCATAGATGTAGAAAATAAACTTCTGGTTACCAAGTGGGGAAAGTGGAGGGGAAGGATAAATTGGGAGATTGGGATTGACATATACACATTACTATACATAAAACAGAGAGCTAATAAGGACCTACTATATAGCACAGGGATCTCTAGTCAATACTCTGTAATGGCCTATGAGGGGAAAGAATCTAAAAAGGATTGGATATTCTGTACGGCAGAAACTAACACAACAGTGTAAATCAACTATACACCAATAAAAATTATTTTAAAAAACAATCATTGGTTGATTAAGGAAAAAAATGAAACTTGATCCAGTAGAGTGGGATCCCAGATATGTACTAGTCAGGACCTAGGCTAAATGATAAAACAAAAAAGACTCCAAAATACTGTGGCTTAAATAAGACAAAGCTAATTCCTCTCTTACGGGGAGTTCACAATGATAGTCCATGCCTTGGCTGGTATATTCATGCAATAGTTACCAGAAATCACCGCAAATATAATTTCCAGTGATGAATCACAGAAGCATTCTCATTAAAATCAGGAACAAGAAAAGGATAGCTGTCCTCTATTATTCAATATTTTCCTGGATGTCCCAGCCAAAGCAATTAGGTGAGAATAAAATAATAATATTAGAAAGGAAGATTAAAATTTCCATTATGTGCAGGCATTATTATCTGCTTTCCTACTAAAAAGGACTAGAAATGATAAAAGGTTTTAAAAAGGGCTGGAAGATAGATATAGAGAGAATAGGTTTTCTCTACATAAGTGACCAATTAAAAAATACATAGGAAAATTTTTATCCATCAAAATCCAAGTATTGACAAACAAACCAACAGGTATATAGAAGTAAACTTTACAAGCAATCTGCATATCCTCTTTGGGAAAAAAAAACAACCCCAAGAAATCAACAGCATACTGCTTTTAGATGGTGAACTCTGCCATAAAGATGTTAATACACCCTAAGTTAACCTTTAAATGTTATGTATTTCAATAAAAATTTTACAGAACTTAGTAAGCTGATTTCAAATGCATTTGTAAAAGAAAATACAAAAGGGAGTCTAAGAAAACAAAAATATCAAACATCCTAAAATATTATAGTAGTTGAAGCAATATAGTATCAACACAGAAATAGACAAAGGTATTAATGAAATAAGATACGTGGTGCAAAAAAAAGAACCATTGTATAAATGACAATTTGGCTTGTGGTAAAGATGGCATTTTAAATCAATGGGAAGCATGGAACGTTCAATAAATGGCTTTGGAATAACTGACTCTCCATTTGGAAATAATTTTAGTACCCAACATCAAAACATATGCAATAATCAATTTAAGATAAGTCAAAAAAACTGAGTGAAATTCTAAACTATAAAAGCATAGGAGTAAAACATCAGAGAATGTGTTTTAGAGTGCTGAATGGGCAAACCTCTTCAAGAAAGGAACAAAACCTAGCAGCCAGCAAGAGTAGATCTTCAGGCGTCTGGCAGCTTAAATTGTTATGAATCCATTGGGGGTGAAGTTGATGTGGGACGATGGTTATTTAGTCGCTAGTCACGTTTGACTCTTCGCAACCGCATGGACTGTAGCCCACCAGGCTGCCCTGTCCATGGGATTCTCCAGGCAAGAATACTGGACTGGGTTGCCATTTCCTTCTCCAGGGGATCTTCCTGAGGCAGGGATCAAACCTGCATCTCCTGCACTGGCAGGCAGATTCGTTACCACTGAGCCACCTGGGGATGGTAGAAACCAGGCAAATAAAAGGTGCGCATGACCACCTGAAGAGTGAAAGTGAAGTCACTCAGTCGTGTCCAACTCTTTACGACCCCATGGGCTGTAGCCCACCAGACTCCTCCATCCATGGGATTTTCCAGACAAGAAAACTGGAGTAGGTTGCCATTTCCTTCTCCAGGGGATCTTCCTGACCCAGGGATCGAACCTGGGTCTCCCACATTGCAGGCAGACTCTTTACTGTCTGAACCACAGGGAAGTCACATGACCCACCTAAAGGCATCCAAAAATTAAATGTTAAAGCTTTGTTCAGGTTAATAAAAATATTCTTGGGACCCAGATACAATCCACTGGTCATCAATTTGTAATCCCTGTATTATCGCATAAAAGATGAACAACCTTGACACCCTCCAAAAAATCTTAAAATTCTAAAAGATAAAAAACCATTATAATTAATTAAGAATACAAATAACATTCTAAAGAAAAGATTTACAAGATTATAATAGACCATGAATTAATGGCTGACCTACAGTGCCTATTGTGAATTGTGTCCCTTAAAAGATAGGTTGACATCCTAACTCCCAGTATCTCAAAATGTAACCTTAAGATGAGGTCATTAGGGTGGGCCCTAATCCAACATTGTCTTCCCTGGTGGCACAGACATTAAAGAATCTGCCTGCAGTGCAGGAGACCCAGTTTCCATCCCTGGGTCAGGAAGATGCCCTGGAGGAAGCAATGGCAACCCACTCCAGTATTCTTGCCTGGAGAATCCCTTGGAAAGAGAAACCTGGCAGGCTATGGTCCACAGGGGTCTCAAAGAGTCAGACACGACTAAAGTGACTTAGCACAATAATCCACACATGGAAGGAAGATGGTGTTCACAGAGACACACAGGGAGAAGGGCCTGAGATGATGGAAGCAGAGACTGGAGTGATGCATCTACACACCAAGTAATGCCCAGGACCACGGCACTGCCAGAAGCAAAGAGAAGAGCTTGGAACAGAGTCTCCTCTAGAGCCGTGGGAGTGGCAGAACCCTGCTGACACCCAGATCTCAGACTTCCAGCCTCTGGAACTGTGGAGGAATCCATCTCTGTCATTTCAAGTCTCCCCATTCACGGCACGGTGTTACCACAGCAGTCCTGGGGAACTGGTACAATCCTTATGCGTTGGGGCCCCTCCCTTTCCTCCCTCCTCCAGCCCCAAGGGTCTACCAACTATTCTTGAATATTCCTAGGCGTCCACTTCAGGGGCTTAGTTCCCCAGGTCTCAGTTTGAACGTTATCTTTATTGATGAGGGCTATCCCTGGTGGCTCAGTAGGAAAGAATCCATCCACCTGTCAATGCAGGAGACATGAGATGTGGCTTCAGTCCCTGGATCAGGAAGATCCCCTGGAGGAGGAAATGGCACTCCAGTATTCTTCCCTGGGAAATCCCCTGGATAGAGGAGCCTGGCAGGCTACAGTCCATGGGGTCACACAGGGGCAGACACAACTGAGCACACACGCGTGCATGCATTCCTGACTACTTTTTTAAAAAAAATAGCAACCCCATCCCCACCCCACAGTTCAGTTCCAGTTTAGTCGCTCAGTCGTGTCTGACTCTTTGTGACCCCATGAACCGCAGCACGCCAGGCCTCCCTGTCCAGCACCAACTCCCAGAGTCTACCCAAACCCATGTCCATTGAGTCAGTGATGCCATTAAACCATCTCATTCTCTCTCGTCCCCTTCTCCTCCTGCCCTCAATCTTTCCCAGCATCAGGGTCTTTTCAAATAAGTCAGTTCTTCGCATCAGGTGGCCAAAGTATTGGAGTTTCAGCTTCAGCATCAGTCCTTCCAGTGAACACCCAGGACTGATCTCCTTTAGGATGGACTGGTTGGATTTCCTTGCAGTCCAAGGGACTCTCAAGAGTCTTCTCCAACACCACAGTTCAAAAGCATCAATTCTTTGGTGCTCAGCTTTCTTTATAGTCCAATTCTCACATCCATACATGACTACTGGGAAAACCATAGCCTTGACTAGATGGACCTTTGATGACAAAGTAATGCCTCTGCTTTTTAATATGCTGTCTAGGTTGGTCACAACTTTGCTTCCAAGGAGTAAGCGTCTTTTAATTTCATGGCTGCAATCACCACACTTTTCTCTTCCTTCCCTGACTTATTTCTCTCCCAGATATTCACAACTCTGACACACCATCATTTGCTTATTTATCTGCGCTTTGTCTGTCTCAGCCCTCCTCCCATAAAATGTAATCTCCTTGAGGGCAAGTACTTTGTCTATTTACAGCTCTAATAGTCATTGACCTGTAGTGGATACTTAAATAATATTTGTCAAATAAATGAATACCTAAAATGCTTACTACAAAATAAAGTAGAAAACCTGGCAGAAAACAGAAAATGCGTGTGTGTATGGACATTTCATCAAGGAAATAGAAATGGTCGATAGATATATGAAAGGTGCACATTACTATTATATACTTAATAGAAATTAAAACAACAATGAAACATCACTTTTCACCTAATTTTTTTTAATGTGGATATCTGAGCCAGAAAGACATCAGTTTAAGTGTCTGTTCCACTACTTATTAAGCCTTTTTGAGCCCCAATTCCTTGTTTACAAAATGAGGATAATAGTTCCTCATAGGATTATCATGAAGATGAAATGAGAAAATGATTGGAAAATGCCTAGCATGACACCTGGTATATAGTTGGTGCTAAGTCACTTCAGTCGTGTCCAACTCTTTGTGACCCTATGGACCGTTGCCTGCCAGGTTCTTCTGGCCATGGGATTCTCCAGGCAGGAATATTTGACTGGGTTAACATTCTCTTCTCCAGGGGATCTTCCTGACCTAGGGCTCAAATCTGCGTCTCTTAAGTCTCCTGCATTGGCAGGCAGGTTCTTTACCACTAGCGTAGTCATTCAGTAAATACATTCCTTCCCTTCTGTCTCATTCAGCTATAATTGGGAGTCTTGCACATCTATCTATTACAAAAGAAAGAATGATTTCTTTCCCAGAGCACTAAAAGTAAAATAAGTCTCCACTGCATTTCTGTGCTGATGCATTATATTCTGTACAAGAATATATGAAGGGGCTCTCTGATTGGAAGAAACCTAACAGATTCATTTGTCCAACAACCTATCTATATCCTGAAGCCTCTCTCCAACCTGTGCTTGAAGGATGCAAATGCCCAATAAAGCTTTATCCTCTAGGAGGACAACCCCCTTCAATCCATTCATCCCCTACCCAGCTGATCCATCCATCCATGCATATACCCATCCATCCACCCATTCACCCATCCATTCATCCATCCACCCATCTACACACCCCATCCAGCCAGCCATCCACCCACTTCATTCATCTATCCATCCATCCATATATCTATCCACCCATCATCCACCTACCCACCTCATCCATCCATCCATCCATCCATATATCTATCCACCCATCATCCATCCATCCATCCATCCATCCATCCATCCATCCATCCACTCACTTCATCCATCCATCCATACATACATCTATCCATCCATCCACCCACCTACCCACCTCATCCATGCACCCATCCATCCATCTACCCACCCCACCCATCCATCCATTTATACATCCTCCAACCTCATCTATCCATCTACCCATATATACATACATACATACATCTATCCATCCATCCATCCATCCACCCACCTCATCCATCTATCCATCCATCCACCCACAGCCATATCCCACAAACACTTACTGAGCATGTATTATGGATGAGGCATGGTGGTAGACACTGGACCTTCTATATTGAACATGTCACAGTTGCACCATGGTGTGTGTAAACAAATAACAATAATACACTGTGACGAGTGCTATCATAGACGCCTCTTTAAATTACTGTGGGAGGATGGAAATAATAACTTCTGGGGGTGTCAGAGAAAGTTCCCAGCAGGGATGGCATTTTAGCCAGAATGTCTAAGAGATATTCCCTAAGCAAAGAAGAGAGGAAGCACATTACAGGCAGAGGGAACAGAAAGCTGATTACAGAAATGTACACACACAATACACTCAGAAAAATGCAAATAGTAGGGCAGGGGTGAGGGTGCACGGGAGGGAGAAGAGTGGGGCAGGAGGGAAGAGTCAGTGGGCTGGGAAAGGTGACAGGAGGTGACACCCTGAAAACCTTTGCAATCCCCACTGAAGTTAAAGTTTGGGTGAGTAGAATAGTTATTCTCTAGAAATCTCCTTAAGAAAATATGCAAAGAATCCCCATGATGTTCTTACATTAATCTGTGCTGCCGGCTTGGCTTTAGATGCAGCTCTGCAGAATATATTTTTTAAAGTTTCATTATGCCACTGTACATCAAAATAGGCCAATATAAATTATAATACGGTCATGCCAATAGGACTTGCAAACACAATATTTTAAGTTTATATTGCATACCAAGACCCATAAAAATTATTCCGAATG
Organism: Muntiacus reevesi; assembly: GCF_963930625.1. Classification (NCBI taxonomy): domain Eukaryota; kingdom Metazoa; phylum Chordata; class Mammalia; order Artiodactyla; family Cervidae; genus Muntiacus; species Muntiacus reevesi. Next base: position 57,876,711 of record NC_089263.1, on the reverse strand, counting down.
GCTGTTTGCTTTTTGAAGCCAAATGAAAAGGTATTTGCAATTTGATTATTAACAAATCAAATCACTGATATGATATTGGATTCGGTACATCTCAAACTGACTGAGAGCGAAAAAATCCTCAGTGGTCAATTACGTAGCATGGCTGGTTTATAGTTTCCTGTGTGTCATCAAGAATAAGCACCAGAGCCAGCTCCGATTTTATTTTGATTTATTTTAACCACTTCCCTGCTCTGAGAATTTCTCTCTAGGCTTCTACTGTGCATTGGAGGCTTTTTCTGACTGAGGCTGGTATGGATAGCTGACTGAGTCAACAAAGTAACGGGTAGATAAGCAGGTGGATGAATGAATGAATGCACCACCATGTGGGTTAAAGAATGCATCCCATTTTAATGCACACCAGGCTTTTAAAAAATATTACATATTTGTATTTCTTTATTGAAGTCTAGTTGATTTATGATGTTGTGCTAATTTCTACTGTACACAAGGTCATTCAGTTATACACACATATGTGTGTGAGTGTGTGTGTATATATTCTTTTTTGATTCTTTTCCATTACGGCTTATCATCAGATATTGAATCTAGTTCCCTGTGCTTTGCAGCAGGAACCGTTGTTTATCCATTCTACACATAGAGTAGTTTGCATCTGCTAACCCCAAACTCCCACTCCAGCCCTCCCTTCCCCTTGGCAACCGCAAGTGTGTTCTCTATGTCTGCGAGTCTGTTCCTGTTTTGTAGATACGTTCATTCGTGTCGCACTTTAGATTCCACATATAAGTGACATCACAAGGCATTTGTCTTTGTCCAACTTACTTAGTGTGATTACCTCTAGGGTCCATCCGGGAGTTGGGGATGGACAGGGAGGCCTGGCGTGCTGCGATTCATGGGGTCATAAAGAGTTGGACATGACTGAGCGACTGAACTGACTGAACTGAACTGAATATTGCATTGTGTACAGATCCCACATCTTCTTTATCCATTCCTCTGTCAATGGATATTTAGGTTGTTCCGTGTCTTGACTATCATGAACAGTGCTGCTATGAATCCCGGGGTGCATGTATCTTTTCAAACTGTAGTTTTGTCCAGATCCATGCCCAGGGATGGGATTGCTGGATCATATGGCGACTCTGTTTTTAGTGTTTTGAGGAACCTCCGTACTGTTTTCCACAGTGGCTGCACCAGCTTACATTCCCACCAACAGTGCAGGGGGGCTCCCTTTTCTCCACACCCTTTCCAGCATTTGCTATTTGTAGACTTTTTAACGATGGCCATTCTGACTGCATACCAGACTTTTAAGAATTAGACTCTCAAGAGTTGAGTTGGTTTTGTTGTGGAAAGAGCACTGATATTCTCACTTCCATGGTTTCATCTTTTTTTAAAAAAAAAATTGTAGAATATAATAAATATAAAAGTACCCTTTCTTATGTATGTTGATGCTTTTAAACTGTGGTGCTGGAGCAGACTCTTGAGAGTCTCTTGGACAGCAAGGAGATCCAACCAGTCCATCCTAAAGGAAATCAACTCTGAATATTCATTGGAAGGACTGATGCTGAAGTTGAAGCTACAATACTTTGGCCACCTTATGAGAAGAGCTGACTCATTGGAAAAGACCCTGATGCTGGGATTGAGGGCAGGAGAAGAAGGGAGTGGCTGAGGATAAGATGGTTGGATGGCATCACTGACTCAGTGCACATGAGTATGAGCACTCTGGGAGATAGTGAAGGACAGGGAAGCCTGGCGTGCTGCAGTTCATGGGGTCCCAAAGAGTTGGACATGACTTAGGGACTGAACAACAATAAGAGGTCAGGATTCATCTGAAGGCTTCTTAGAGACCAGCTACCATGAGAGGTTAGAGTGATATGCCTTGAGATGAGAGTCCCACACCCGCAATCCCCAAAGCAGGTTTAAGCAGGACCTGGATTAGGATGCAGGCCTGCTCTCCCTTCTCTGTTGAAATCCTACCTGCCAAATCAAACACACTTCTGGGTGTGCCCCCTCCTCCAACCCCTACCCCCCCCCCCCCAATTTCTCCTCCCCAGTCAGAAGTAATTGCCTCCTCTGGGTGGGTTAAACTGCATTGTTGGAAATCAGCTGGGGAAACGGAACGCAGCCTGAGACACCACTGAGGCTCAGCCCCCTACTTGAGCGGCTCTGGAAACGGAGGCTCTGAGAGGTCACGAGAAGCTACCAAAGTCACCCCCCAAGTTAGGGGACTGATTCGGGAAGCGTTCGGAGCCCAGGCTGGTAGAACGGAAGCCGCGTAGGCGTCTCGTTGTCTCTACTGGATGGCAGACACCTTATAAGCAGAGACCACCTCTTTCATTTCCATATCCTCATGGTTCCTTGAACAGGTCTTGAACAGGGATGACCTTCAATGTTTAAACAAGTGTTGTTTAAAGTGTACTGAGGCAGGACTTTCCTGGCAGTCCAGTGGTTAAGGATCCGCCTGCCAATGCAGGGGGACATGGATCGATTCCTGGTCCTGGAACTAAGATCCCACGTGCTATAGGGCAGCTATGTCCATGAACCTCAACTACTGGAGCCTGAGCAACCTAGAGCTGGTGCTCTGCAACAAGAGAAGCCGCCGCGCTGAGAAACCCCGTTCACTGCAAACAGGGAGGAGCCCCCACTTGCCACAGCTAGAGACAGCCTGTGTAAAGCAATGAAGACCCAGCGCAGCCAGAAATACAATAATGATGAGTTTACTGAGGCACCTTTCACACTGAGAATTCTCCGCCCTACTCTGCCTTAAGCTGCCGACTGGTGCCTTGGGAGTCACCCCTCTGCTCCCCCCACCCTTCCCTGGAAAAGGAAGGCAAGGAGGGACAGAAGACCCTTTGAGGAAGTAAAGGCAACCTTTGGGCTTGGCAATCCCAGACTGGGTTATAACAGAGGCTCTGCCAGCTGTCCGGCGAACCTCCATTTTCTTATCTGTAAAATGGGCTGTAATGACCACACACCCCCAGTCTCATGGCTGCTGGATGCGACAGTGTGTACAAAGGGTTTTTGAAAACTTTAACAAGCTACACAAAAGCAAGGGATTGAAGGCACCATTAACAGACTGGGACACAGGGACTCTGTTGTGCCGGTGGGTCGGGGCAGGGTGCAAGGACCCAAGGGGGCCCCGATCCTCCCAAGAGCTGGGAGCCTCCCCTTCAAACTGCCCCACAACCCTCCCCAGGCCCCAAGGATGAACACTGCCCCCAAAGCTGTGGTCACAGCCCAGGCTGAAAGGAGAGGCTGAATCCATTGGGCTTCCTCCCTCCCCTGGGGCACCCCACCCATTATTAGCCCCGAGTGGGGAAAGAGACATGAGTAATTGTGCTCACAGTTGCCTCCTGGCATGAATTGGCCACCTGCATCTAATTCTGAGGGACCCAGAGGCTAAGCGCATCTGCCAGACCCCAAGGGCTGTGTCTGTGCATGTGTGTGTGCATGCACGTGCGCTCAGATATGTGTCTCCTTGAGTTGTCAGCGGGCACCAAAGTGGGGGGCTGCCGAAGTAAGTGGGTATCATTGCATTGAATATCCGCCAAGAGCCTGCTGGCCCCTGAGCGCAGCACCAAGGACCAGATCAGGACGTGGTCCTTCCCCAAGGAGAGGAGACAAAGGAGACTTTCCCTGGAAAATGAGAAAAGCAGAGTCCTGGGGCTGGGGGGCACCCTGGGATCTTCCTGGGGCAGTGGGAGGGGTCCCTTCAGAGCTTCCCCTGATCAGAAGCCCCCTGCCTCGGGGTTCTGGCAAGATACTCTCTGAACCCTCTGCTACACCATCTCCTCCCCAGCAGAGCAGCAGGCACGTTCTGCTTTGACACAGAACCTCCGGCTGGGATGGAAGCATCTCCAAGGCCTCTAGAGCCCATGTGCGTCTCAGGCTCTCTCCCAGGTCAGGGCCGGGCACACATGGGTATCGAGGAAAGGCGTGCAGAATGAATAAATGAATGAGCGAATGAATGAATGACACCCGCTGCCCCAGAAATGCTTCTCAGGCTTCACTCCTGTGCTGTTTAGGACACCTCGCACCCTCTCGCCTCACCCACCCTCAGGGGCAGCAAGCAGAGACCATCCACGGCCCTGGTTTCCATACTCAGCCCCGGGGTCTCACGACCCCATCCCACGCCGGATCCAGGCTGAGCCCCTAACCTTTGCTCTCAGTCCTGCAGCAACAGCTTCCCCCTCCCTCCCGAGGATTGTCGGACCCCATCAAAGGGCTTCGAGCTGGGATTCCCATCCTTCTCTTTCTGCTTAACACCTGCTCAGGAAGCGTGTCTGCCCTGGGACTCAGCATTATTGGGCCAGAGGAGCAGGAATAAGGGTGCGGAAGACCACCTCCTCTGGGCCATGTGAGCCCCTCCCTGGCCAGACCTCCACCTGCTGCCCTGCCTTCTCCCCCCTGCCCCAACTCCGTTCAGCCTCGAGAGCCACCTCTCCCCTGCAGAGCGCTCCCCCAGTCCCCACTCTCGGGAGAGACAGGCAGCTCTGCTAGGGCCACCATCACACACCTTGCACCCACACACACTCACACTGCCCTCCACTGCCCACCTGGAAACCCAGTTGCCCTGGGTTGACACGTGCTGTCCGGAAAAGATATGCCCGAGTCACATCCCCAGGCGCTTCTATATTTGCAAATAAGGTCTTGACAGATGTCATTAAGTCAATCTCAAGATGAGATCATCCTGGATTTAGGACTTGTGTCCTCAGAAGAGAAAGGAGAGGGAGATTTGACACACAGACACAGGAAGACTTGGGGAGAAAGCCACGGGAAGATGGAGGCAGAGATGGCAATGATACAGTCACAAGCCAAGGGACACCAAGGACCGGGGGCAGCCACCAGTCGCCAGGAGAGAAGCCTGGATCAGATTCTCACTCACAGCTCCCCAGAAGAACCAAACGTGCTGACACCTTGATTTCAAACTTCTGGCCTCCAGAACTGGGAGAGAATACACTTGTGTTCTGTGAAGTCACCAAATGCGCTGCTGTTGTTACAGGGCCCTAGGAATCTAACACATCACCCATGCAGGATCTGACCGCCATAAGCAAGCTGCAATTCCAGGAGCCACATCTTCAATGCCTGAGAGGTGATCCAATTACATGTGAGACCAAAGAGAGTGCCTGGGCTTGTGTTGAGCATGAGAACATTTGCCTCTCTGAAGAACACTCAAGCTAATTTATAAAAAGAAAAGAAACCTGAAATGAAATGCTCTAAGAATAAAACAAAACACATCAGTGGTGGAAATTTGGTTTGTGGCTAGGGTGAACATATGTCCTGGGTTTCCTGAGTCAATTGAGGTTTACCTTATTGTTCCAGGGTAATTATGCATTCGTCCCCTTCACTCTCAGAAGTATTCAGTGTGGATGGCAACTACGTGGACACCCTACCCATGGCCCATGAGTTCTCTGTTTCCTTCATAATAAGCATTCAGAACTTTGCCCTGTTTCTAATCATGCCCCCCACCGCATTAATAGATCATATTATTATTCAACAAAACCCACTCCTTCCTCCTCCCCACCTCCACGGGAGCAGTTTTCTCTGTCCAGTAGATGTAGGGCTTGGCCACTGGGACTCTGATTGGCCTCCTGGTACACACGGGCAGGGTGTACTTCCCTGCAGCTGAATTCTGGTTCCAGCCACGTGACTTGCTGTGGCTAAGGGGATGTTGTTAGCTGTGACTGAGCTAAGGGTTACAAATTATTTGTACAAGTGGGATTTGCCTCTTGCACTATAACGTCACGTGAGAACTTTTCCCGGATCTTAGTTCCCGGACCAGGGACTGAACCTGCATCCTTAGCAGTGAAAGTATGGAGTTCTAATCACTGGACCACCAGGGAAGTTCTTTGGTTTCCTTTTCATATCGTCTTTAAAGTTCAGTGTGAATTTAACTTGTGCTGCCATCTCACCTCGGACCAGCCACCTTTCAAGTGCTCAGTAGCTACATGAGCTGCTGCTGCTTTGTCCTGGGTCCTGGCACAAATGCCCTTGGAGCAGACCTAAGCCCAATCCTCAGGGAGAAGCCAAGTCCAGCTTAGATCAGCCACACCAGCCAATCTTCAGAGATATGAGTGAGATACAAATGCACATTTTGTGCATTGTTGTATGTCTCTGTGGTTTTGTGATTGCTTGTTACACAGCAAAAGCTGACAGATACACCCTCAAACCACAATTTGACTCCAATATATTTGTGTTCTCTCTCAGTTCCCTGGATCCCAACTCCAGACTCATGACTCCAACTTCAGAGCTTTTGCTGACCCCTACATCCTGCATTTGAGGTCTATTCTCCAAGTCAAGCTCCAGTGACAGGGGGATCTAGAAAATTATAGCACTCCATTTGTTGTGTCATAGTTAACCAATTATATGTCTGTGAACCATCTAGACCCCTGCTGTCCAACAAAAACAGAATATGAGCTTTGTATGTAATCTAGAAGTTTCCAGTGACTGCACAGAAACGAAAGTGGGAAAAAGCAGCAGGTGAAATTTGCTCTAAAAATAAATTTTATTTTACCCAACATGTCCAAAACACAATTATTTCAACATGCAACCAACATTAATTTTAACTCTTTATTCTTTATTTCTAATGCAATATATATATATATATATATTTTTTTTTTTTTTTTAATGTATTTTGCTTTCCTTTCCATTTGTTTGTTTTTTGGCCAAGTGGCCTGTGGGATCTTAGTTCCCGGGGCAGGGATTGAACCTGCATCCTTAGCAGTGAAAGCATGGAGTCCCAATCACTGGACCTCCAGGGAAGTTCTTTGGTTTCCTTTTCATATTGTCTTTAAAGTTCGGTGTGAATTTAACTTGTGCCCCCATCTCACCTCAGACCAGCCACCTTTCAAGTGCTCAGTAGCCACATGTGGCTTGTGGCTACCATATTGAATAACACAGATCAAGAACGTGGAAGCTAGAACCCAATGTCGCCAATGTTTAGCATGGTACCTGGATCATAGGAAAGACTCAGTAAATTATTACTGAATGAATGAACTAACAATAAAGACAGACACTGGTTTCAAGCTGGTGCTGATGAGGAGAACTATTACCCAAGTTAAAAACACTCATGGCTTAAATAAATCAAATTTTCATTCGAAAGAGTGGTGATGTTCTGAAGGAGCAAGTTGGCTGGTGCTTCATCTGCATTTCCACGTAATAATCTTGCCCAAAGCAGGCATACTCAACTAAGATATAACCTCAGGCAGTATTCCCCAACTTGTTTGACCATGGAATATTGTTTAAATTGTACTGTTTTGTCAGGGTGCCCACAGGAGGCTCACGAGATATCATTTAAATGAAATTCGACAGCAAAAAATGGTCTCACAGTTGAATTAATTGTGAAAAGAAATGATCAAAATTTGATCCATATGCTTAATATAAAGTAAACATTGAATAATTGCACCAATAAATGTTAAAATTATGAGATAAAATGCATAACAAAGACCGGCAATTTTTAAATAGAAAACACACAGCTTGGCAGCAGGAAGGCAAAATGTACAAACCCACTGTTAATAGACATCGTGCTTCCTGCATCAGGCGGTCTGTCACGTGACTCTCTTCTGTTGTCAGGGGCAGGAGAGCTTTTCCCAGAAGGGGACGATCGCTCGGAAACAAAAGCTACCTCTAGTCAAAGGCTCCCTGGGTGCCAGGCACTGTCCTAAGCCTCTGAGGCAGATGCTACGATTAGTGCCACTTTACAGATGAATAAACTGAGTTGCAAAGAGATGGAGTCACTTCCCAGGTCACGTGGCGCCCAGGGACCCAACACCACCACGCAACCACTCTTGTTTGAATGTTAGAACAGCTTTACCAAAGCTCTTAACACTTTTTCTAATATCTACTTTAAAATGCACTAAAGATGAAAGATGTCTCCAGCTGGGACTGTTCCCTTGCTCTGGAACATCTCACGGAACCTCTGTATACCAGGGAACAGAGTTTGGGAAATGGTGTTCAGGAACCATATGCAGGCTCAATGCTGCCAGAAGCTATGGTAAGCTCTTCATGGATTAACAATCACTGGGCTTTCTCTCTACTCCATATCTAAAAAAGTAGCTTCCCATAAAACTTGAATACAATCAGATCAAGCAGGGAGGTATACTTGTTCAGGTAATGCTGCAAAAGGTCTTCCCAGATGGTGCAGTAGTGAAGAACCCACCTGCAATGCAGGAGACACGGGTTCAAGCCCTGGGTCAGGAAGATCCCCTGGAGATGGAAATGGCAACCTGCTCTAGTATTCTTGCCTGGGAAATCTCACTGACAGAGGAGCCTGGTGGGCTACAGTCCATGGAGTCACAAAGAGTCAGACACGACTTAGTGACTAAACAACAACGCTACAAAAACGAAGCCTAAACTTAGCTTTGGGTTTCCCGACACCTGGATACTGGGGGAAGGATGGCAGGCCATGGGGTTCTTTTGTCTAGAGGTACAATCCAGCCTGCATGTCAGGAGAACCAATTTTTCTTGGCCCAGAGCCCTAGAATGCATTTGTCATAGGGACATTTGCATAAGTGGCATTGAGCAGTGTAATGAATTATGTCCCCAATAGTCATTTTACAAAAAAAAAAATGCAGTGATGTTCCTTGGGTGACTCTCCTGATAGCATTGTGTAACCCTTGCTGAGCGCTAAATATTGAAGTGTTGTTTAGCAAAGGCAGTTCTAAAGAGGAATTTAAGTGACTGCAATGCCTTAATTCAGACAGAGGCGTACACAGAAATCATTCTGGAATTTCAGGTTAAGCTGCTTTCAAGTCTGTCCACTCCCCCTGATCCCTACTGCCGAGGCCCCAAGCCAGCCCCTCCTCATCACTTTCTAGCCTTTCACGGCAGTCTCCGCAAGGACCTTCTAACCCGGTCCCCTCCTCCGAACTGTCACCACAGGGACTGTCCTAAAACTCAGATCTGAGCACGCCCAGTCTTGTTGAAAACCCTGCCACTATTCCACTAGAACATAAGAACGACTACCTCATCTGCTTTTGCTCATCTCTAACACCCCAGGGTCTGGCACATGACGGGGACTCCAAAAATGTTTACCACCACATAAAGGCATCGTTCAAAAATAAAAACATAAAAGCAAAGTACAAGGCTTCAAGACACTTCTGCCAACGTTTTGGTCCCCAAACTCTATGCCCACTTGTCTTTCCCTGTGTCTTCTCTCTTACCGGCCAAGCTCCGTGAGTGAACATCAAAGTCAAACGCCATCTCTGCTGTGACGTTTTCCTTCCTATCCCCAGAGGGCAGGAATCTTTCCTTGTCGAGGTCTCCGTGGCATCCAGCCCAGCAGGTAAAAAGACACGAGTTCCTCACCTACAACACAGAAGCAGACTCACAGACAGAAAGGACAGACTCTGGTTGTCAAGGGGGAGGGGGGAGGGGAGGGATAGCGTGGGAGTCTGGGATTAGCGGATGCAAGCTATTATATATAAAATGGATAATCATGGTAACATATATAATCCAAGGCTACTCTCTTGATGTGTCCCACCCTATCCTTCCCCTGCTGTGTCTACAAGTTCGTTCTCTATGTCTGTGTCTCTGTTCCTGCCCTGCAAATAGGCTCATCAGTACCATTTTCCTAGATTCAATATATATACAGAAGACACCATAACATTGTAAAGCAATTATCCTCCAATTAAAAATCAAAATGAAAGAAAATGGATGAACAACAAGGTCCTACCATTATCACACAGGGAACGCGATTCAATATCCTGTGATAAACTGGATAGAAAGGAAAATGAAAAACTGTATACATACATGTAACTGAATCACTGTAAGTTAACTATACATTAATAATATAATTTTAAAAGAAGACATGAGTTTCGAGGTTAGGAAGTTCAGTGTTGAAGGACTCAAGGAGGTTGTTTAAGGGGTCTGAGCCTCATTTTCTACATCTAGAAAATGGCAGTGATGTAGGGAACCACATTACCAGCCTTGAATGAGGAACAAACGGGATTGCTTTTCAAGTGACAAAGAACAATCTTCACGTCAGCTCTTCCAGCCTATGCCCCTCTCGCCCACAGGCTGCTCCGGAGCGCGTGGTCCAGACTCACTCTGCATCCACCAGGGAACCTGGCAGGGACCCTGGCCCAGAGAATCTAGATGCCGGCAGATTTCAATGAGAGGGATATGACACGGGCACAGACTTCACAGCAGGCGTCCTGGGTCTCGAACCCCAATTTTCTGGGCAATAGTCATAAGTATCATCCATCATACCTCCCAACCCTTCAAATCTCTTTGGTTCCCTGGTTCTAAGTATAGACATAGCCTTCTGATTTTAATAGGAATTAGGGGGAGCTGAAGACCGGCGATGAAGCCTTTCAAGATGCCCAGGCACAACTGCAGAGTTCAGGCAGGGCACGCAAGACGGAGGCAGGAATCTGCCTGAGAAATCTCTGAGTGACTCCCGAGCCGGGCAGAGCGGGGTCTGAGCATGGGCTCTGCTGGAAACCGGCTCCGCCTGGGCAAGAAAGATGATTAGCAATAAATGGAGAGCACCTCAGGGGACCCTCCCACAGACAGTCTGTCACCCAGCGTTTTTACCATTCCATTTCAAAGTTTAATTAGATAATCACTTTCCAATGCTTAGATGCAATTAACCCCTTTGGAGCAGCCCTGGGATGCAGTCAACTTTCACAGGCCACAGAAGCTGAAATGCCCAGGACGGTCTTTAGCATCGCGGATTTGAGAAAAACATTTCTGCAAGAGAAAAATAACTGACAAATATTTGTGGGCTCTCAGAAGACAGTCTCTCTCCTACATGTCAGAAGAGAACAATTTCACATCCAAGCATTCAGCCTTCCCCACCACCACGCGACTCCATAACAGAAAGAAGACTCGTCGGCTGGAGCCGTCTCCACTTCCCTGATGAGAGAGAGAAAAGGACTTGCAGCCTCCCCTTCAAGGTGGGTGTCTGATGAGCTGCAAATTCTCCCACACACTCACTGGCTGCTATGCTGGTCCCATTTCAGTTAAATCTTTAGGAGACGATAGATCGCCTTTGGTCCTCTCTGACGCTCCAACCTAAGATGGCAAAGAACCAAAGAAAATTCAAAATGTCGCTGGACTTCTGGAAGCAATTTGTTTACGTGCATGACTTTTCAAAGCATTCTGCTATCTTACTGGCATTCTGACATATTACTGACCCTTACAAGATGCCCACGAGATGGACCGGGAAGAGACTGCTATGTACATGGAACACACAAGGACACTGGCTTGGTGGGGGAGGGGACGTGCTCAGTTACTTGACCCTTAGAGTATGCACATGAGGTGGACCGGGAAGAGACTGCTACATACATGTAACATGGGTGGGGGCGGAGCTTGCTTAGTGTCACGTGCCTGAGAAGAAAACCAGAGCAGAACTCGAACCCAGGGCCGCCCCAGATATGGGCTGTCAGCTCCAAGTTCTTTCCACTAAGCCTGTAAAACACTTTATCCAACAAGTACTTATCAAGCACCTACTATGTGCTAGGCCCTGGAGACTCCACACCAAGCCAAACAAAAACTACCTTCACTCGAGGAACCTGAAATCTAACAGAGGAGGCAAACACATGCAAGCAGCGTGAGAACCTGCTGAGAGATGGAAGCCCTGGAATCCACTGGACCCCGGACGACGGGCCCAATCTGACCCCTGGGGGCCGGTGGGAAATTAGCTCAGCGGAGCCAGGATGAGGGCGAGACAAGGGAGGTGCCCAGAGAGCATAAGGAGACATGGGCTTCCCTGGTGATCCAGTGGTTAAGAATCCCTCTGCCAATGCAAGGGACACAGGTTCGATCCCTGGTCCAGGAAGGTTCCACATGCCGCAGGCCAACTAAGCCTGTGCGGCCTGGAGCCAGCGTTCCATGAGAGAAGTCATCACAGTGAGATGCTCCTGCGCCGGGAGAGTAGCCCCTGCTTGCCGCAACTAGAGAAGAAAGCCTGCCCAACAGCGAAGACCCAGCACAGCTGAAAATAAATAAACAAATGATTTTTAAAAAGGAGACACCTGCTCTCAGGGGTGTGCAAGTTGTGGCTTTTACACAAGGGTATGCTGGTAAACATCCAACGGCCAATTCCGTGGGGAAAATGGACCTGATCTGCCCGTTTCCATGGGGTAAAGACTCTCACGACAACTGATTCAAGCTCCCAACGGGAAGTCACTGCAGAGTTAGGAAGAGACGTACACGTGTGCTCTTGGGAGCTGGTGCGGGCTGGTCCAAGCTGGCTCCAACACACCCCTGCGGTGACATCTAGACCGAGGTCTGAAAAACGGATGATGTTTGGATATAAAGGATGGATCGGAGTTTGGGGGAGGCCAGAGGCAGAATCGAGGACAGGTTTTTATAGGGCTGCGCCATCCGATACTGCAGTCACCCGCCATATGTGGCTATTTGATTTAAATTTAAATTAATTAAAATGAAATGAAATGAAAAATTCAGTTGCTCAGGCGCACTAGACACGTTTTAAGTGCTCAATAGTCACAGGTGGCCAGTGGGTACCACATCAAACGGCACCGATTATACACCATTTCCAGCATCATGGAATGTTCTACTGGGCAAAGCTGTTGAGTAGGAGGGGGGAGAGCATGAATTTCTGGCAAGAGAGGAAAAATTCTGAAATGGGAAGTGAAAGATCCTCTAAAATAAACTTTCTCAACCTCCCAGTTTTATCCAGGGTCAGCCTTGAATGAAGGACAGAAAGAAAGAAAAGAGAGAGAGAAAGAAAGAAAAGTGAAGAGAGAGAGAAAGAAGGAAAGGAAAGGAAGAAAGAAAGATTAACAGGGTGTCAAGTGTCCTGTCTGTGATGAGACTCCCGGCTAAGTTTTCCTGGCTAAATGTCATGAAATGTACAGCCCTGGGTTACAAACAGAGGCTGTGCTTGTACAACGGTTTGGACCATTTCCAGGAGAGCATACCACTCAGCACGCTTTAGGAATCAGCTACATTGCTGTCTGTGGTACATGGAGCCCAGAGCTACTGCTACAGCTGAGGGAATGCCCAGGCATGGATCCCAAAGAGGGTTTTGAATTAAAATGCTAACCAGAAGTAGCTTTCTCTCCAAAGGTAGTGTTCTCTGCATCTTCCTCACTGAGGCATCAGCATACAGGAAGCTGGTGAGGGCCAGAGAAGATATAACCTGCAGACCCAGATGTCGGGGCAGGGTGAAGGAACCAACTCACATTTAATAGCGAAGGTGGCAGGAAACTTTAGGAGTAGCCCCACACTGCCCAGGTCAGGGACTGGATGCAGGATTCCATCCCACGTCCATTCTCCTCCAGAAGACAGGCTTTGCCTCTTACCCCACATCATCTTAGGATCTGAGCACTCCATCACATCTGTTTCACAGCCCCAATTCATCCTGGGACCTGGTTTCCCTCTGTTTATTCATAGTAACCTTTCTTCTCCAAGCCCTTGTTACTGTCAAAACCACTTTTAAAAAGGAAAAATAAAAGAAACTGTTTTATTCTAAAGGAAAATTCATGCTCCTTCCAAAAAATGAGAAGTCAAAAGAGGGCTAGAAGAATAAGGGGTGGGTGGGTGGGAAATCACCCCTAGTTCCACCGTGCAGAAATACACACTGTGATGGTGTTTTCTGTGTATGTCTTTTACTTTGCTGAGTGTCGCTGTGATCACACCATGGCCTCAGGTTTGAATCCTGATTTTGTCCCGTCTTTGGTCTCTTACAAACATGATTCTCCATGCCAGCATCACTTTAAGGCGGTGGGTAGACCAGAGATTACTTAAACAGTCCACTTCTACTGGACATTTCAGTTATTTCCAGTTTTTGTTTCATAAATGGCAGTTTGATTTCCATCTCTGAGCATTGAGCTCTTTCCTCATTTCAGATTACTTCTCTGAGCTTGATTCCCAGAAGTGGAATTACTGGGTCAAAAGGTATGAGCATTTCAAAGGTTCTTGACACGGATTGCCAAATTTCTTTCCAAAAGGGTTGTATCCATTTATACTCCCCAAAACTCTGCATGCATTCCACCTTCTCTTCTCTCTCACCAGCCTGGAGTTTGGTTGTACTAATCTTTGCTCACTTTATAGGCTAATGTACTAATCCATTGTTTTCATCTGAATTCCTTTTATTATTTGGGTGCTTGATCATTTTCTCAAATCCCAACAGCCTTTGAAAAGTTTCGCGGGGAATGAAACTGGACCCATCTTTAAAAGTGGTGTGCCTGGATCAGAGGCTGTCAAATTTCCAGGCAGAACCCCCCCCCCTCCGTTTTCCCAGGAAGTTGAGAGTCTGCAGAGGTTCATCTCCCTGCCCACTCTCCTGCCTCCCCATCCCCACCTTCCAACCACATTTCCATCCTCAATAAACGCCACTCCTCGGATGCAAATAGGGAATTCTAAAGAACTCCTATACGCTGTGTTTTTATAGCAAAACCACAAAACACACAAGAACAAACGAAATAAAACAAACCACAAACAGCTAGGCTAGGCTGGGCTGCAGAAGGTGCCTGGGACCCCAGAAGACCAGCCGCCCATCTTCCGAGGTTTGGACCGCAACTGATTGGAATGCGGTGGATGAGGAGGAAGTCGGCTTGCATTAGAGCTGATTAAACTAGAGGCCGGTGATTTATCTGTGAAATTCCCGGAGGAGCAGGAGAGAGACGGGGCTGGGGGCAGCGGGGAGGGCAAGAAGAGAGAAAGGAGCAGAAATATAAAGTTGGATGACTGAGAAACGAGAGAGAAGAAACAGCAGAAATGGAGGGAAAGGAAAACAGGACGCAAGGAAAGAAACAGAGAAAACTGTAGGGGAGAAAAAGAGGCAGACGGGAGAGGTGGCAAGACAGAAATTGGGACAACGTAGATGAGGATGCGCTGCTCTCAAGTGAATGAAATAGGGAGAAAAAAAGAGGATTAGGGGCGCGCAGAGACCGAAGAGCCCCGAGAGATGGACATGGGGAGGGCAAACGCCGAGAAGCGGGTCGCGCTGAGCCGGCAGAGCTCAGTGGAGGAAATCCGGCCCCACGCGCGCTGAGATCGCCGCGGGGCCCAGACGAACGCAGGCGGCGGCATTAAACCAAAGCGGGCGGCCGGCCGGGCCTGGGGCCTACCCGCCCAGCACCTAGGGAATATCAAATGTGGGGCAACACGAGCGAGAGGCCCCAGACAGGGAAAGGGCTCCCCAGAGTTTCCGGCAGACTCGCGCACCCCCAGCGCCCGGCTCGTAGGCGACTCCCGCAAACGCGTGCGCCTAGGTACCCCTGGCACCCCCAGCATCCTCCCGGGGGCGTGATGCTGCCCGCCGCTCCCGGAGGGCCAGCCCGTGACGACCCCGGATGTCGACGCTAGAGGGCGCGCAAGGGTCGCTGCGCCGCGCCGGAAAGCGAGGCGCGGCCCCCGGACGCGCACAGTTAGGGGGCCCGCAGGGTGCGGGGTGCCGGCCGGCAGTGGGGTGCGCGAGGGACGCCAGGGAGATGGCAGTGGCCGGGCGGAGGGATGTTGCGCGCTTGGATGGATTGAGGGAGAGGGTGCACCTGACTTGACTCTCTGCAAGGCGGAGACAAGCCCGTGTGAAGTTAACTGACAAGCAGGGAAAAGGACAGCGTGAGACGCCGCTTAACCCAGAGGCCCCTCCATCTCTGGGTTCCACACTGCACCCCCAAAACTGCTTAGGAGAAGAAGTAGTCTGATTCCAGGAGCACGCACCACTCCACATAAGACACACACACACACACACACACACACACACCCTTTCAGGATGGGGGGGACGGGTTGGTGGGAGAACGAACTTTAAAAGGCTTTTAAAGCAAAAAAGAAAACGAGGGTTGCACGAGGCTGAGGTACTTGAAATGATTTTTGTGTTGCAAATTGCTATGCTTTTACTGAGGCGCTGATGAAAATAAATGAAGCTCCTCTCTCTTTTTTGCTAATAAATGAAATGAAAAAAGCACCATTATTATGCCACCTGCTTCTAATTCCTAATTGTGGTAACTTAATTCTCAGATTGTTGTTAGCTGCTTAATATCGCGGGCGCAGAAGCACACACACGCATTAAAAAAAAAAAAGTACGGAGGGCCGTGTGGGTCTATTTTTGACTGATGTCGTGTAAGGTGTGCGGGCTTTGGTTTTTATTTGGTTTGGTGACTGTTACTATCAAGTCCTGTGCCGGTTGGAGGGAAGTCTTTATTCTCTTTCAGCGACCATCTGAGATTTCAGAGGGAATAAAAGGGCTTCTAAGATACTCAAAACCTAAAAAGTCCGTAAAAAGTGATCGCTGATGAGACCCACATTCCCCCCACCCCCGAAACAGAATGGCGCTTATTTCCTATAAAAGACAAAGCGTTAGTGTTTGTAAGCTGGTTCCAAAGTGCCTTCTATGAACCTCCAAACCCCTCAGTCCCCAGCCTGGGGTTTGTAGCTGGTTCATGGGGATGAAAATCCTTTCTATCCTTAGGGTGAAGGTGGGGGCCTGATTTAAAATTTCTTCCTGGAAAACAGAAATTACCAGATCCAAATTACAATTTTGCCAAAAGTCAGGAGCTGTACTTAGCGTATTATCTAATTTTCCATTAAGGCTAAGTCTTTTTGTTTGTTCCTAAATGGCTGCTCTTATTGTTGGAAAGTTCTGGAGCATAGGATATATCGGGAAGGTGTTAAGAGGGCCCCAAAGAAGTACAAATTTAGGAGAGAAACCAATGTATTCCTTTGGTACAATTATGAAGAGAGAAGATTTCCTTGTACATACATATATCTCCTCTAGCTTTATGCAAACAGCCAGCTAAATGCATAAGAATAATAACAATTTAATCAAGAACAATTTGTCACTGTTGATACATCAGTCAGGAAGGCAGAATTGGCATTTGTGGAACCAAATGAAATTGACTTGATGCTTATTGCCGCGGCCTCGTGGTCTTTGATATTTTCACCCTAGATGCTGTTTGTCTCTCATGACTGGGAATAGAGAATAAGGTGGAAAATGTGAGCTCCGCTGCACCCCGGCCAGTTTGGGGCCTAGTGAGGAAAGCAGTCAGACCCCTGATCCCGGTTCAAACTACCCTCGAAGCGCTGCAGCGGCACACGGCAATGCCCCTGTTGACAGTGAAATCCAGAGCCAGCAGGTGAGAAGGAGGTCCAGCTCTCACCAGAAGGGCACCCGGCACAAAGAGACAGCAAGATGCCACCCTGTCCGAAGCAGGAACCAAGTTCACGAAGGAGAGGATGCAGAATGGCGACGCGAAACCTCAAGAAAACACTTGTGAATGAAATAGCAAGCTCTCAATGGAGCCGGAGCAGCAGGTGCTGTTTAAATAACCAAAAATAAGGTTGCCAGCAACAGATCCCATGTTTGCTGGGTTCTTTCCTATGCCGCATGGCATTAGGAAGTGAGTATGTAAAAATCTAAGCCCACATCTGCAGGCAGAGAGCGAGGCTGATGCAGAAGGGATGTGGCGGATGAACCCCCCCAGTTCATGAAAATGTGCAAAAGGTTTGCTCTTTAAATCCTCCAGAAGAGAAAGTGGAAAATGTGAGAGTCTGGGTTGTAGTGAGAAGCAGAGATGAAACACTGCATGTTAATGTATATCATGATCAACCTACAGCGTCTTATTTACATCTTGAGCTATTTGTTACTGACTCTCCATGTGTTTAGCTGGAATTCTCAAAGCTGAACCAGAAGCATTTAAATGACCCTGCGTGTTTGTTATGCGTCTTCTAGAAGGTGCGGGCACACACACACGCACACGCACATGCATACAGCCAGTCCCATGTCTGTGCACACAGACAGAGTGCACACCCCACCCCGCTTATCTGTACAAATCTCTGTCATCCATATTCCCAAACACAGGAGAGTCTATGTATTTATTTCTCTCTTGAAGTCGACTATGAAACACAAGTCAACACTCTTAAATGTCATCTTTTAATACCTCATATAAAAGGCAAACTTTTCCTAACATGCTTTCCTCCGATCCTATTTAATGAACTCTCCCGAATCCTGCCTTTGCCCAGTTTCATCTGCAGAGCTCGGGCACAATATTTAAAAAAAAAATTTTTTTTCTGGTATTAAAAAATGGAAAGAAAAAAGCAGGGGAAATATTTTGAAAGTCAATTAAAATTTTGTGTACGTTTTCATTTTTTAATGATAAATTAAGTTACTAATTTTGTCCGTGCTCTTTGTAGACACTGCAGGTTTAATTGCTAATTGTTAACTGCGAATGAATACATTTGCATATTAATTAGCTCCCAATTTACATTTTTAATTTGCTTCCTTCAAAAGGTGCAAGATAAAAGGTCGTGTTATTTTAAATAATTTATGCTTTATTGCATGAAATACGCTAATATGAAATGTGCCTACTAATTTTAACCCCTTTTCTAAGAAGGAAAATGAGTACTATTAAAAGGAAGAAGGCAAAGCTGGTGGTGTTTTGAAAAACAAGATTATGCCATGTTGTTTCTCAGCGGCTGAACCTCCTTTCTCCTGCAGCCTTGTTGGGCAGAAAAATGAATGTATTCTTTCCTTTACCATCAGTTTAAAAAGTGATAATGTATTTGAAGAACAAAACAGCTGCAGTGGAGGGTGTGTGTGTTGGGGGGAGGCGGTGATCTGTGCTTTATCCAAGGAAGGACTCACAAAATGGGTTTTGTTTTCTAGTAAACACTGCCAGCGATCGGAAGCTCCACACAGCAGAGAAGCGCTGAGCCCAAGCCACTTCTCCCCCCACCGCCCCCCGCCCCGAAAGTCTTGCTGCCACTCACTTCTGCCTCGGTTTCGGAATCCAAGTTGCTCATGCTGGCTTCTTGAAAAACCTTGAGCTCGCTTCAGCAGGAGAGAGTTCGTTCTTTTCCAAGAGCTGACCAAAGAGGTTCTCAAATTGCAGTGTTCACTCCTCACCTCTTTCTTGTCAGTCAGCTGCACTGTAAGAAAATCAAACCCAATTGTTAAAGGCAGTGATACTAATACATCGCGACTGGGACCAGGAAAATAATGCTCCGTTTAGAAAGGGGGGTGGTGGGGTGGTGGTGGTGTATGAATTGGTATATTTTGACCGGGTTTGATTGAAATACTACCTTTTATTTTATTTCTCTTTTCTTTTGTGGGATGTTGTTTGGAGCCATACCCACTAAAATGGGGCTCCTAGTTCATAGAGTTTCGGTCGTCATCTTTCTGAATAAGCAGTCATTTGAAAAATTTTAAAACAGGATTTGGGAGGCAGAAAATCAGATTTTAGAGAAGATAGCAATGGTTTGGAGGAAACGGAGACCTGTCAGTTCGCTCCCTGAGTTGCTGCTGCATCTCAGCCCTCTCTGTTAGGTTTGATTTTTGCAGATGGAGCCCAAGCCACGGGCTGGTGGTGAGAACCACCTGGGTGAGGACCCCCAAGCTTATACTCGCCAGGGTTAACGTATGGAGCTGCACAGGCGCCAAGAAAGGAGGAAGCAGGGAGGCATGTGCAGAGAGCTCAGCTCTGCAGGACTCTGCGGGACCAAGGGCAGAAACAACACAGAGCAGCCTCTCCACACCGCTCCAGAGCTCTGACCCACAGCCTTCCCCACTCCCGACATCAAAACACACCCTCCTGGACCATGCGGAGCCAGCCCGGGTGGGAATTCAGTGTCAACCTCCTATCAACCTGACTCAGTCCAAATGTTAAGCCACAGAACGGAGCTGGATATTCACCAGAGGGCCCATCTCTTCAGGCAGTTACATTGCTGCATTGACAGGAACGCCCGTGGGTTCTTTTAGGAAGACACCCTGGCAGTTAGGTATAGCCACCCCCGCCGAGGAGCCAGGTGTGTGGGCTCATCCCCCAAATTATTAGGATTTTCAGGCAGGAAGATTTCCTTCTGCTCGTGTCAACAGCAGCAAAGTGAAAGCTCACCATGCAACCTTGACTGTTCGCCCATCTGAGGGTGGATGGCTACAAGGAAAGGAGGTCCAATTTAATTGTGTATTATTCCCACCTCGCCCAGACACAGAAGAGGTAGGAAGAGCAGAAATCACCATGAAGTCATTCGCTTACAGCCATCTCTGCCCAGTAGTGGAAGGGGGAACACAGAGATGTGTGGGCCAGTGGTTTTTGCACAACCCAGGGGGGCAGGGGGGTGAGAACACCCTGAGGAATGCGGGTTGGGGTGTTTTACTCGGCTGCGCACGGACGCTGTTGTAAATCCACACGCACAGACATGGTGATTGAAGACCAGCTTCCTGCAACATCCTGCATGGAAGACTCGCCGTGTTTCTGTCTGCCTCGTGGAGGTTTCCCATATTTCAGATGCTTCAGCCCTCCCGTAAATCAGGGGTTAATTGTGATTTCTTTCAGACCAGTGGAAATAGGAAGCTGAGACTTCTGAAGAATCACTTGCAAGTGCAGTGGAACCAAGAGGGAGGGGCAAACTTCATGAAATCCAACTTCCCCGCTTTTCCTGAGCCATGTGGTGTGTGTGTGTGTGTGTGTGCACGCGATCCTGCTTGTGTGTGTTTTTAAAAAAATGCAGCAGGTACAAATGTTGGAAAGTCCTGGCACACATTAATTAATAAAGCCACTTAGGACAAGGGAAACTCGTGCACTCGGAAATTTGCACAGCCCAGTATCTCCCTGACATCCAGTTCGGTTTGTTTAGTGTAATAGTCAAAACATTTTTTTCTTCTCTCGGGTCCTGTTGATCCATAGTATAATTTGAATTCTCAAGCTGTTATCCATACATCATTTCCCATAGCATCCAAATGAAAGGAAACAATTTCATATTCTATAATTAAGCAACTCTGAGCATGCAACAGGCAGGAGGCGTTATGGGGAGGATTAGGGGAGGGTGAGGAGTTGGTAGAGGACAGAGGTCTGAGGATGAAGCTGACCGGCTGAGTGGGAGCAGGCAACTCAGGAACTTCACCTAAAAGACACTCTTTGAGTGTTTTACTGGCTTCCCTGGTGACTCAGATGGTAAAGAATCTGCCTCCAATGCAGAAGATCCAGGTTTGATCCCTGAGTCAGGAAGATCCCCTGGAGAAGGGAATGGCAACCCACTCCAGTATTCTTACCTGGAGAATTCTATGGACAGAACAGCCTGGTGGGCTACAGTCCATGGGAGTCGCAAAGAGTTGGACACGACTGAGCGACTAACACTTTCACTTTCGAGTCTTTTAGGTGAATTCTCTGTATTCAGACACATAACTTCCCATTCCATCGCTTCCCCTTTTTGAAAAATGGAATTTTTCTTTCTGGAAAAAGCCAGCAGGTTTGACAGATTTATTCCAATGGGACTCCTTTGCTCCCCGTTTGAAAAGAAACCACTTCTGGGGTACACAGAACAGTCCTATATTCTATAGTAGACAAGACTAGGCTGATTCCTTTCTTTTAATTTTTTTCCCCCCCTAACAGGAGAGGGTTTGAAGAATCGCTTCTACCATGGATACCGGAGAAGGGAATTTTAAGTAGGCAGAATGCAATCACCCAAATTGGAATTCAGCCAGGACACTGCCAGGCCAATTACTCCTCCTCTCGTGCTAAATACCAGGGGAGCGTAAATGACCCAAGTGGCACAGACCTGCGATTCTGCACCCCCATCCAAGCGAGTCTCGAGGCTCCCAGGGCAGCGAGCCCCAGGGCTCACTGCGGACAGACAACACCCTCCCACCCACATCATCCCCAGCCCATCTCCATCCCTGACAGGTCCCGCACCAGGTTTCTGTAATTCACCGGGTTTAAAGCTGAGACCAGAAATGAATTTTTAAAATAACAGTTCCCCCTGACGCCTCCTCAGAGGGTCATCCCTCTCCCGGGCCCCACCCCACTGCTAGATAAGGTTTGAGTACTGTCTTGCCTCTCGCAGCCCTCTGAGTAACCCTGGGGAGGCAGCTTCTCCACCTCCATAGACCCAAACTGAGGACCAAAGAGGTGGTGACCTGCTCCGGGTCACACACTTCAGTCTCCAGCATCGTCAGACCCCAGACCCCACACACCTCTGTCTTTAAAGGAAACCCCAGAACTAGAATCCGGGTGAGGCTTGACTCTGCTTTTGCTTCCTTACAGAGCAGATTTCTCTTTCAAGACAAGCATTTATTTTTTAAATAGGTTTTTAGTATTACACACAGGACTGTAATGAACATCCTTGGTATGTTTGCCGGTGCACACGTCTCTGATCGTAATCAGAGAATTTATTTAGGAGTTGAAATAATTTCCTAGCGGTGGCATTGTTGGTACAAAGGGAATGCACATTTTTTAAAATGGTGTAGATTATCAAATCGCCCCCGGGAAAGATTCACAGGCTCGCCAGCACCATGAGCCTGCTCCTGACGGGATGGTTATTGGAAACCTTTTCCTCTCCTCATTCATGTAGATTTCGTGTTGATTACAGATATGATACTGTGTATATCTTCCACTGCCACCTTCCCTAAGGACCCCGGCCCCTGGAAACTCTCACAGTGACTGGGGCACTTGCTCAGCCCCCTGACATTCATGGCTGTGTATCATTTGGGTTTTTCTGTGAATCTGTTGTTCGCTTGGATTGGAAAGTGAGTTCATTGGGTCAGGAACTGACTTTTATTCATCTCTGTATCCCCAAAACCTAGCACAGGGCTTTGCATGTAGAAACAGCTCCATGAGTGCTTGGGCTGGTGAGTCTGTAAAGCCTATGATCACTTGGATGGAAGATGACAAGGAGGGCGGGAGAATTGCAGGGTTTGGAGTCAAGCTTGCGAGGTTCCCATCCAGACCCCACCAGGAGATGCACGCATGATCTGAGCAAAATCACTTAGACTCACACGTAAGATGGAGTCACAGTTTCCACCCTGTGGGGTGGCTGTTAGCCTTTAAGAAAACCATGGCCAACACCTAACTCTGCGATCTTTAGTTTTACAGCTCCTGTTCGTGGGAGGACAGTGGCTCCAGTGGTCCCGTGGGTTCTTAGCAAAGGTCTCACCAACCAGCAGCCACCTGAGAAAAATTAGACAAATAAGGCGAGCTTTTCTCAAAGCAACATCGGTTTAATTGGTAGGACAGTTCTTTACTTGGAAACGATGTTATTTTTTTCCTTTTTTTTTTTTTTTTTTTTTGCTGCTAGAATCCTTTTGTTTATAACATGATGGGAAAGTGTTTTATTCTTTCTACACTTTTAGTTAAAAAAAAATTCAAAATTTAGTGACTCTGTGTGAGTCCTCTGGACCTCAACTCTTTCATATTTTTCTGGTTCTGGTTCTGGTATTAAGGGCTGAGAACAAGGGTGATTCCAGAGCTCTGTTCAGATCTCTCATCAGATATGACAGCTCTCTACCTGAATGGAGGGTGAGAGAAAGAAGAATCAGGAGGCAAAAATGCAAATGTCCTCCCATCAAACTGCTCACCCTTATTGTCATTATTACTATTTTTTTGGCTGTCCGTTGTGGCTTGTGGGATCTTCATTCTCCAACCAGGGATCGAACCTGTGTCCCCTGCAGTGGAAATCTGCAGCCCTAATCACTGGAATGCCAGGGAATTCCCTGCTCACCCTTACTTCTGAGTAATAGAAGAAGAAGATGAGAAAGACATTCTCAAAAAATAATTTTTTTGAGACCTAAAATACGAGAATTTCTGAGTCTCCATGTTGGTCCCTTGAGGCGGTGATGGTGCGGAGGGGGTGATGGTGCGGGGGCAGGGTGGGGGGGCTCAGCTCCCCCAGACGCCACATTCGGAAGTGCCTTCCGTTTTGCACACGCTCCTAACTTCATCAACCCTCAACCTCTTCATTCCAGATGGCTTCTTCAGCTTTTCATCATCCGTCTTACGAGCCGTTCCAGTCCTGACCGTTTCTAAACATCAAATCAACCCATAAAGAAAGGAGATTTGCCAAGGTCCAGGAGCTTCAAAGTAGGAACTCGCGCCTTTGAAGTGCCGGCCCGGCTCCATTACGTTTCTGTGACCTGGCGGACCCGTGCCTTTTAAAGTATAGTCTTCATTCCTTGGTTGCTGCTGTGGCTGCTTATCTAAGGGATTCCAGGTCCCAGACTCTCTTGGCCTCCTGCCTCGGGCCACGAGGCATGAGATGAAGGCTAGAGGAGGAGTAAGAGTAGAAACAGCCGCTGAAGGAGGTGAGTTACTAAGACCTCCTGAGAGGGGCTTCTGGGAGATCATATTGACCCCCCTCTGCCCCCACCAAATTGGGTCTCTTTTTGTGATCAGGGTTTGAGAAGCCACCCCAAAGGCCATGTCTTCAAAGGCTTTCAGAACCAAAAGGCTGCAGAGCACTCCGGATATGAGAAGGTGATTCATCTGCTCACAGGGCCCAGGGCCCATGGGGTAATCTGGGGACGGGGGCACTAGTGTGGAAGGCAACACGTGAAGGGTTTTGCTGAGGACTGAATGGCGGCTCCCTCAAAGCTATGTTTACTTCTTAACCCGTGATGCCTGGGAACGTGACCTTATTTGGAAAAAGAGTCTTTGCAGACAAAATTAAACCAAATATCCCTAGATGAGACCGTTCTGGACTATCCAGTGGGCCCTAAATCCCATGATAAGTCCTTATAAAAGATGCTCAGAGGAGAGATGCAGAGGAGGAGGCCTTGTGAAGATAGAGGGAGAGACGGGAGTGATGCTGCCACAAGCCAAGGAGTGCCAGGAGACTCCGGAAGTTGGAAGAGACCAGGAAGGATTCTTTCTTAGAGACTTCAGTGGGAGCATGGCTCTGTGGACACCTTGCTGTTAGGCTTCTGCCTCTAGAACAGGGAGAGAATACGATTCTGTTTCCCCAGCAGCCCCAGGAAACTAATACAAGTCTCTCTGGGCACAAGAGGGATTTTGTCATTTTAGGAGCTCAGGGCTGTCCCTGGCGGTACTTGGGAGGGAGAGTCTGAGATGGTCATACAGAGATAGGGAAGCGGTGACTGGCAGACCCGCAACACCAGGGCAATGCCCCCACGTCTGAGTAGCTGCAGCATGTTTCAGGAACCTTGAAGCGGCTCTGAAAGAAGAACAGGGAAGCAGGAAAGAGAGATGAAATCTGTGCACCCAGATGTGTGAGCAGAAATCCTTACAGCTTTGCTTATAGTGAAACACTGGTGAAAAACTGGAAAAACGCTAAATGTTCAGCTCTGGGGGCCTGAAAAAATTCTTGTACAGCCATTGAAATGATCGTGTAGATCCGTGGTAGTTGCTATGGACAAGATTCCACGACATATACTGGAATGAAAAAAGTCAGTTACAAACAGTAACAGTAGGTTGAGTGTGATCCCACACCCGGATTATCTAAGTGTGCATTCTACTTCAAGAAAGGAAAGCTGCTAATGGGGTTATCACAAGATGGGAGGACGATGGGCAATTTTTGCTTTTATTATTTTTTTCTCTTTTCCCACCATTCCTGATTTTTTTTTCTACAGTGGAATTTATGACTGCATGATATTTTAAGACTTGGTTTTTATAAGATCCCTTGGTAGAATTGAATATAATCTTCTAAAGTGAAGTCCTTAATACAAAATCATCAGTAAAGTTATCTGCCTGCCTTTAAAAAGCCTTCAATACCCCTGGAGGGGATGTGAATTAGTTCAGTCCTTTCAGAGAACAATCAGGCAGAATCTTTTAAAACCAAAACCACACGTACCCTTGGATCCAGCAATTTCCCTCCCAGGCATCTATCTTAGAGAAGTTCTCAAACACCCACACAGGTAGCTTGCAGAATACATCCATTGAAATATTGCTTACTAGAGCAAAAATGTGGAAGTGAGCTAAATGTTTATAACAGAAGGAGAGTTCAAAAAAGGATGTGCATTGCTCTTGTGGAACACTCCCTAACCATAAGAAAGAATGAGACAGATTCCTCTATAGTGACCTAGGAGAATTTCTAAGGTGTAGTTAAGGGAGAAGTAGAAGCAGATTGCAGATATGATAGGTAAAGAAAATGTGGCATCTACAAGCAATGGAATACTATTAAGCCATAAAAAAGAATGAAATAATGTCACTTGCAACAACATGGATGGACTTAAAGATGATCATATGAAGTGAAGTAAATCAGAAAGAAAAAGACAAATATCATATGATGTCAGTTATACGTGGAATCTCAAATGTGACACAAATGAACTTATCTACAAGACAGAAACAAATGTACAGACACAGATAACAGAGTTGTGGCTGCCAAGGGGGAGGTGGGTGGGGGAGGGATGGTGTGTGAGCCTGGGGTTAGCAGGTGTAAACTATTATATGTATAGAATGGATAAGCAACAAGGAGCTACTGCATACCACAGGGAGCTAGATTCAACATCCTGTGATAAACCAGGGAAAACAATATAAAAAGGAATGTACATAAATATATATGTGCACATATATGCTGAGCACTGAAGAACTGATAGTTTCAAATTGTGGTGCTGAAGAAGACTCTTGAGGGTCACTTGGAATAAAAGCAGTTCCAACCCGTCCATCCTAAATGAAATCAGTCCTGAATAGGCACTGGAAGGACTGAGGCTGAAGCTGAAGCTCTAATATTCTGGCCACCTGATGCAAAGAGCCGACTCATTGGAAAAGACCCTGATGCTGGGAAAGATTGAGGGCAGAAGAAGAAAGGAGCAGCAGAGGATGAGATGGTTGGATGGCATGACTGACTGAATGGACATGAATTTGAATGGATTCCAGGAAATAGTGGTTGATAGAGAAGCCTGAAGTCCATGGGGTCACAGAGCTGGACATGACTTAGTGATAAAACAAGACTTGGCAACTTACTAGCAGTGAGTGGTAATAGGTTCTTTACCACTTGAACCACTGGGAAATGAGCAGTGGTAAAGAATTTGCCTGCCAGTGCAGGAGATGCGGGTCTGATCCCTGGGTCAGGAAGATTCCCTGCAAGAGAAAATGGCAACCCACCCCGGTATTCCTGCCTGGGAAATCCCATGGACAGAGAAGCCTGGCGGGTTACAGTCCATGGGGTCGCAAAGAGTCAGGAACAACTTGGCGACTGAGCACGTATCTTTCAGGACGATTCGCATCACAAGGCCCTAATCACATCCACATCTTGCTTCAGATGTTGTCACACTGTGTGTAGGTGGGGGGAGGGAGGTGAGTGAGGATGACAAGGAGCTGTTCGCTCTCTCTAGGTATGTACTGTTTGAATAACATACGTTGAGAATGCAGCCGTGTTTTGTTTATGAAAATAAATAGGCTGAATGAATGAAGAAACTGGAGCGCTTCCATGCTCTGAAGTTGAGCCCGGGGCTGTGGGCAGGTGCCCTTCCTGCCAATCCCCTGCGATGAGGTGTGCCCACCTCACCTCCTGTCCCTGCTTCTCTCCCTTTCCCATCTGTCCTGCCAGGGTGTTGGATATAACATCATCTCAAGGCCCTTTCTGCTCCTTGGTGGCTCAGACGGTAGAGAATCTTCCTGTAATGCAGGAGACCTGGGTTCGATCCCTGGGATGGGAAGAGCCCTTGGAGAAGTGAATGACAGCCCACTCCAGTATTCTTGCCTGGAGAATCCCATGGACAGAGGAGCCTGGTGGGCTACAGTCCATGGGGGTCGCAAGGAGTCGGACACAACCGAGTGACTAACGCTTTCACTTTCAGCTCCCAGAGCCCCTGGTTCTCCACTTGCACCCACAGAAGAGATTATTTTCCTTTCCCCCGCTGGAACTTGAAGGTCACTGCACTGGGACCCAACACGTTACTCTCTTTGCCAAGTGAGAAGGAAAAAAAATCAACCCCCTTCCCGCATGGGACTTCTAGAGCCCACCCAAGCCCCAAGCCCCCCAACTGTCCCTTCGGCAGAAAAGAATACTGCTGACCCCCAGCAGACTTTAAAATTAGCGGATATGCAAAGAGATTTTCGGAGACTTTGGGAGGGATTTCTTTAGTACCCTGCTCTGTACTAGCCAGAAGGTGTTTCATAAACATGATATGCAGCAGTTGCTAAGAGAATCTGATTTATGTACCGAGGCGATGCTGAGCAACTGCACATCAGGGTTGTGCCCTTTTCTTTGACTGTGAATCCTGATATTCTGATGGAAGCAACTGGGCTGAACTTTATTTATAATCAGCTTACAGCATGGATAGCTGTATTGTAAGTGCTTCTCAAATTACATAGCAAATCTTGTTGTCTCCTTAGGCAAATAAGAAGCCCACATCATAAGCTTTAATTGTAATACAGGTCACTGTCAAGGGTAAAATATTTTCCAAACCCTTCTGATGAGTGAAAGCGTCTATGACAGAAGCAGGGACTGGGGCCACAGTCCCAGCTCCTGAGGACAGCTCAGAAGGCATCCAATAAATAAATTGACATTAGGGAAAATCTCATTATGGAAAAAAATTTAATTTTTCTACATTTGTGTTGAAGAGATCACCAAGAAGCACAGATCCCTGGGTCTAAGAAGCTTCTCTCCAAAATGAGTTAGAGCTAAATTCCAGAAAATGCGAGACAGGGAAGACGCCTTGCTTCATTGGCTGAGAGGGAAATCAGAGCAGATGGGAAGGACCAGCTTCCCAGATACACAGACAGGACACAGGACAAGACTTTGAGAGATTCTCTCTTTGCTCAGGCTGCCCATCAGACCACAGTTAGCGTGGCGTGATTCCTGAACTGTCAGTCTGAAACTCCTCTCCAAAGGAGCAGCCGCAGAAACGATCCCAGAGGAAACAAAATTCCCTTTCTGAAACATTCTCATCACTCATAATTAAAATGCAA
The DNA here is from genome assembly GCF_963930625.1 of Muntiacus reevesi. NCBI lineage: Eukaryota > Metazoa > Chordata > Mammalia > Artiodactyla > Cervidae > Muntiacus > Muntiacus reevesi. The sequence continues at coordinate 57,848,176 of NC_089263.1, read as the reverse complement.
TGGATCCAAATCAAAGGAGCTTGTATTTTTTGGTGCCCTTTTAAAATCTCTCTGTCCCTTGGCCTTTTCCCTGTGCAGAAAAATCAGCCATAAGTGACTTCAGATCAACCATTCTTAAGTGAGGTTTGTGTTAGAATGAGGGACAAGTGGATCATTCCAGATGTCATGTATGTCCTGGGAAATTCCTAATATGCTCAACAACAACAAAGTAGGTAGATGATAGATAGATGATAAATAATAGATAGACAAATAAACATGATAGATAGATGAGGGATACATGGATAAAGAATCTGTCTGCAAAGAAGTAGATTTGGCTTCGATCCCTGGTTCAGTAAGATCCTCTGGAGAAGGGAATGGCTACCCACTCCAGTATTCTTGCCTGGAGAACTCCATGGACAGAGGAGCCTTGCGGGCTACAGTCCATAGCGTCGCAAAGAGTCGGACACGACTGAGCGACTAACTACTGCATAGATAGATAGACAAACAGACATGATAGATAGATGATGGATACATAGATAGTAGGGATGATAGATGGATACATGACAGGTAGATAGATGAATAGATAGGATAGATGGATAGAAGGTAGGGACATAGGTATGATAGATGATAAATAGAGACAGAGGTATAGATTTCTCCTCTTTCTGTGACCTTTTGTCCACCTTCGAGTGTTCATTTCTCATTTTTTTTTAACCTCAAAAGTTTAGGCGCTTTTCCCCACACCAGTTCCAATTGGCCTCAGCACTGCTGGTATGTGTCTGTGCCCCTGGTTGGTATTTGTGTATAAATATATATAAGAGAAAGAGAGAGAGTCCCCACTCATTTGCAGTGCTCTCCAGGGGCACAGAATCCATTCATTCTTTTGGTTCATTCCGCAGATCTCTATTAAGCATCTAATATATGCACTAGCTTCCCTGGTGGCTCAGACGTTAAAGAATCTGCCTGCAATGAGAGAGATCCAGGTTCGATCCCTGGGTCAGGAAGATCCCCTGGAGAAGGAAATGGCTACCCACCCACTCCAGTATTCTTGCCTGGAGAATCCTATGGGCAGAGGATTCTGGGGGCTAAGAGTCAGACACAACAGAGCAACCAACACTTTCACTTTAATATATGCCAGGCATTGTCCTGGGCGCTGGAAATACAAAAGTGACTGAGACAGAGAGGATTTCATTGACAGTTTCATGAAGCAAGATAAAAACAAAAGAAGAATCGAAGAATGAACTGGAATGATTGCTGGGCAGTAAGCATTCGTAAGAGAAATAACAGTGTTAAGAGGACCATCTGTGATCTGGGAAAATCTCTTGCTGACCTGGCCGTCAAGGACTTTGTCCAGCGCACGTGGGGCGAGAGGCGGTAACTCACAGACGGGTGGCTCGTGTTGCCCCGGGCTTCACAGTTTACAGAAAGAAGGGATGCACACAGTCTCCTTTCCTCCTTTTAAAACCCTGGGGCTTAGGTGAGCAGCACCAATGAGCGAGGATTGTACCCCTTTTACAGATGAGGAACATGAAGCTCATAGGGTTACAGACCTGCTGGAGATCAATAGACAGTGAGTAGTGGCTCTGCTCCAAGTCTTCTGTCTTATTCCTGAATTCAACACAACCAGGATTATCCCAGGGCAAGGTCACTCTCAGAACTCATAGGTACATTTGTGGGAAGTAGAAAAAGGTGACCCTTTCTCTGGGCAGATCCAGCCCAACTTCACCAGCTGAACACGGCTGGCTGTCAGCACCTCTCACCATCCCTACCCCCTGCCCCCCACCTGCCTGTGTGCCCTTGTGCAGTGAACAGCCTGCACCACCGCACAGGGCAGTCCTGGACGTGAGGGTCCTTTCTGATATCGATTCCTTTCCACACAAGATGTCACTTGCCTTTCCCACCTGCTTCCCACCCCATCTTCCACTCTGCCCCACACTCACTGGGCTCCTCCTTGCCATTGGACCTATAAAAACTTATTTCTCTTGCTTCTTCTGACTTTTGATTTTCTCTCAGGCTCTTAATGTTCCAGATTTGGATCTGAGACACCTGTCCCTTCCTCTGTGATGCCTCCCTGACTCCTCCCGCCCTCCAAAAGCCCTTTCTCAGGTCCCCCTACAGTCTCTCTGACTTTCCTTTCTTCCAATCTCCACTCAGACATCAGAGTCATCTTTAAAAGATGCAAGCCGCATTATAGAAACCACTCCAAAGCTTCCCCTGGTTCTTAAGACACAGATAAACTCTCACGTGGCCTCCAAGAACATGCTTCAGGTGGCCTTCACTTCCCCATATCCTCACCTGATGCCACTCTTTCCCTCCTCTGAACTTTGTCTTGTTTCTTGAATTCACAGCTTCCTCCTGCCCCCAGGACCTTTGCACTTGCTGTTCCCTTTAAAATGTGGTAGGTACTCTCTCATAGTAATAGCTGACACTTAATAAATAACGTATGTTCCAGACTTCAATCTACAATCTTTTCGTGTATTTACTCATTTAATCCCCACAGCGACCCCTTGAGAGAAATACTATTAGGATTCCCACTTTAAAGACCCAGACTAGGAGGCCCCAAGATTGTAAACAGTTTGCTTGGAGACCCACAGCTAATTAGAGCAAGGATGGTAGTCTAGGTCTGTGTGACTTCGGAGTCCACAAACAGTCAGCATACTGGTGCTGGGTCAAGCTTTCTTGTTACAACAGAGCATGCACAGTCTTGCCTTATTGTGTAGGTCTGACACTGAGGCAGAGTACCCGAAACATACTCAGTATGTTTACTCAGTGGTGAATGTGCAAATCCAAGAGCCAGGGTCACTAGGGGACCACCTAGAACCCCTCTAGGCACATCCTCTTCTTCCGCTCCCAGGAACTGGGATGTGAATGATCATGGCATTGGTTTCCTACGGTGCTGTAACAAATTACCACTAACTCGGTGGTTTAAAACAACATGCTAGAGGCTTCCCTCGTGGTCCAGTGGTTAAGAATCCCCCTCTCAATGCAGGGGACTCAGGGTCAATCCTCGGTTGGGGAACTAAGATCCCACATACTGGGGGGGGACATCTATGTCCCTGAGTCAACTAGAGAGAAGCCCAAGCACCACAACTAAGACTTGATACAGCCAAAAATAGATAATTTTAAAAAATAATAAGGTAGGCCAAAAACTTAAAAAAAAGAAAACAACATATTAGTCACTTACTGTTCTGAAGGTCAGAAGTCCAAGGTCAGTGTCCATTGTCCGCAGGGCTGAGTGCCCTCCGGAGGTTCTAGAGGGATGTCTGCGGCCTGGCCTTTTCCAGTTTCTAGAGCAGCCTGGCTTACATTCCTTGGCTCCTGGCCCTTTCCTCCACCTTCAAAGCTGGGAATGTAGCATCTTGCTTTAGTCATCACACCGCCCTCTTCAGCATCAAATGCACTGCAGTCTCCCTCTGTAAGGACCCTCCTGATTACAGGGAGGATAACCCGGATAGTCCAGGAGCCCCTCCCCATCTCAAGATTCTTAAGTTGATCACCTCTACCATAAACCTTTTACCATGTAAGCTGACATGGTCACAGATTCCAGGAATTCAGGCCTGGATATTTTTGTGGCTGTTATTCAGCCAATCACCATCACAAGAGCTGAAAACAAAGAGCTAATAGTCATTTCCTGAGCCTGACACCTGGAGCCTTGCCTGCCTGCTCCCATCTGACCTTTTTGTTCAGTCGTTGAACTCTCTGAGATCCCATGGACGGCAGCACATCAGGCTTCCCTGTCTTCACCATCTCGTGGAGCTTTCTCAAACTCATGTCAATTGAGTCAGTGATGCCATCCAGCCATCTCATTCTGTCGTCTCCTTCTCCTCCTGCTTCAGTCTTTCCTAGCATCAGGATCTTTTCCAACGAGTCAGTTCTTCACATCAGGTGGCCAAAGTATTGGAGCTTCAGCTTCAGCACTAGTCCTTCCAATGAATATTCAGGGTTGATGTCCTTTAGGATTGATTGGTTTGATTTCCTTGCAGCCCAAGGGACTCTCAAGACCTTGGAATAGTGCTATGAGATGGATGCTGAAATGGATGCTCTTTCTAGTAAGTGTCAGAAGCAGACTTCAAACCTGGGTCTTTGGGACTCAGAGCCACCCATGCAACCTCCAAGGTCCGCAGTCACCCCACTAGAAGAGGCAGCAGAGCAAGAAGTTTGAAGTGAGTGTAGCCAGGCAGCTTCACGAAAATCTCATAAAGGGCTCCAGAAAGATGCTCCCTGGCCATCTCCGCATTGGTGGTGACCCCTCTCCGCAGGACACTGGGCTCCAGCCTGGCCCCGCCACACATCCCCTTCATGCGGCGCCCACAGCTTTACGATCTCATGCCCCGCAGGCCTCCGTTACCATCGGCTGCTCCAATCCCGGAGAGCTGTAGCTCGTTAATGTATTATTTACTTTATTACCTTATTGTGGAAGTTGGCGTTTATTATTTGCTACTTTGTATAATGGCCTTCTAATGCACACAAGGCTAAATAATGTAATGATATCTTGCCACCACCTCTCAGGATCCCAGTTCCTTCCTCCTGCTAAGTAGGCCAACGGTTTAAGTCCAGGCCCCATGAGTTCCTTCTCTGTGGAGAAACTGGGGGAGTGGGTGTCACTGAGAGCAGGCTGGGGTGAGCAGGGCCTTCAGGACCTGAAACATGGGGGTGTCACCCCTTGGCTCCACCTGGAGGGCAGAGAACACGTGGGGAGGGGCTGAACAACAGCCTGAAGACATTCGCATCCTGACCCCCCAGAACCTGTGGCTCTGTCACCTTACACAGCAGAAGGGACTCTGCAGGTGGTGACTGAGTTAAGGATCTTGAGATGGAGAGAGGATCCCGGGTTATTCAGGCAGGTCCTAAGTGCAATCACAAATGTCCTTATAGAGGGAGGCAGAAGGGTTAGAGGAGAGAGAGAGGGTAAAGGTGATATGAGCACAGAGCAAAGAGATCTGAAAATGTTACACGTCTGGTTTTAAAGAGTAAGGAAGGGGCCGCGAGCCAAGGGATCCAGGTGGTCTCTAGAAGGTGAAAAAGGCAAGAGCCAAGTCTCCCTAGAGCCTCCAAGAGGAGCTTGCCCTGCTGACCCCTTGACTTTCACCCTGTACCCAGCTGCTGACTTACAGAACCGTAAGAGGGTCAATGTGTGTTGCTCAAAGTCAATGCAGATTGTGCTAGCAACCCGGGCAACTCATAGGTCATGCCTCTGCCTAACACAGGGCTTGGCACATGGCAGCAAAAGCTGCCGCAGCAGGGAGATAGACTCAGGTACAGGTGGCGGGGGCAGGGTTGATGGGAAGGCGGCACGGTGACCTGCGAGTGTGGATGCAGTATCCAGTCTCACGGAGACCATACTGGTAGAACCCAGGCTGGATTCCTAAGACTCGACCAAATGGGATTGGCAGGCAAACAAAACCCACTCTAGATCTCTAGAGATCTAGAAAACACAGATCTCCATTATGACTCTCCTGCCAAGCTTTTTCAAAAACTTTTTATTTATTATTTATTTTGGCTGTGCTAGATCTTCATTGCAGTGTGTGGGCTTCTCTAGCTGTGGCTTGCCAGCTTAGATGTATTATGTGGGATCTTAATTCCCTGACCAGGGATTGAACGCAGGCTCCCTGCATTGGGAGCACAGAGTCTTAGTCATGGGACCGCCAGGGACGTCTCTCCTACGAAGCTTCTGGCTAGAGAGATGGATAACCATTTGCTCATAGACTCACACGCTTTGCAGACATCAAAGTCCCCGTGCCAGACAGACTCTGCATTAGGCAAAGAAGACTTTATAACCCCCTCAACAGATAAGGAAAGCGAGGCTGGGGAAGGTGAGGAGACTGGGGGAGCTGGGACTCCCTGGCTCCCTCAACCCCTTCGACACAGAGCCGGGATGTGCTAGGCATGGTCCTCTCCTCTCGCAGGGGTTCTACTCCACCCTGTCAGGCAGCAGGAAAAAAGGAGCCAAGTGTTCAAACCATTCCCCAATTTGATAATCAGCTCCTACATAATCAATTTCTCTTCCATATGAGCCAGAGGTTGGCCGTGCGTGTATGCTAAGTCTCAGTTGTGTCTGACTCTGCGACCCCGTGGACTGCAGTCCACCAGACTTCTCTGTCCTGGGGAGTCTCCAGGCAAGAATACTGGGGTGGGTTGCCATGCCCTCCTCCAGGAGATCTTCCACACCCAGGGATCGAACCTGTGCTTCCTGTGGCTCCTGCAGTTGCAAGTGAATTCTTTACCACCTAGCCACCGGGGAAGCCCTAGAGGTTGGGAGGCAAGTGCTTTTTCCTTTCCCAGCTAGTATCTGGTCTCTGGTCAGCCGGTCAGTCTCAGCCATAACTGAAGACCTCGCCCAAACAGGCACGTGCTCTAATCGGGAGTCAGGGTCAAGGTCCTGGCCCTGAGGACTTAGTGTCTGCAATCTGAGCTGACCAAAGGCTAGGAAAGCCAGAATCCGGGAACTTGGGGGTCACTCTCTTATCACTCCTTCTTTCAAGGGCTCTTTGGGGGGACAAACAGAAGAAGAAAAACCTTAAAGCAGACGTGACCCATAAAGAAATGAGCCAGGGCTCCCCATGGTAACACAGGAGGTCAGGGAAGAGCCTCCCCTTCACTAGTGGGATTTTCCTGTGAAAGTCATGTTCTTAAATGCATCTCTGATAGCCCGTTAACAAGCCTGTGTTCCAGCCACAGGGCCGACCTCCACCAGGAGGTTGCTGGTGTGGCATGTGGTTGTTGAGTTAAGGTTAACCTGTGGGTTGACATCCATCCCCTGCGTTGGTTGTTCATCACACATAGGTGCCTTGAGAATGTTGTCACTTTCTCATGTGTGAGAACCAAGCATGACTAAGACATGTATCCCTGATACTCCAGGAGCTCAGACCCTTTTGGGGGAAACTGACATCAGCAGAAACTGATGTTCAATGCCAGGGAGGGCTCAACGGGAACAGGGTGGAAGCAGACCCACCCTGCTGGAGAGGCTTCCTGGGAAATGAGACCTCTGGTCCCGGTCCTCAAAAACAAGTAGGAGCTCATCAGGCCAAGGGGTTGGAGAGGTTGCTTCCATTCATGAGAAGTACGAGAGGTGCTGTGTAGCACAGGGAACTCTGCTAATGTGAAGTGGCAGCCTGGATGGGAAGGGAGTTGGGAGAGAATGGATACATGTATACTTGTGGCTGAGTCCCTTCGTTGTTCACCTGTAACTATCACAACATTGTTAATTGGCCATACTCCAATATAAAATAAAAAGCTAAAAAGAAAAGAAGAGAGAGAGGAAATAAAGCATACTCAGTTACCTGGAAAGAACACTTCCTGGATGAATAAATGGACAACTTGCAACTTTAGACACGGGGGAGGCCTCTTAAAGCTGCCTTGTGGTTTGGACAAGACCTGGCTCTTTGCACAAGAGCTAGTGCTAATTGAGTCCATTATGGTGACAAGCCTTGACTGGACTTTGGGAACATGGCAATGGCCCAGGCACTGTCAACCCCAATAAGAGTGTGATGTGGTGGGAAGGCAGACTGGCAGGCAGACAGGCTTCTCATCACTCTGGGTGCTCGCAGGGGGCTCGTGCTGTTCAGCTGCCCAAGTGCCTTCTCCGGGAGGCCATCCGTGCCCAAGGCTGGGTCAGATTCCCCAAGAGGAAGAGCTCCCAGGTGACCATGATGGTCATGGCAGCCGGGACTGGCCTCACAGATCCTAGGGGATGGTGACTCTCACTACCCAAATTGGGGCTACCCGGTCACATGGTGTACTGATTCAAGAGACTCCCCCACCGTGCCTCCACCCCATTCAAGCCTCTCTTTTTAATACCAAAACAATAATAATTACTACCACTCCTGTCATTCAAACTAGTAATCCTTACTAAATGCTGATTCTGTGGCAGGCATCATGCTGAGGACTTTATCTCACTGAATTTTCACACAGTGCTTGGGAGTCAAGTAGCATTTTGTCTATTTTATAGAAGAAGCAACTGAGTTTCAGAGAATTTACCATCTGACTCAAAGGCGACAGTCAGTGTCTGAATTGGGCCTCTAAGCCAAACCTGCCAGGAGTGTTGTGTGAGGGTCATTGAAGTCGTGGCCAAAAGACCTCAAACAACAGAATCTCCTGGACTTCCTGTTTAAAACCCAGAATCCCGGACCCAGTATCAGATGTAAAGAATCAGAATGTGGGGTTTCAGCAATGAGAAGCATCCATATTTGTGGGAAACAGCCCACACACTCCCACCCTGTCATCCTGAGGCAGACTGAAGTCTGAGTTTGCTTCTGTCTATAACAAGCAAGTCAGCTCCTCCATTGTGAATTCACGTCACCCCTCACACAGGAGGACACTGCTTTCCTCCCATTCCCACCCCGAATCATCAGGCGGTGCTGGGTGGTTCTTTTTCCAGAAGACGCGCCAGGTTTTGCACTAAGCAGTCCACATATGTGATCACCAGGATGGTCTAGGTTCTACTGCTGTAATAAGCAACCCCAAAATCTCAGCTGACCAATTGGATACATTTAATGGAAAACACTAGAGGGTCTCTCTACAAGCCATTAAATGCTTCAGACAGGAAGTGATGCCTGTCACTTCCTCTTGCAGCCTATTGGCCAGGACAGGTCATGTGGCCTCTTCCATGTGGCCACAGGAAGGAGGAAGTGGGGTCCTTCCATGTGCTGGAGAGGGGAGAGAGCTGGAGGAGGGCGTGTCCTGTTAAGTCATTGCTCTCATGAATAGCAGTGAGTTCACAGATTTGTGATCTTGGGCAACCTTTGTCCTCAGAAAGGGGACTCTCAGGAGAAGCATAGGAAGGAGTCTCATTTTGTTTCCTTTGGGCCAGAAAGAGTGGATTTCAAGGGCAGAGGAAGCCGAATAAGAGGCAGGCTGGAGCCTGGGAAGGAGGGCTGAGCCTGGGCGAGTTTCCATCCTGCTCTGTCGTTCACTCTGTGGACCCGAGTGAGTCACCTTAGCACCTGAGCCCCCTCTCCTCACCTCCGGGGTGGGGGCAGGTTGCAGGGGAAGGAGGCCTGGCAGCTCTGATGCCCCACGGTTCTAGAACAGATCGTGCCCTCTGACCTCAGGCCCACCTCCCAACCCTTGGACATGGAGGAGGTTTTCCACCCCAGGGACCCCGATAGGAGAAGCAGCTCAGGAAGGCCGCAGGGTGGGAGATGACTACTGACCCCTGCACAGGCCGGCTCAGCCAGCGCTGATGGAGGTGATGGGGACCTCTCCACTCCTGGCTCTGAGCATCCAGACAGGAGAGGCCCGAGCGACAGGGAAGACACTTCTCTCGCAGCTCCACGGCCTGGGGGGCTATGGCAACTTTCCCTGGGGGGCCTTCAAGAATGCCTACAGAAAGGTCAAGGTGGGTCTGGGTCTTCGCTGCTGCGTGGACTCTGTCTAGTCGCGGTGAGCAGGGGCTGGTCCCCAGGGGCAGTGCTCCGGCTTCCCCTTGCGGTGGCTCCTTTTGTTGCTGAGCCCAGGTTCTAGGGCCGGTGGGCTCAGTAGCTGTGGCTCCCAGGCTGTGGAGCACAGGCCCAGTAGTTGTGGCCCACAGGCTTAGTTGCTCCACGGCATGAGGGATCTTCCTGGATCAGGGATCGAACCCGTGTGTCCTGCATCAGTAGGTGGATTCTTTAATGCTGAGCCACCAGGGAAGCCCAGAACTTTAACTCTTAAAAGAAAAAAAATAAATCAATGCCCAACAGAGTGTCTCCAGGTGAGTCCCGCCTGCCTCAGGGACCTGGCAGGTCTGGAGGCTGGAGACAGTTTCCTCCCTGGCTCCCCCAGGGGCCTCAGCCCCTCCCCGGGGCACAGTCCCCCACCCACCTGTACCTGCATCCTTGTTCCCTTTGCAGGACTCAGCCACAAGCCACCGAGAAAGTTCCAGAAGGCCAGGAAGACAAGTTCTTGTGGCAGGTTTCATCCCCCACATTCCATCTTCCCTTCAGTGCTAGACTGGGAGATGCAGATGTGCAGGAAAATGTAACTGACTCTGCTGTCTCTAACTGCTTTTCATCGCATTTCATAACTAGGACTGCCTCTAGTCCTATGATGGCAGAAACGCTGATTTTTCCAATGAAGCTGCTCTTTAGCATGCAGGTGAGGGCTGAGCCTCCTTCAGGCCTTCTTGATTTGCGGGACCTTCCTTCTTCCTTCCTCAGATGGAGGCTGGGGCCGAGGGGTCCAGGTGGCACTGCAGGAGGCTCCCGCTGACCTCCAGTTCGGGCATCACTCGCCCCGTGGACCACAGGCGGCAGCCCTGGTCCCATCAGCGTCCCCAGGGATAGCGTGGCTGTCGGGTCACTGGGCCTTCCACCTGGGTAGTGTGTTCTGGCCCCAAGGTCCCATGTGGTCCCCTCCTCCGGACCCGGGTCACCTCTGGTACGCCAGGCTGTGCCCTTCTGGGCCTCCCAGGGCCTGCTGACCCTCAACTGCCTTCTCTGCCTCTTGCCAGAGGCGGTGGGTCAGAGAACGTGCCTTGGACCCACCATACTGGAACTCCTCTCTCAGCCATCTCCGCTCCTCACTTCTGAACCCGCCTGGTGCTTCAGTGGGAGTCTCCACGTGGAGCCTGGAGAAGCATCGGATGAGGATCCAGTCCATACACTTGACCCTGGGAGTTGAGGGGCCCTTCTTCTCGTCCTCTCCGCCAGGACCCAGGTCCCCTTCCTCTGCGGTGGGCTCTGCCCTCCTTCCTACCTTGTCATCGACTCGACAATCAGTCCTCACGCTTTGGTTCTCGAGATGTAAAAACCCAGCTCTGGAGGCATTCTGAGGAAACGGCTTTTCTCTGTGGAAAGTCTGGCTTTTAAGAACATTGCCTCACATAGGGTTTTTATTTTTAAAAGCCAGCTGAAGCACAAAGTCAAGCAAACCTTCTTTGTTCTAGGCAGCATTGGCCCTCCCTTCCCCGGAGTGAAAGTCTTGTGGCCTCTTCTGAAAGTGCAAGGGTCCCGGGAGGTGGGGGGGAGTCTGAATCTCTAAGAAGAGAAAAGACAAGTGACGTGTCAAAGTACTACTATTCCACTTTCTGTCTTTCCTCCCTCTCTCCCCTCCCCCCTCCATCTTTCCTTTCTTCCATCCTTAACTGGACTTCGGTTTGTTTCCAACTACATCCCAGTCTCAGTCATGCTGCATTTTGGGGATGTGGTGCTGAGTAAGACCAGTTCTTGCCTTCGAGAGCTAGTAGCCTATAACAGAGCGAATAAGCCACTGCTTATCAGCAGGGAGAGGGAGGGCGAAGATGCATTGGAAAGGGGGGTTATTATGGGATTATATGAAATCATGTATGTGAACTTCTGGAAATTGTAGAGCACTGTGGAATTCAAATCATCTTCTATAGAATGAGTGAGTGGTAGTTGCTCGGTCATGCCTGACTCTTTGCAACCCTGTGGACTGTAGCCTGCTAGACTCCTCTGTCCGTGGAATTCTCCAGGCAAGATTACTGGAGTGGGTTGCCATTTCTTCCTCCAGGGGATCTTCCTGACCCAGGGATCCTGCATTGCAGGCGAGTCTTTACCATCTGAGCCACCAGGGAAGCCTACTATTAAGAGACATTTCTAAGTATAAAAACAGGTCAACTTAAAAAGTATCAGCAGATACATGCTTGACTTTATCTTATAATCTGTAGACAATACGTTAGACTATGTAATGAATCCATATACCTTTTCCAAAGGAATACCCAAGAAAGAAGTAGCAATAAAGTTATAAACGGCAGTCATCAATCAGACAAAATAATTTAGATGAAGCTTTTCTCTCTTGAAGAGATGGGGACTGGGCAAGTGGTCAGGAAAGAAATACAAAGTGCTTTTAGCTTTATATGAAAAATAACGTTCCGTTCCATGTTGCTGAACATAGTTCTGTTTTTGCCAAATAAATCCTCTGCTTCAATTTACTGTCCAAATGCTTTGTTAAAACTCCGCTTCTGGCCTTTGTTTTGGAATCTGTTACTTTTGTTGCACATCCTGGTCGCTGTCCTCTGAAGCTCCTACTTCTTTCCTTGTCCCCTGACACCTCAGCTGCCTTCCCACTGTCCTCCGAAGTCGTGATATCCTTCCCGTGGACCTTCTAGCTCTGGCTGCTTCGTGACCACAGAAGGCGGCCCTTGCCGTGAATCATGCCACCTTTTCTGTACTTCTGTTACTGATGCAGTAGGGATATCAAAGCAAACATCCTGCTTTCCTTTGAGAAAGACCATTCCCTTCACTTTGGAATCAATATCCTCACCCAGCTGCTCTTTAAGTTCTTTCCAGGCATAATTAGTGTTTGACATTTCACTTGAGCACCACAAGATCATGGTCACAAAGCCCGTTTCTGAGTTGATCAACGAGAACTGGTCTACCGACGTGGCACCAGAAATGTGGGCCAGGGCTTCCACAGCTCCCTTCTCTTCAATCAGCATATGTATATATATGCTATTGGATAGAAGAGAGAGACATAGTAGTCTAGAGAGAGTAGGGTGGTCAGCTATCCTGGTTATCTGGAGCCCAGGGGGTTCCTGGGGCATGAAACTTTCAGGGATAAAAGTGGGAAAGTCCTGGGCAAATTGGAATAAGTTGACCACTCTGAGAGAGAGACTGATGATGTCTATGAGAAGGCCAAGAGAGATCTGTGCAACCTCAGAAGGAATCAACTAATGAAGCTTCGGAAAATCAAGTTGTGCTTCCTGGATCAGCCATGTCCAACTCTTTGCGAGCCCATGGACTGTAGCCCACCAGGCTCCTCTGTCCTTGGAATCCTCCAGGCAAGAATACTGGAATGGGTTGCCATTTCCTTCTCCAGGGAATCTTCCCTATCCAGGGATCAAACCCAGGTCTCCTGCAATGCAGGCAGATTCTTTACCATGCGGGCCACCTGGGAAGCCCTCAGTGACAATAATAACAGCCAAAGCCTCTTTTTGTGTGCTGTGTAAGTATGATCCCTTTAATACAACTCGCCTTTGAGGCAAATATTTCACTGTTGCTGTTTTATAGGTGAGAAAATTGAGTCTTAGAGGAATGAAGGGATCAGACCAACTGCACCAAGGTGGGGGATGCCGGGAGTCAATCCAGAACACAGGCTGTGATCTTCACCATCCCTACCTGCAGGGTCTCAGGGATGAGCAGGAGTGTGACGAGGAAAGTGGTCCAGGCGGGGAGCACCGGTATAAGAGCTGGGGTGGTTGAAAGAACAGAAGGGAGTCTGATTTGGCTGTGTGGAATCCAGAGTCCCGGGGTGAGGACCTTTGAAGACAGGCTGGGCCCAGGATGTTGGCCTCTTCGGTCTGAGTGGAGAGAGCTCTGAGTGCTCTGCTAGGGAATTTGGACTTAAAAGAATATCAACAAAGGCTTCTGAGCAGGGTCAGGGTGGTAACATGATCAGGTGAAAAGCAAAAACGACTGTTTGATTGGAGGGAAGGGGACACTGAGGAAGGAGGAGGTCCCAGGTCTCTGCATCAGAGCTCATGGGCCAGGGGAGGAATCAGAGTACTCAGTCCACTATTGAATCCAGGAGCCCTGGAACTCACAGCTGCAGAGGCTTTTTGCTGGTCTCCCCAAGTGTACTGAGCTCAGAGCATCTTTCCACTAGACTAGGTTCAAGCCCAGATCCATCTGGCAATTTGAACTCAATACCCACATTCAGTCATACAAAGAGCCCTGGGGACAAAGAGATGTGTATTAGCTTCCTGTTGCTGCTGTAGTAAGTTACCGCAAGCTCAGGGGCTTAAAATAACACAAGTGTATTCTCTTACTGTTCTAGAGGTGAGAAGTCTAAAGTGGATTGGCGTGGCTGGTTCCTTTCAGAGGTTCCAGGCAAGAATTCACTTCTTTGCCTTTTCTGGTGCCTTGCCAGTCGAATGGCACTGTCAACTCAATGGACATGAGCGTGAGAAAACCCTGGAAGAGCATGAAGGACCGGGAAGCCTGGCGTGCTGCAGGCCATGGGGTCACAGAGTTGCACATGACTGTGTGACCGGACAGTAGAGGATGCCCTGGTCACAGCCTCTTCCTCACGGCACTCTGACCTCCGCTTCCGTTGTCGAGTCTCCTTTCTCACAAGGACCCACGTGGTTACATTGGGCCCAACCAGATAATCCAGGAAAATCTTCCCACCTCAGGATCTTCAACTTAGTAGCATCTGCAAAGTTCCTTTGGCCGTGTAAGGGAACATATTCATGGGTTTGGAAGATTAGGACACGGACATCCTTGGTGAGGATGGTAGGAGGGATTACTCTGATTTCAGTGAGGAGACAAAGAGGAACCCTGGCTAAGGTTTTCTGGGAAGGCTCAGAGCCTGTTATTGATCAGTGAGCAAACATTCTGAGTGTTGTATGAATATTTAATTGGGCTACTATAATGGAGACCCCAAATAACAGGCCCTTAACAAGCAAAGAAGTTCTGTCCCGGGTAGACAGTTGGGGTATAAACAGCACAGGGCTGGATGGCAGCCTCTCAGTGTCACGGGCAAAGCCTGCTCTAGCTTGTTGCTGTGCCCTCTTAGTGTGTTGCCCTTGACTGCATGGCCCAGGTGGTTTTCCATCAAACCCAAATGCCAGCCAGCCAGAGAAGCAAAGGAAGAGGGGAGGGCTTGGCTTGCTCTTCAAAGGTCTGATATGGAAGTTAAACCCTCAATTCCTTCACATTCTCATTGGCCAGAACAGAGTCACATGGCCACACCTAACTCCAAGGAAGGCCAAGAAATGCAGTTTTCATTCTAAGTGGCCAGGTGCACAACAAAAATCCTATGACGGTTGTCAATAGACATTGGGATGCAACATTGGGATGCGTCTGCCACAAGCACCTACCTACGAATTATATGGAATATGGCTGGGGTCCTAGGGACACAGCAGTAAGAAAGCCCTTGACTTTGAGGAGCCCTCAGACTCTAAGGGGAGACAAACATGTAAACCAATAATTAGAGTTTGTTCTAATTGATGCTTTCAAATTGTGGTGCTGGAGAAGACTCTTGAGAGTCCCTTGGACTACCAGGAGATCAAACCAGTCAATCTTTTTTTTTCTTTTTCATTTATTTTTATCAGTTGGAGGCTAATTACTTTACAATATTGTAGTGGTTTTTGTCATACATTGACATGAATCAGTCATGGATTTACATGTATTCCCCATCCCAATCCCCCCTCCCACCTCCCTCTCTACCCGATCCCTCTGGGTCTTCCCAGTGCACCAGGCCCGAGCACTTGTCTCATGCATCCAACTTGGGCTCAAACCAGTCAATCTTAAAGGAAACCAATCCTGAAAATTTGTTGAGAAGACTGATGCTGAAGCTGAAGCTCCAGTACTTTGAGCACCTGATGTGAAGAGCTCATTGGAAAAGACCCTGATGCTGGGAAAGATTGAAAGCAAAAGGAGAAGAAGGTGGCAGAGGATGAGATGGTTAGATAGCATCGCCAACTCAATGGACATGAGTTTGAACAAACTCCAGGAGATAGTGAAGGACAGGGTAGCCTGGCATGCTGCAGTCCATGTGGTCACAAAGGGTTGAACACAACTTAGCAATTGAACAACGCCTAATGAATGCCTGGGCTGTGTACCATGAAAACCCCAAGGCGGGGTGTCTTGGGTCTGCTCAGGCTGCCATAGCAAAATACCATAGACTGCGGGCTGAAATGTACAAGTTCATTTCTCACAGTTCTTGAGGCTAGAAGTCCATGATCAGAGTGCCAGCATGGTCAGTTTCCAGTGAAGTCTCTGTCTTCAGCTTAGAGAGGGCCACCTTCTTGCTACGTCCTCACATGGTGGGGAAAGACAAGGAGACAGCACGCTCTCTGCTGTCTCTTCTCCCCCATCATGTGGACCCCACCCTCACAACCTAATCATCTCCCAGAGGCGCTACTTCCAAACACCATCATGTTGGGCTCCAACCTACTGATCTGGGGGAGACACAATTCAGCCCATAGCCCTGGGCAACTGGTAAAACCCTGTGGAGGACAAGACAAAGGGTCAGAATATGTGTCCTAGAGCAGATGGCATTTTAGCAGAGTCCCCAGTAATCACTGTCCCTCCTTTGTCCTCTCTGTGTCGCCTGGATCTGTAACATCCATCCTCACAGCCTCCCTGGCCCTCTCCCTCCTTCCCTACCCCAAAGCACCCTGGCCCATGAAAGTGTTAGTCACTCAGTCGTGTGCCATTCTTTGCAACCCCTGGGACGGTGGCCCACAGGATCCTCTCTGTCCATGGGATTTCTCAGTCAAGAATACTGGAGTGGGTTGCCGTTTCCTCCTCCAGGGGATCTCTCCAACCCAGGGACTGAACCCAGGTTTCTTGCATTGCAGGCAGATTCTTTACCATCTGAGCCACTAAGGAAGCCCACCCTGGCCCATAGCCACGCTCAAAAACTTGGTTCTGAACGCAAAGAAGTTCTTCTCTGTGAGTGTGTATGTGTGTGTGTGCACGCATCCTGTGTGGCTTTTTGTCTCGATCCTCCTTGGAACCCACCCCATCTCTGAACAAGCAAACCATAGCTCCCTAATGGATCTAGAGACACTGGTTTTGAAGCAAGACAAAGTCATTTGGTGAGCAAAATTCTTCTTGTCTAATCACCGTCACACTGGGGAGACACATCTTTGCTACTCTGAAAATGGAATGCCTCCACTTAAATTCACCAAGTATACAGCGCCCACACTCTTATGCACGCACACACACACACACTCATGCCCAAACAGACAGTCTTTCAGAAATGAAGATGCAGACGAGAGACTCAAGGACAGGCCTTACTTGCCCTCTGTCAGTTTACAAGAGAATTTATTCCACATATTCATCCATGAATATTTAGCAAGGCAACAATAACATCCAATGACACCCATGAGATACACAACTCGGAGAGCCTCTCCCAGGAACACACACAATGCTTGATGTCAACGTTTTAACTGGACTGAATGTTTGAAATGCAAGCCTTAGCTTACAATCATTCTCCCCTCTCTCCCTCTCACTTTCTCTCTCTCTTTTTATTTGTGTACTCAGCCATTCCCCCATTTTTGATGCAAGCCATCAAGTAAATCCTGTACAATAAGCAGCAGATCTGGTGGGGTATGAGGACAACTCCTGAGGATTTGAGAAGTGCTCCTGGAACAAACAAATCTTCAGACGCTGCATTCTTTGTGTTTTTTCCTCAGGAAAACAAACCCACATGCATTAGACAAAGGCTCTTCTAAGACTGGCTAACAAGGTTTAACATTCAATAAAACAGCAAAATTTTGATAAGCCGCTGTGGCCATCTGAATAGAGGCCCCCAAAGAGATCAGGTCCTAATTCCTGGGACCTGTGAATGTTCCCTTACAGGACAAAAGGAAGTGTTATGAAGTTAGAGATCATGCTTTAGGAAGATGATCATTAGGGCTTATTCAAATGCGCCCTAAATGTAATCACTGAAGTCCTTATGAGATAGAAGCCGAAGAGTACCTGTCTATAGGAAAAAGAGAAGGTCATGTGACGTTGGAAGCAAGGAGAAAAGGGTTGTGAGCCAAGAATTGCAGGCCGCTACCAGAAACTGCCAAAGGCAAGGAAGCGTTCTCTCCTAGAACCTGAGAAGGAACCGGCTCTGTCCATGCTGTGAGTTTTACCCAGTGAAACTCACTGCAGACTTGTGGCTTCCAGAACTGTAAGGGAATATATCTGGTGGTTTCAGTCACTATTTGTGGTCATTTGTTACAGCAGCAATAGGAACCTCATACAGTCCCAAAAGCTCCAGAGGCAGAGCTCTGTCCCAGCCACGGGTGTTCCCAGCATCTCCTAAGGGGCTAACCCACAGTTCTGTCCACGAGGCTCCTTAGTCAATATGAGGGCACAGGAACCTATGCATGTCCCAGGGGTCTGGTGCTCGTGTGTGTTTTTAGGTCCTCTGTTTTCCTAATAATAAAGTCATTACAGACCCATGGTAGGAAATTTAAGAGCTAAAGAAAAGTCAGAAGAACATAAAACAAAAAGAAAAATAAAAAATGACATAATAATCACCCATAACCCCACTCTTCAGAAATGATCTTCTTAATGGCAATGATCACAATTTCTAAGTTTATTTTCATGATTCTTTTCTTAGTATTGCCTCTTCTTTCACCCCTGCCCCAGGCGGTAAGGTCGATGAAGGCAGAAATCCATTTAAATTTGTGTGCCATATCTCTGGTGAAATGCTCAGCGCCTGATATACAGTAGGTGATCAATAAATGCAATGCGTGCTACTGTATATAAAATAGATGAATAAGGTCCTTCTGCATAGCATAGGGAACTATACTCAGTATCTTGTAATAACCTATCACGGAAAATAATCTGAAAAAATATATATTTTTATTTATATATATGTATAACTAATCACTTTGCTGTATGCCTGCAACTTTGTACATCAACTATACATCAATTAAAATAGATAAAAAATAAATGCAATACACAATTATCGAATGCATAAGCCCTACTCACATTTTGGTACATTTCTTTCCAGTCTTTGTGTGTGTGTGTATTGTCTATTTTCACGTGTTTAACATTATTCTATATCCACATGTTTTGGGCCTCCCTTCCTCTCTAAATATCTTATCCTGAACTTGTTCCAAAGTCATTCTAGTCTTCAAAGCTTTACTTTCATGGCAGCCTAATAGCCCATCCTGTGATGTTCTCTTGAGAGCTTGCTTTCTCTTTCTGTTATAAGTAACAAAACCATGAACATCTTGGTGCAAACATCTTTATCTAAGTTCTGATTACTTTCTGAAGGTAAATTTCTAGGAAGGGGCATTACAGAACACAGTGTGTTATCACTGTTATAACTCACTATAGCTATCTGCCAATTCCTTTGAATACTTTAAAAATTAAGTTAACTTTAAAAATGTATCCCAGTATGCATTGGTACAGACAAATACTGCTTGATTCCACTTATACGAGGTACCTAGAATGATGAGTGAGTGAGTGAAAGTCGCTCAGTCGTATCCTTTGCGACCCCATCGACTATCGCTAGAACAGCCAAATTCAAATAGAGGCATAAAGTACACTGACAGATACCACAGGCCAGGAGTGGGCGGTGGGGAGGAGGAATGAGGATTTAGTGTTTAATGGGGACAGAGTTTCAGTTTAGGAAAGTGAAAATCTGGGGAGATGGGTGATGGCGAAGATTGCACAACAATATGAATGTACTTCGTGCCACTGAACTAACAATTAGATATGGTTAAAACAGTATGTTTGGTATTATGTGACTTATACCACAATAAAAAAATTTTTTAAAAAACCCAACTCTTATCAAGAGGGGCACTAAGGTCTTAGGACAGCCGGGCACACAGCCTTGTGGTCATGCTGACCAGCTTAGTGTTCGTTTAAGCAAGGACTCTGGCTGGAGCGGCAAGAGATCCCAGCTCTAGAGTGAGACCCGCCACTTCTAACCATGTTGCTTTTCTCTGGGAACCTGGGTGTCTTCCTGCTTAGAACTGGGAGGGTGGGTGATGGCTTTCCAAGAAACTTCTAGCAACTCCTCTTAGGGGCCATTGAAAAAGAGGCAAAGCCAATGAAAATTAGGGGTCATTTATCCCAGACAATTGAATAATGATTCAAAAAGCTGAACTTGCGTGGTTTGTAAATTAAATCGTGATAAGAAGCGCTTTGCCACTCTCCTGTCTGGATGGACATGGCATTTGTGTCTCCTCATGTTTGTTGAAAAAGGATTCCAGTCGTTCAAAGGACAGGAAAAACTGTATCCTCCATGAACAAGCTAAAAGAACTAACTGGCCTCAATTACCAGATGCAACAAATTCCATTTCTGCGGAGTCACTAAGAAACAAAAGGTGATTTGTGGGAAGTGCCTTTGGCAGGATTTTCAGCTCTATCATTGACAAGACTGTCCTCTAGTGCTCCAAAAACATAATCCATGTCTGCTGTAGGGAACAAGGCCATCAGCCAGTGCTCTGAGAATCTAGGTCTTTCTTCTAAGCAGGACGCCTAAATCATTCCAGACGGTTCCTCCTCCACAGTTCTCTTGGAAATTTGACAGCTGCTCATTCATTCATTCTCTTCTTCAGACACTCAACAAACAGTTGCTGGGAACCTACGCCAGGCCCTTTGTGGAATCCTTTGAGATTGAATAAGGACATGATCCCCTGGAGCATAATGAGAAGAAGACAGAAACCCCAGTTCAGCCTCCATCTGCCACATGATGGAAAAGGAAATGGCAACCCACTCCAGTATTCTTGCCTGGAAAATCCCATAGACAGAGTAGCCTGGCAGACTACAGTCCATGGGGTTGCAAGAGTCGGACACGACTTAGTGACTAAACCACCACCACCATGCCATGTGACCTGAAAACACACACTTCTCCTTTTAGCCTGGCCTAGAAACACTCACAGCTTGATGAAGAAGACGGAAACCTAGGTTATTTCAGTCCAACAGAGATTTTTACAGAGCTGTGTGTACGCGCAGAGAGAGAAACCACCCGCTCTGAGTTTTGAGATACATAAAGGGGGGTGCTCAGAGTGTGCAGAGAGCAAGGTGAAGGGTTTGCAAGCCACCTTTCGGAGCCAAATGTTTCTGTCTGCAAGGATCCAGGCTGATGGGTGCTTATTTAGACACACATGCCAACAGCCTGTAATACGCACACAGAGGAAGGAAGTGGGCCAACAGGATTGATAGATTTTACGTGCAGGAAAGAATTGCGGCTGTGAAATGTGAAGATGCTTCCTTTCCGGATTAGGCTACAGTAAGAGAGGAAATGTCTTTCTCCCCAGAGCTAGAGAACTGGGCCAAGTTGAGCTGCAGGAGACTTTCTGCATTTGAGGGACTCATCTGGTGGGCTTGGGCTTTGGGGCATGCAGCCTGAGTTTGGGTCCTAACTCTGCCACTTAGCGCGTGAGACTGGGCAAGCCCTGTTTTCTAGAAAGTTCCATCCTATGACTGATGGGGATAAATGTGGTACATCCTTCCAAGGGCTGGTGTGAGCATCGAACAGGGTGAGGCTGGGGGAACCCTTCACACAGGGCCCGGCCCCCTGCAAATGCTTAATAAATGTTAGTTTTTATTACTAGTTGTGGGGAAGCTGGTTGATGAGCTTCTAACTAAATGTTCCTTTGAATCCAAAGAGCCTTCCTCTTTGACTCCTTGCATTTATGAAGGGTTCTGGGAAAACTTTTACAAGTTGGAGAGAAGGGTCAGGTGTACACTTCCACCCTGGTATGGAAAGCTAGTGTTACAACGGCTACTTCTGAGTGGACAATAATCCACAATAATCCACTATTCCATTGCGACCTGTATCCTCATCCCCAGGGGAGAGAGGTCTTAGGAATCAGATCCAACCAAGATTTTCTGAGTACTTTCTACGTTCACGGCACTCTGGACTTCACCACCCTCCCCTCATTTAATCTCAGTTCACCCACACCCTTGGGAGCAGCTTTAGTGTCTCAGGAGGCACAGAGAGGCGTGGTGATTTGCCCAAAGACACACAGCTTGGAGGTGACAGAGCCGTGATCTGAACCTGGATCTGAATGACCAGTGACCTCTCATAACTTTGCTGCTGGACAGACATGTGTCTCCTCAGAGATGGGGTGCCCTGGGAGACCTGTGTGGGGACCATAAACTCCCTCCTTGCTCAGACCTCTGGGCCACAAGCAGAAAGACCTCTGTCCCGAGGCTGGAGACCAACCATGTCCCAGACCCGAGTTCCTGGGGCTGATGCCCAGGAGGGGTGCCCTTCTGGTTCTTTTCGTCACATCAGTAGGTACACGAGCTATCGTTTCAACATCACCATGAACCTGTGCTTCCTAAGGCTGTAGGGTAAGGAGAGCTCATTCAAGGCCAAGCACGGTGTGCTGGGCAGGGTCCTGGAGCATCAGGGGACAAGACTGAGTCACCGGGTCTCTCCATGCAGGACAGCACAGGCCCTGCACACAGCCGCTTCAGGGAGCCAGGACTCACTCAAGAGAGGAACTGGTCTCTGTCCTTGTCAACTCGAGAGCAGAGGACACGCTATCTCAGAGCCACCTCTGGGCCTCGAGTCGGGGGGGAAGCTCAGTCCCCAGGCCAGGGGAGGGGTGTGCAAAAACCCAAGCATGTCGTGCAAGAACAGTTCAA